>NC_041360.1:15484376-16084376 GCF_900634415.1 Cottoperca gobio
GCTTTACCAGACAGAGAAGGGTGCATTTTCTTATTATAGAAATAATTCAACATTTTTGGGCATTATCCTCATTCGCTCTCTTGTCGAGAGTCAGACGACAAACACCACTCATATCTGTCATTAAATATGAAGCGACAGCCAGCAGCCGGTTAGCTTAGCTTAGCACAAAGACTGGAATTAGGAGGAAAAAGCCTGGCGAAGTGACAAAATCTGCCTGTAGCACTTCTAAAGCGCTCTAATTAACACGTTATATCTTGTTAGCTTACTCTGTGAAAAGCCAAGTTGTGGTTTCATGGTGGACTATTACTTGGCCGGGTGCAGTGACTTCCTGGAGTCTCTGCAGTTGCCTGGCAACCTCACGGTAATGACGAGAATACAGGAAGTCATTGCACCCGGCAAAAGAATAGTCAATGCATAGCAGGTATTTTAAGATTAATGTATGGTTAGAAACCTGACTAATAATAGGTAAAGACTACATGTCATATGACGCCATAAGGGAATGTTTAATGGAAACATAAGATGGGAATGTTTTTCTTTTGTCTTTCTTTAGGCTATTCGATTGGAACCACTGACATTCTTGTCTATACGAGTCATTTAAATGTTGACATAGAAACCTGTTAAAGATCTATTAAATATACTACATTTGAATTGAATTGACATTTCAATTATTTTCTACAGAGAGTATAACGTTAAATTGTAAAACGCTACTCTTGCTTTGAAATGTAGCTATTTGCTTCAGTAAACAGTCACAGACGATATCTCACCTGGTGAGACAACGAAAGAGAGTTTGAAAAAAAGTAGTGATGTAAGAGTACTGAATAAGAAGAGTAAAAACATTTTTTTGTGCATGTATCACTTCACGTTCCAAATGCATCCAGCCATCTATCCACATTTCTGGCTCTCTGCGTGTTTCCCTCAGCCCACACTTGAGGTGCTTTTATGTTACACGACCACTCGAATTTGAGCCCAGGGGGACTCTATGGGTCCCTGAGCAAGAAAGCCCCAAAAAATCTATAGACCAGATGTATGATGTTATATGGTCAAACTGGCAAACACAAAAGGTCTAAAAACAAAAGCCATGAATTAACTGAGGGCTTTCAACAGTGTGTTTTCAAAACAGCCCAGCTGAGAGCTCAGATGCCTCTCCTCCCTCTCAGTCACTCCCTCGCTCCAGTCTAGCATTACCCCAGCTCTCCTTTCTCCCTCACTCACTATCTCCCCCCTTTTTTCTCTGTCTCCTCCTCTCTGTCTTATTCTCTCTCTGCCACCCCCCGAGACTAAATGCTTAAAAAGAAAAGAAAGGACACCATTTTTGCTAATTAGTTGAGGACTTAACAGGCGCAGGATATGCTGCCTTAGTTTTTCATCTGCTGTCCACGGGCTGTCGACTGTCCTGTGAAGTTGAGCCTGTGTGGCTAAAAGTAGAAGAAAGGAGCAGGGGAGACACACACAAATGCCTCAGTGGAGATCCTGAACAGGCCTCCAGTGGGGGTTGAGCTCAAAATGGGGGCCAATCATTAGTATTTAACATTTGGGAATAAAGAAGCCTTAAATTAGAAGTGTAAATGGCTCTGTGCCCCACCTCCATCCTTAGAAATGTTCACAGGCTTTTTTTTTTTTTTTTTTTTAAAGGAGGTTTCTTTTCCCATTTTGGTGTGTTTGTATGTGTGGACCCTGCATGTGTGGTAACAATGAACTTAAAAAGAAAGAAATCCACTAAAACACAAATTAATTCTGCAAAGAATGTCAAGTAAAAGAAGTTCATACTACACTTCTCACTTAGTAGTGTTTGTTTTACTCAATTGAGAGATTTAAAATGCATATCATAGTTCTCATCTCTACATATTTTTAGTTAATTATGTTAAGAACATTATGCTTCTGATCAAAAAAAGTGAATACCTTTTGAATATGGTTTAAATGTAGCTCTGAAGTGCATATCAAGTTAACAAGACAAGTTCTGTAAAATGTACCTTAATGCGTCTTAGAGGATTTTGTGCAGTGATATATCAAAACAAGCTCCTGCAGTACACTGTAACACAGACACAATATTAGAAGCACACACTCTGCAGAGGCTGCAGGATGGTATCTGTAGACAGTGATCTATGCTGCTCATTGCTAAATGTTACAAACGTAATGTTTATGTAAATGGAATTTAATGGATTGATCTTGATCGTGTGTAAAAACTACTTTCACATATATTCTATGAAATATGCTGCTTCTAGTTGAGAAAAATGTCTATTCATTATGGTTGCACGCAGTCAACCTTTTTCTATGTCCAGCAAGAGAAACAGAAGAAAAAGAACTGCACATACAAAGACGAGAAAAAGCAAAGTGCAAGGCATAGACCTGATTTACATTTCAGAAACCAGCAGGTCAGTTACAAGGTTATTCTAAAAATATGTATTCATAATCACATTAACATATGCAGGACTACAGCAGACAGCTTTCAACTGTAAACCCTCTTAATACCCACAACGTATTTCATGTCATTGAGTCTAGGGGGGGAAGGAAACTGACGTGGTAAGCCCGAGCGTCTGAGGTTTAGAGAAGCACAACAAAGTGGAAAATTAACAGAGTGGAAACTTAATAAACAGTTGTTTCACTGCAGCACAACTTAGGGTAATTCCCGCAGGAAGAGAAAGGCCAAGAGCAGAGGAATGGCAATGAGACTCGCAGCGGAGGACTCTGCTGCGTTAAGACAGGAAGTCAGGGGTGAGGAGAGGGAATCTGAGAGTCAGAGTTCAGCAATCACTATTAAAAAGAGGGCAGAGTGTCTCTGGCTTGTAACAGCCTTTCAGCATTTCTGCCTTAAAAGTGATGTTACAAAGATCTCCTTCCCAGATAACTGAATCAGATAAAGCTTCTTTCCCAGATAGAATTGGTAGTGTTGTTGTCATGTCCTAAAACACTTGTGTTGTGATCTTTAAGTGGTTGTTATATTGCTTGCTAAAAGGAACGGGATAAAACAGCATAGGCTGCTAGCATTCTCAGCTACTTTGCTCAAATGGGTGTATTTATCAGAGATGTGAGACACACATCCTATAAAACCAAGGGCACCAGAGAAATTCCTCACATGATCACCGCAGCCCCATAACTGTCTGGGACAAAAATGGAGGCTGTGCCGTATGTCAGTTATATGGAGCAATAACCAACTTAAAGAAGTGTGGTAATAGAGCCATTTACCTGATCCTGAAAAATGAGGAGAGCCCGCAACCTCCCCCCACCCCACCTCGATTCACACACACACACTAAAAGCTGCACAAGCACACAAATACATCTTTAAAGTTTGTGATCTTTGTTGTTTTTAAACGTTTATTTTTGCAAAAATGGAAATAAAAAGCACTGAATGAACAATGCAAAATGAGTGATTTTACCATTTTGCCTCATTTCGTTTAATCGTCTTAGAAGTCTGTAATTGTACTTCTGTTTGATTGGTTGTTGCAGCTTCAGTATAAATATGTTGTTGCTCCATATTTTTAACTCTGATGAAGATCTATTTCCAACTCGTGCTGACAGTGTGCAGGAATTCAAACTGTCTTTTGCAATATTTATTTTCCTGCGCACCCGTCTACTGAGTGTGTATCAGTATTTATTGACAAGAAATGTCATATACAGTATAGAATGTTAATAGAACCTTAATTAGAGCAAGTTGAAATGACTTGAAATAACATGGCACTCATTATGGTCACAAGACCAGACATGAAACTGTAGTAAGGACGTGAAGAAAACATTAAACGATTAATTACTTTTAGATTCCTTACATACACTGTGCTCTGCTTGTTGCAATACATACAAAATCATCAAGTCATCACACATTAGTGCACTGTAGAGCATAGTATATGTACAGTAAAGTACGTATAATAAGATGTTGTATCTGCAAGTATTGACATAACAGCTTGTCATAATGTATTAAATGTTTTGTTGCCGATGTCGTGGTTTGTCTTGTTATTGTTGTTGTCATCGCGGTGGCTGTTCTTGTCAAATGTAAATGCACATCAGCTCAGCACATTGACTTGTGTTATTGAAATTGTTAAAGATTGCTGATGCAGGGAGGCGAACATAGAGTAACTCAGCTCATTGTGCTTCTTCCTTCTTTTTGACAGGCAGCATGGACGTGCTGAGTAATGTGACTGCAATAAACTACAAGCGAGTACACCAGCTCGCGAAGATTGCGGGAAAAAAGTGGCTTAAAAATGACTAAAACAACCACTGCTGTTACTATCAAATATGTTATGAAAAAAGCCTATGGCATCCTAGTAATTATTGTGTACAAAGGGAGCAGAATTAAGAGAGAAAAATAAACTTCCCTACAGTATGGTGCAACAACTGTTTTGTTTCCATCATATTTGCTTGTAGCCATAGACACAGAGCACAATTTCATAACAGTACAAGCTGGGAGAGTGTGCGAACGGGCATGTTGTTCAGGAGTCAGGCAGGATTACGCTCTGAAATCCTCTGAAACGGGAGCAGCGGGGGCCACTTGAGGCAGGGCAATTGGGCAGACTGTGAAGCAGGTCTCCAATAGAAATGTGCTTATTTATGTAATCATGCAAGAAATATCTATTCTATTGCTTGTGAAAGCATCTTAAGATGGGAACTCCGAGCTCCTGTTTTCTCTGATTCAGGATCAAAATAACAGTATAACTGCTCCCCCTGGTGTGCTTATCACTGCATTGCCTGGGAGAATAATCTGTGGTGTAATTAGTATGCACCCTCAGGTCAAAGTACTGACTTGGTAGGAGTGCGTTTTCACATAATGCTCCAGCTCAGTAGCCTTTCACTCACCTCTCCTGGCAGCCAGGAAAGACCGCCCGATATCCCAGCACTTCACTGAATAAAAATGAGAAAATAAATTCTCCAAAAAACACAACTTGATTGCTCAATTAAAACATTTTATACCACAGTCAAAATGTCAGGGTATTGTCTCTTGAGCTTATTTCTAAGTCTTGAGTGTTAAACCTTGATGTTGAAGAATTAAGATTGATATCTCTGTCAGGAGTTCCTAAATGAAAAGAAAAAGGAAAAACTACATGGAGCGACTCACTTTCTTTCCCTCGCCTTCCCACACGCAGACATACTTTACACGCTCACACACACACACACACACACACACACACACACACACACACACACACACACACACACTCGTTTAAAGACAAAATGTACTCCTCATAATTCAGTAAGCTCATAAATCACAGCAGGTTAATGCTCCACAAAACCCCTTCAACATCCTCTAAGTGTTAAATCATCACTTTGTGGAGGGAGTGGGAGCAAAGACAGGAAAAGGGGACAGGCGAGCAAAATAGATAGTGCTGTACTTTTTCAAGTATGAAGTCTGGGAGTGTGTAGATCTAGCCCTTCAGTCAAATATGTTGCCATGCAAGGGATTATAGGTCTGTGAAGCACTAGGTCTTGACCTGCAAGCCTTGGAGCCTGGCTGTAACCTGACCCAATACCAGGTGTATGCCTGTGGGTCAAAGGGTTGGGAAAGCATGCAACAAAAGACAGCTCCTCAATAAACCCTCACTGCTCCAATTAACCATTTTAAACCTTGTTTTCAAGCCCTCAAACAGCTCCTGCAGTGTACAAGCACAAGGCTTTTGCAATGTGTGGTGAAAAGCCTCATATTTCCTTTAATTGTAGAAGCCCACACAAATGTCAACTAAATGAAATGTGTAGTGTGTGTATCCTAATAGAGAGAATGTTAATGGCATGCTTACTCCCTGCACCCGCCCGGCTTTGCTTTTACTTTCAAAATAATTTACTGCGCCTTTAAAGCACCCAGTCATCTGCAGCCAGAGACCCATAACTGTCATGTGAGTCGATCATTTACCCAGCGATCTCCTAAGTGTTACGTGTTAATGGGTGGAAGCTGTGGAAAACATAGGGAAATAACTAACACCTACAGAACCAACAGATCATCTCTGTAGAAAGGAAAGCTGTATCATTTCATAACACATTCAGGACCGCAGCGGTTAATCAAGCTACCTGCCAAGAGGACCGCCATATCTCAAGAGCATGTCAGAGGAGAAGTCTTTAAGTATGCTCATATGGGACCGTATAACTGAGTGGGATTCTTCTTTCACTTAAATTAGATGTTGACACCAGGGAATTGGAAACATTATATTTTGTGGTGACAAGGTTAATGTAACGTAATGTAGGCCTCTAATATCTGCTGCTCATTGTTGGCCATAAAGGAGAAATTGAGAATTTCAAAGATTAAATAACAATATACACATGTACACACAATTCCATACTGAAGCATTTTCCAGACGTAATCACGTTTCTGCATATGTTCAGAGATCTAAAATAACAAAAATACCTCTGTAATTATCGTCTTGATTATTTCAATATTTATTAGACGGGGTTGACCTACCGGCTGAAATTGACTACACTTGAACAAGTCTACAACTGGCTGGCCTCAGAGGGTTATTAATTGCTCCAGCATGCCCTTGCACAATGTGTTTGGATAGGTGTTTCTTGTAGCTAACAAAAAAGCCTTTGTATTGCTTCACTTTAGTCTGTGACTCAATTAGGGAAGGAAATGAGAGTAAATACAAAAAGCCATTGTCTTTCTTCAGGCCACAGTTTGAGCTGAAGATGTTGCATAACGTTACAGTATCTTGTCTGTTATATGTATTATAATTTATAGCTGTAATGAAGTGAGCAGGTCAGGGTGAGGGTGCAATGCTGGTGATACAAGAGGCAACCGAGCAGCATTGTTGTTACAACTCATGCTGTACTAAATGAACCGCTTCCTTAGTGTAGATTCCTACAATCATTAAAAACATGCTTTAAATGGCAATTTAACATTAAGCAGAACAGCACCAGCAGAATAATGACATATTAAAGAGCTGAAACTAACGATTATATCATTATCTATTTTTAATTAATTGATTAATTGTTTTGGCTATACAATGACACAAAATGGGGGGGAAATGCTAATCATAATCCCAAAGTGTCATCTTCTTTTTTGGCTCACCAACAAAACCCTAAATTATGAATTTTACCATCACATAAGGCAAATAAAAGCTGCAAATCCTCACATTTGAGGAGCTGGAAACTGATTATGTTGGCATTGTTGCTTTACCAGATGAGGGTCTAGGGACCAAAAGGTTGTGTCACTTAAATTTAATTGCAATGACAGTGTGCAGGAATTATTTTTGTTCTCTTGACTGGCAACTCTTCATGAAAAATGATAATTAACTTATTAATTTTCAATTAATTGACTATTCACAATACAGTACAGCCTCAGGTTCAAGTTAGTTTATACTGATTGATACAAAACCAAGCACATGACACAATTTGAAATAAAAACAATGTACAGTACAAACGATGTCAACACTACATGAAAATCTTAAAAACATACAAGCCTTCCAGACAGTTTTCTTTGCAACACTGTGTTCACATTCTGCTTTGTCTCTCTCTTTCACCTCTGTGTGCCTCTCCCTGCCCAGCTCCCCTCATTCACTCTGCTAGTCTTAGAAAGGGGTTTCCTAGTGAGGCGAATTCCAGCGTGCACTTGCCAAGTGACCCATGACCATGGGCGGACAAGGTTACCAGTCATGACTTTTACAGCCGTTTCTGCCTCCATACGAGTCTCTGTGTCGCCCTGCTTGAAATAGTAAGTCGGATACCGTCTGTAATGAAAAGCACAGAACTGAGAGGCTCAGGACGAACCTGCTGTTCCGATGCCCTCCAGGCTCAAGCTGACAAAAGCATCAAGACAATGACAGCAAAGTATGAGAGGTGAACAAAACCCCAAAGGATGTTAGAGAGAGATGGGGGCAAAAGGTGACGGAGCACTAGAATCTACACGCTAAATAAAAGTGCAATTTAGCACCGTTATGGCTCCTTTGTCTTGTACAGTGCACCTGTGCGGCAGAACAAATAGCTGCCGTGTTGAATTTTTTTTTGGATGTGGAATACAATGGAAATAAAACACGGTAGACAATACTGTAGGTCTTAAATGTACAAGAGCATTTTATACTTAGCTCTTCAGGAGAGGTGTCACATATCCCTGCTCTAATTCTTTGACAGATTTAAGAGAAATGTGGAAGTAATTTTATGTCTTGTGTAACTACAGCATGTGATACAGACCGGGAAATAAACATTAAGTGTCCAATGAAGCCATTAGCATAGAATCCAATTATAGTTACATTTAGCTTTCTTAAAACAAGCAAACGGCTGAATACACGGTACTGAGTAGTATACTATATATAATATGTGTATAGCAGCAAGCAGGAAATTATAATAATATACTTTATTACGTTATTATAGTTTTTGCAACAGAAAATACTCAAATCTGATTGGTCACCACTTCTGGAAACAGATGTCTGAGTGCATTGTAATGCTACTACTTTTCTTTCCTCGTTTTTAGTGATAAAAACAAGCCAACTTCTTAGCGACATCCCACACCATAGACAACATGTCTTTTCCATTGTTTACTACAGGAAAAATAATCCAGCACTACAAAGAGATGTCCCCTGTTGACATGGACTGTAGTCTAAAGTCTTCCTTTGAGTAACACAATGTGACAGCATGGTCAGTAAAGGCTGATGTGAACTTCAGTCATGCAGGACGGTACAAACTGTGCTAGAGATATAGTCCAGTAAAATAATCCCATAAAATGCAATAAATTGTACTTTAGGATATTATGGGTAACATGGGTATACTTAGCATGCCAGACATACTCAACATAGGGTGCATAACAGTTTTATGGGATACATATTGCTATTTAAATCGTATGCAAAACAAGTAAATGGCAATTTCGAGGTTTTTAAAAGGCATGATGCGTCCAATGTTTCTTTTTACGAGCTCACGCAGTATAGAAGTCCTAATTCAGACAACAATGAGACAAATGTGATGGCGAGGAGTTCAATATGCTATTTCTGAAACAACAGCTTCAAGCTAATAGCCTTTTGTGTTTAAATGCAAATCAGGTGTGTTGCTGTTGCAAAACTCAGGGTGAAACATTACGGGAGCTTCAGGGCTATGTTAGGTGTTGGGAGCTTTTGTGCTGTTTGTCAAACAGCAGAGAGTTGCAGAGGAGCAATGCTGTCGGCCATTTTCACCTGTACTACCACTTGGGGTGGCAGCGTCAGATTTTTTATACACTGTCTTTAATTTACTTAAGATAAATGGGTAAAGGCAATTATCATATTGTCTGATTTATAAGGGTGGTAACTATGTGAGCACACCAGAAGATCTTTAGTATCCATCTATCAGGCAGATAAGGTAGATAGAAACATGTTTGGGTCTGAATATATACTTATTTCAAGTTGTAAGATTGTGACAGATTATTGCTTTTTCTTTTACTGTGAAGGAACTCTTTTTAGGACATCATCAAACTAGATGGTGCAAATCCGTCTCCTCATTCATGCCTCTCGTCTGCTGATTGAGAATGGCTGTAAAATGGTAACGGGGCTGAAACTGAAATGTTCTTCCTCGCTGTAACGTTGGCTTCGGGTCATTTTGTACTGGGGCTCAAGGTTTCTCTACTCTGGGTAAAGGTGTGCCAAAGAAAGGCAACTATGTTAAATACAACATGTGAACGCTTCAGTCACATTATGACTGTCTTCACTCACCGCGACGTCTCAGTGGTTTCAAAGATTGGTCGTACACTAAAAAGGTAAACTGGAGAAGAAGGCAGATATGAACGCAGTGAAGACAGTTGAAGAGCAGTAATATTCTTCTTACCCATCAGCATCACACAGCCCATGTAGGTCAAGTCTACGGGTTCATTTTTGCCCAACAACCGCTCTTGGAGCTATTTTGAATTCTCGAGTAGCACTTTGGCAGAGAACACATACAGTAGTAAAATACATCTGTGTGTGGCATAGTACAAAAAAAGCTGCAATGCTAAATAATGACACTTGGATTAGCGCTGGGCGATATGGTGAAAATCAAATATCACAATATTTTCTTTAGATCAAAGACCTCAAAATTGATATTGCCACGATAGTGTAGGGTTGACGAGTGATATTTGATAAATAATCATCATTAATGTTGATATAATGACTTATTGGGTAAAGGAAAATAATACAATAGTAAGAATGTGGTAAATTCAGAATATTAATTTTACTGTAATGCAGCAATTAAAACCCGGAAAAGACACTTGTGCAATATAACGATATCCAAAATCCAAGGTGCAAGATATTTAGTCTCATACACACATATTATATCGATATTTATTGGCATATCTTGTTATTTTGTCCAAAACTAATCTATGTATTTATATTACAAAAATGTGAAAGACAAAAGAGACTAAGAGACAATAAAAATGTAGCCCTACCAAATCATGCTGTACTTCTTTCTGTCTGGGTCTATAAAGACTGCATCAAGAGGGAGACAGAGGACCGAAAGGGAAAAGAGCTTCTTTTCTTTTGAAAAAGGATCATATGAAGAGTGAACACAGAAAATTTGAGAGAGAAAAGCATGCATGAATGGCAGCTGATGCAGGGATGGCATAGTCAGTATGAGTGTGTGTGTGTGTGTGTTCATGAGAGTATGAGCTCCCCGTCCCCCAGGGTGCACACCCTGTCAGAGAGATCATAATAAACTGTCATCTGTACAGCCAGGGGCTAAAGTTCCATGCTGGTGCTGAGACCACAGGAAGACTCAAACACTAACTGATGACATGCCTTAGAAGGTTTCTGTACTGTGAACACACAAGCCTGCAGATAAGTGTGAACAGTATTTTCCCTCCTAAATAACAATGACTAAGGATCAGACACTCTCTCTCTCTCTCTCTCTCTCTCTCTCTCTCTGATTCCCTCTCTATCCAACATATATTACTGAACATTAGAAACCTCTAACCCAGTTTTAACCAGATAACAATAAACTGGTAAGTTTATACATACAGCATATATATCTCACAAATGCTGTTACATTCAGGATGTGAGGCTACGACCTTGTGCTCTGTTCTCACAGTGTAAGCAGGTCGGAGAGAGGTGGTCAAGGCTGGGAGTGGGCGTAGAAAGGTTAGGACTTTGACACTGGAGGCCAGGGTTTGCATTCTGAGAACGAAAGCGTGTGGAAAGCTTGTGGTTTCCATTAAATGCAAGTAAACAAGTTGTATTTGGTGTTTTATGGCAGAGTGGACTTCTTCAGTAATTAACCAAGACGACATTATTTCCCTAACCTTTAACCCGAGTGTTGTGAGCACACCATAACAAAGTATAATAATACTTAAGTTGTTATGTGCCAATATTGTATAGAAATTGTAGAAAAATGAAATACACTGTAAGTGATCGTGTTACTGAAACGTTCCATATCAACACTATGTGACTTACAGGATATGTTAAACAATGTTTCATCAGTACGTTGATAACAAATACATAACAAAGGCAACATTACATATCCTTTAAAGCGTATTTGTAGCAAACAAACATAATTTATATGAGTCAGAGAAAAAAGGGAATATTATAACCTTCATGAAGTTTAGTTTTATTTCAAAGTTGTTGTATCAAACTGCATTCTGCATACTGAGTGTACAGTATATACTGTGTGTGTGTACAGTATATACTGTGTGTGTGTAAGTATATATATATATATATATATATATATATATATATATATATATATATATATATATATATATATGTATGTATAACATCTGTCAGCCTCTGCTGTGTAACCACAGTATCTTATGAGGACTACTTAAAATTGCTAAACTCCTCTGGGGTTTGACCTTTCCGTCACTCATGTCCTACAGTGTGCTGATCAGTACTGTGGTATCACAGTCATATATGCTTTGAAATAATACACACAACATTAACATGGATCTAGTGAGGCCGACACATGAGCTCTTGCGGCCCACCCACTCTCACTCTATAACAAAAACTAGGAATGTCAGTTGCAGGCATGGGGCTCAATTGTACATGCTCAGTCACTTGCAGTGTCATGTGAGGAATTCTTCACCAACCAGCTCCCAATTTCATGGCAAATTTCCACCCCGGACTACATCTGTTTGGGGAATGTAAAGGGAAGCGGCAGGGGGCAGTTCTCCTGGATTAAGTCTGCTCTTCAGTTCATCATTTATCAGACAGCGGGGGTTTCAGTACAGAAGAAAAAGGGAGGACGAAAAAATCCCTAATTTTCTACAGCCATACCTTCCCTTTGTACTTCAGGATTAACGACAGGGCTGAGAGAACCTGATGAGTGTAAAGCTTCAGAGGAGAGCAGGGTGAAAGAAAGCCAGATCAGAACAGAGATACCATTAGAGAATCTCATAAATCAAGAGTGCTTATGGCGGGGGAATACGCTCTTAAAGACCATCTGGACTTTCCAACCTTAACATTTATTTTGAGCTGTCTCCGTTGGGGATATGCTTTTAAGGACAGAATTTTCTTCAGTATCACTACACTGAAGGAGGCTCAGTTTATGTTGTCTTCACTCAGTCCTTTTTCTTTCAGTGGTTAATAAAGAATGGCCGTGTTTTGGCTCAACACACAAACACCACAACAATTGAACTGCAAGGACCGGGGGCTAGACAGCAGCACTGATGTACAGAGTTAAAAAAGAAAAAACAGTAGCTAAGCAATGTACTGTATGCAGTACTGTGATGACGACCAATAAATAAATAAAAGAGCCTGTGTCACCCATTCTCCATGAACATCATGTTAGTCAGCGTGACACCCAAGCTTCTCCGAAAGATAAGTGTGATTCTCTCTGAGGCCTTCACAGGCCTGCCACCTTCCTGCAGACACCTCTTCCTTTCTCCGCTTCCTGATGTTATCATAATCCGGGACCCAGGGTGGACCTTTGTGGCTCATGGCCTCGTCTTCCGCTAGCACACGTGTGCGTCACATTATCTGCTGAGAGGCCAGACTTTGCATCCTGTCAGGTGGGGGAGGGGTTGTACAGCAATGTCGGGAACAGGAAAAGGAAGTGGACACGACCAGGATTAGGTGAGAGAATGGAAGGAACAGAGTACAATATCTATCCCCCGTCTCCCTTCAATAATTTATAAACATGTGTCATATTTTCAAAACTGTAAAAAAAAAACAGGTTTTGTACTCTGTCAGCATGGTTAAAAGCATGTAGCTGGAATGAAACTGCCTGACCCCATGGTGAATGGTTTCTGCTTTCATTGGCATTCATACCAGTGGCAGTCTACTGCTACAGTCTGACATAGCTAGTTCTTAAGTGCAATAGGCTGAGAGGTTAAAAAGAAAAAGAAAAGAAAAAATGGGTTTCTTTGTGTTGTGTGTGTTTGTGCGTATGTTAGCCCATCACTTGGCTGTACTGAGTGTAAGTCAAGCCATGAGCTTGGTCTGGCTCTGCTCACTTAACTGGGCTTGGAGCTCTTATTTCAATGGATGCCTAAGTAGAGTTTGACTTTGAAGGCTTTGATCCGGAGGCAATGCTATGGCATTTGACTTGTAGCTAAAAAAAAAAGCAGTGTGTCAGACCTCTGGGGTCACTGGGATCACTTATTGCGGCTGAAAATAACCACTGGCAAGCCACGATTTGGGGAATCTAAAAGAGGGCTGACATTAGCAGGTGCCCTGAGGTGGAATAGAGACAGCTACAGAGCAGGTCACTGACCTTGGACCACAGAGAACTTCTTTTTCTTTCTCTATCCTTTTTTTTTTTTTTTTTAAACCCGAGGGCCTGGTTTCACTTAGAGGAAAGGTTCTTCGGCTGAAACTGGTGAACAACAGCACTACTTCACCAAGTGGATACACCGCTGCAAAGTGGAGCACCGATTACTAAAACACAATAAGGACCCATTTTTCAGAACCTTTGTTGTGCCCTAATGTTAAGTATTACTGTGAAGGCCATCTTTTTGTGTATTGGGAAGGTAACATTTGATGATGAGCAGTACCAATACAATAATAAGTAGCCTTGTTGCAAACCACAGCATCTAACTTTCCTTATTGTCAATCCCCCCCCCCTCTCCCTTCCTTATGAGACGAGCAGTTCTATGGTAGATATCACATTGAGAAAACAGTTTTTAACCAGATGTTTGATTGTCATGTATTTTTAACCACAGAGTTCATATGTGTGACAAATTATCTTAGTGTGATGCATAATTTGATCAGATTACCAACATTCTGCGGTTTACATGCAGACACAGCACTCACAGTGCTGCATTTGCTGATTCAGAGAGTCTATATAAATTAAGTGCTTATTGATTTTTACTTTAGTGGTCATTCTGCCCACATGGAAGAGACGACTTGTTTCTAAATGAAAAAAGGTCTGCAGCTAAGAAAGCTTGTCTTCTTCTTCTTCTTCTTCGCATTTAATCCCATGTGCTTTTAAAACTTATTTGCATATGAAAATGACACCACAAGATAACAAGAAACATCTTGAAACATCACAGAATTACAAAGTTTACACCGACCTTAAAAGCAGTGTGCCATTACCAGCTAATAATAATAATGGTTAACTGTAAAGAATGGCAACATTGTTAGTCTTTGTAAAAACACCAGTAACTCCCCAAGCCTTGTGTGACACAAGCAGGTGCTCTGTATTACTGCACCTTTCATATTTCAAATGACTGAATCCATATCTTGTTTTTGTTGTAATATAATATACCGTACGTGATGGACAGTGTGATTCCCTACAAAGCTATAACTGGACAAAGTGATTCCACAATGATCATCTGGACAATACTATAATTCATAGAGGTTATGGGTTTTAGTTCGCAAAGGGAAATGCTGAGCTTTTGTAGCACAAGGGCATGAACATACACACTGCTGTTCAACCTCTGTCCAATCGCTTTCTCTGTCCCCTGTTTTTGGTTGAAAAAGAAAAATCAATGGGGCACAGATGCACACAACTGTGTTTACAAGTTCATCTCAGGATGTACTGCCACAGAGGATTAACCCGCAGCCGGGCGGTAGTGAGGATTTTAAGATACTGTATTCATACATTTAAAACGGATAAAGAGAAAGCATGTCTACAAAACATGGCAAAACCATTCCCTACTCTGTCCCAGAGCGCTACGAAAATGTACCAACAAATGGTAAAAACTAATTCCTCCATGTCTTGTGTTATTTAGCTGACAACTGTCCCATATTTGCCATCATTTTTTGCCTTCTTGTTAATGTAAAAGCACTGAAAAGCTGTAAAACTGCTAAATTGCCATTGGTTGTTAAGAAAGATATTTCAACATAATTGCAATGAAATTTGGTATAGATAGTAAATCTGCTTTGGATCTTTATGGTCCCAAGAGGAGACTTTTTTTAAACTGTTTTTATTCAATTTAGTTTTTTATTAGATCACCATCAGGCCAGAAATACATTACATTACATCCATTCTGGTGGAGAAAAACAACAACAACCGGGTAAGAAAAAAAAACCCATTTTCTGAGCACATACATGCTCCCAAGAGGACGGACCATTTCATTTTAATGACCCCATAGCCTTTTCTGTTTTGCCACCATCAGGACAATCCTACAATGGTAGAGCTTTAAGAACATTGTTTGTTTAGTCGAACGCTTTTGTGTCGCAAGGTGTAATGAACATCGCAGGCTGCTGGAAAGGTTTTATTCTTTTAGTCTTGTTAATCCCTAAACCACACACTACCCCTGACTCAGCTGCTGCTCGCCCAAATAAGAATGGTGTCCTAATAATGGCAATAATGGTGCCAGTGGAGCCCTTGGTGCTCCATTACAAAGACTCCCACTGGTATTAGCTTTGCAGTCAGAAAAGGGAGACATCTGCATGAATCTTAACCAATGTGCATCAGGGCGTCAACTGGTGATTATTTTTCATTATAATTGTTTTATGTTTTGTTTTCTTAGACTGGTCAATTTGTTGTTTAGTCAATAAAGTATCAAGGCATATTGACAACAATATTTAAAATCCTATTAAAATCCTATCACAATCACAAAAACCTTCAAATGGCTTGTTTTGTCCAAACAACAGTCAAAAATCCAAAAAGGTATTCAAACCACACTTGAACTTTAACCACAAACACAGATTCAGACACACACAGCGTAAAAGAAATATTCAACCAGGCACAACAGACACAATCTATAATCCCGGCTCCAGGATTCAATCGAGAATGATGAAACAATTAATATTTGTTTGGCCTACTTTGTTAGAGCCCATAAACGTGTTTTGAAATGTTACTTAATATGTTTCTTATTAACCATTCAAAATAAAAAGAACAAAGGCTGTCAACCTCTTAAAGCACTCTTTATCAAAACTCAAAGCAAGGCCAAACAAACAAGCCGTCCGAAGCCTTTATTCTTCGCGTGTTCTATTAAGACGCAGGAATGTTTGAAACAAGATTACACAAAATTGCTGCTTTTCACTTTCATCATCATATTAAAAGTCTTAAAAATACAGTAGGATGGGAAAGATTTGACGGGGAGAGTGAGGTGGAATGTGAAGGAACAGAGTGCAGGAGGCAGCCGGGGAGAGGAGAGACAGATCTATACATGTCAGGAAATAAGGTAGAAAAGGTTATTTACTTGACATTGATCTGTTGTAGCGGCAGCAGAGCTTGGCCTGTTTCTCTTTTGTTAACCTTTAAGCCCGAGTATACTCACAAATGACGGGGGAGTCACCTCACAGGTTTAAATTATAGATCGAAGGAGTTCACACTATCTCTGTCAATGACTGGTGCCTTTACAGTTACAGACATGACATTTCCTTTTAACATCAATAAGGATAATAAGGACAATTTTACCATGCACTGAGTTTCCTTCTAAAAAAAGCAAGGCCAGTTGTGACACATTATTAATTCAGGATGTATTATTGTATGCAGTATCATGAATTTACTACTAACCAGATTGTGCAAAAATTGCTGCAAAAACATGGCACAAATGTTGTAAAGCTATTCAGATCAACTTTATCAGTCATTGGTTATTAGCTAATCTTGCGAGTATTGTCAGCACTTCCCTTGGTTATTTCACAATAAAGGCTTATCACTGCCATCACATTAAAATGTTGTGTTTTTTTTGTGAAACACACAAAGGATGTGATGAGTTAGCATCCACATCAACATGTTTCACATCAATAGTGTCTTATCAGAGTTATGATAATGCTGGTCTTTAGTGTTCGGTAAGGAAAAATGAAACGCAAAAGAATATCGTTGCACCGTGCCTGAATTAATGTCGTGGAAATACTGTTGTAAAAAATATTGTGACTGTGGATGAAATATGATTAGAATTGTATTAAATTATTTATATAGTGCTAAATCATAACAGAAGTGATCGCATGTCACTTTTCATATAGAGCAGGTCTAGGCCGTACTCTACAATAATTAAAATGAATATTAATATTATTCTAAACTTGTCGACCAGTAACCACAGTGGCAACCAGTAGTAGACCTGTGGATGAAACCTCTACTGTGAGGTAGTATTGTTCAATATAAAATAATATAGTATTACATGTAAAATGATTTGGAATAGGGTTGCATGCAAAAGGGCTTTTTACTCTTGTGCAATATCTCACAATCAGTTAAAAAGGTAAACGCCACCCCTTTTCTTAAATCACTTAAATCCTGAATGTGGAAATGAGCCTTTTCATGAATATTCAAAGCAAACACGCATAAACTGATAATGATTTAGTTAAAAGGACATTCACTACACACAGAAGGGTCATGCAGTGCTCTCGTGCTGCACATCAGCAGTGCCTGGCCACAGCCCAGTGAGCACTTCCACACATCCATCATGTCTCTTTTTTAGTCCATGAAGATGGCACAGACCTGATGCACTGAATGAGGAACTATTTGTTCTTCCATATGCCAGTACTTGTAATCGGTTTCTCAGGATCCTGCCAAATGTTGCCCTTTGCCAACAAGGGCCACATGTTTCCACAAAGGAAAGTCTGGCAAATGGTATGATGATGATTTTGTAATTTGGGCTTTAGTCGGACAAATCCTGACAACACTCAAGCCAGTAAAAGCATTGTGTGGTTTCACCTTACTTTGTTTCCTCTGTTCTTCCTATTTTTTTAATATTTAGACAAATTAAAATCATAAGGAAGATGAAAAAGTGTTCATGGCCGGTACCGAATTGATGTGAAATCATGTTTACAAAACCAAAGATATAAGTAAAACGTTTAGTTCCTTCCTTTCTTTCTGCCCGAGTAGATGCCCACCCACCTTTGGGCATGCTGTGTCTGACTGCTGACACAAACAACCTCACATGTCCTTCCACCTACACTGTTAAGGCATTGTAATTTCAAGCTGTGGGACTTTTTCATTGGCCTCACTAACTGACTGAAACTTAACCATTCTCACCGAGTTGGCAGGGCTGCTAAATAAACATGCATTGGTTGCTCAGGTTCACAACCTTTCCACAAGGCACAACCATGTGCTCTAATGGAAACATTCAATGTTGCGCTAAAGGCTGTTTTTTTCCCCTCCTTTGTCACACTCCTGAATTTCATTTAAGTAAGACAAAAATGGCTGCATACAGAAGCCAAATGTATGTAAACATTCATGGTAAACTATGAATACTTGAGTAAATACATGCCTTGCCTTGTTACAAGGGTCATGCAGCCCTATAAAAAAAAGAAGAAGAAAATATATACATGTTTTAATGTCCCTATACAGGTGCATGTGGAGGCACAGAAATCAGTCCATTGTGTATTCTGGTGACTCATTTTCACAGAGGAAGTAGACCCGTGGGGTGAGTTGACCCTAAAGGAGCCAGGAAATTTGTTTTTTCCTCCTGAACTTGGCTATATCTCACTTTCTAGAGGTGCCTGTCCCACTCACTCACTCTCAAGGACCAAGCCAATCTCCCTTTGTAAATAGAACTATGTTTTATAATTCCCCCTCTCTCTCAGATGACCATATCAATAATGCAGAGGAACCGCATCTGTCCAGAGCCATGAGATTATTTCTCTGATTTGGGCTGACAGTTATGGTAATAGTTTGGCAAACAATCTACTCTAGCAACAATGACCACAGATTACAGCTGTTTTCAGATCAAAGAGACTGCAGAGAGGCCCATGATTGATTGCTCACCAAGAGACAGAGTCAGGCAGTTCAGCCCCCCACATTTCACTTTTGCCTCTCCGGTGTGATAATGGAAAAATTCCTTTATTTCTAATCTTCCTGTGAATGCTGGTATATTTTATATATACCAGAGGGCCCACTTAAGCACCTAAAATCGTAATAGTCAACAGGTGCAACACTGTTTTTGTTTATGACCAAATAGCAAATTGTAAATGTCAGAAAAGTTTAGCATTAATGTCACAATCATCAACTGTTATATTGCGAAATGTACTACTTAGCCTACTTGTATTTTGATTGCTTGCAATGTGTATATGATCTATGAAAGTCACAAGGAACAATGTCCATTCTGACAAATAATTGTGGAAATTGTTAGTAAATGATTTTCATCAGGGACATGTACCTACAATGTTATCAATTTGCATCCAATTTCTTGAAATAGAGTTCTTGTTCTTGTATTTACTGACACAACAGTAGCCCTATACTACAACACTCACTCATTCGGCTGTTTACAAGCATGTAAATACTATGTTGCTATAACATAGTGTCATCAGTTCTTTGAATACAACACATGTAAACACTATTAACAAAAGGCTAACCCTGCAATTTTAAAAGCCAATAAAAGCTAATATGACTGTTTTTTAGACAAGCTAGCTTACCTCAGAAAATGTTGAGCATGCTAACTGTGATAGCATATCAAAGGCAGGATGGTGCTGCATGAAAAAGACTGAGAGACAATTTCTAAATATAGTGGAACAAAATCTGCAATCCCATTAGATGCCTAACTGAGGCAAACATAAAACAAGCTACAGTATCTATCACCTGGACTTTCAGCTGCATGTTTAGCTTCTATAGCGTTTACAGATTTCTGTCGCCATTTCTTTCTTTCTGTGTTACAGTTTAGTCCTTGTTCTTTTTACCACCATTGTGTTTATATCCTCTCAGACTTGCAATGTATTACAGTTTATAGTGCTTACCAAAGATGTTGCATTAAAAAGTTGTTTTGTTATATATATATATATATATATATATATATATATATATATATATATAT
Source organism: Cottoperca gobio (assembly GCF_900634415.1). NCBI lineage: Eukaryota > Metazoa > Chordata > Actinopteri > Perciformes > Bovichtidae > Cottoperca > Cottoperca gobio. Next base: position 15,504,355 of record NC_041360.1, read on the forward strand.
ATATATAACTATACATATTCTACAGGGGGAGGAATTATGTTATGTACAAAGTATACTATATGTCTTCCTCTGTATGTATATGTTGATTATTTTTAGTAAATTTATTGGTTGTATCCTATTGAAAATATGTTGTTCACCAAAAGGGTAATGCCAACCTTTTCTGGAGCATGGTAGATTATGATTTTCACTGAACTGGTTTCATGTCATCTTTACTGTAGTTGACTTAACTGTTTACTACTTGACTAAAACTTACTAAATGAAAAAATAGATTATGTTTTTTGTTATAATGCATCTATAAAAAAATATTGGCTTATTAGTGAATGTTTTACACATAACTTCCGATTCCCCTGCATGTATACAGTATAGCCCTTTAACGTAAAATATCACAGTAAAGCCAGAGTCAGACACGCTTGCTTCCGGCGCATCGTTGTTTGCTAGTATGATGAGTTTGTATCTAAATACCTTAGATATCCAACAAAGAAGCTCGTTATTTATTAATGGCACAAGAGCTGTAACACCATTCGGCTAATATAAATTAGCATATTTATTAAAAAAAGAGACATTTGTGATTAATGGCATCCAGCCATGTCACATAGCAGAAAAATCATGGATCCTTGATCAAATAGAGCCCTGATCAGTACACTAGTCTTCCAACACTGTTCTCTACCAATGTATGGATTACTGGTTATGCAGTATTTTACACACTTAGGACAGCATTACACAATGCTGTTATGGCACATTGATTGATATATAAATACGTCACAGTTTGACAATATATTACCTGAGATGGCTGTATTAGTAACACACTAATTACAAGTTAGTAGACCTTATTGAACTATAAAATACTGTGTGGAAACGCTGGCTTGTCTACCCTTGATTCTAAGGGGAAAAATAAAAAAGAGAATAAAAAAGTGTCTTGACGACAAGGACATTGTCAGATAAGTGGAGAAGGGCAGTCAGAGAGCTATTTAGAGTGACGGTAAATGGCCTTTTTACCATTTCAGCTAGCCCTGCCCCCCTTCCCCCGTTTAGGGATGGCATTAGAGACTGCAGACTGACATACATTTTTTATAGCTTCATAAAGTCGTCCAATGACCAGGTCACCCTTCTCATAACTAGGGAGCAGAACGCTTGAAAAAAGCCATTCATCACCATGAAAGGGCTTGCTTGTCCAAGCGCCTTCAAACATGCACACAGTCTGGCAAGAGACGCTCAGCACAAATGCTAACGTACTTCTGCCACTAATGCCAGATGACCTTCTCACATCTATTAGCGGGCTGGCTGACGCAGAGGGCAGACACGAGCCCCTCTTGTCTCCTGCAAAGATTTCAATGACAAGGAATGGAAAATATCATGCATGATAATGGCTGTTGCCACCAACAAAGCAATCTTTGCCATTTTTTTTTAACAATAGAAGGTAATGTCAGGTGAATATTAAATAATCTATGATTAATTATACACGCAAGAAATCTTTGCCTCAAAATATATTGCCCTGTAAATTAGTCGTTATTGTAGAGGTGCAGTTAAAGGTAATATAACAGAATAACATGACATGCTTTTTTAAATGTGTCCCCTTTGATTTGGCAAGCCAGAAGGACCTCCAGTGTAGAATTGGAACGCCCCTCACAGACAAACCATCAGACCACCAAACCCCATTAGTGGGCAATTAGTGACAGCTGGTGGGTTGTCAGCCTGGTAATGGCCTCAAAAGGAGTACCCATGGAATACAAAAACTACCAGCGATGCAACGGTTTAAACCTTGGCGCTAGAAGTCAAAACAGAAAGCTTGTAGTGTGGAAACTCATGTCCATTGATCTCCATTCCATATCTTTAAAATACCATGTCAATTTGAGTTATTACTGAACGCATGGTATTATTATAAGGAAAATACATATAGGATTTGAAAATGTAGATATATTCAGCTAAACTCATGTTAACCAAAGCTGTGCTATTTGTGTGCTCTATCAGTTCCTCCTATAGCTGGCCTTTCATTTCAAAAGCAAGGGCTAAACTGTGAGAGGCACAAGAGGTGGATGGGCAGAGAAGAAGGAGGAGGAGGAGGAGGAGGGGGAGGAGGAGGAGGAGGGGGTTGAAGTAGTTTAATAATTTATTTAAGAGGGAAAGAAGGCAGCCGAGGGGAACAAATAGTGTTTCTCCCAGAACCAAGCCCTTCTGACCCCGGCCCTGCGTACCTGAAGCCCAAGCCCCATCGCATTAGTGAAATTCTTATTTGATGGCATTTTAATATTCTGCCTTGATGACTTTTTAGCAACATTTACTTTCTGAGGTCTCGAGCGCTTCCCCCAGAGGAAATGAAACATGTCAAAACCCATTACGAAAAAATCAAAATTTAAATACCTCAGCCGTGTTAGCGGTAATACACACAATCCCCACCGCTCAGAGGCAAGGCTCACAAACACTCATCTGCTTGCCGGCTCGTAATGAGTCTGTTTGATGGGTAAGCGATTTGTGGGTCACCGAGCATACGTTACAGATCCAATTTAACCCTTGATTGCTTGTACTCTGGAGGACCTGGGAAAACGTGTTATTGAAATTTAATACCAGATCATTTCTTCTTCCTCCCATGCAGGGACAAAGGTATGCTTACATGACTCCTTCGATGGCCTGTGCAGATGGGGGAGGCAGTGGGAAACGCAACCAAGGAAGAAGAGGGAGAGACGAGACAAGAGAGAAAAACAAAGACAATTTTATGCATGAAGGTAATCCTTGCCTCATCTGCAGGTCTTGCTAAACACCAATCCAATTAGCCCCCGAAGGCGCTACACTGAGCACCAACTCAATTGAGAATGGCTTTTTTTTTTTTCATGTGATATATCACTTTTATAATAATGTTTATTGCTGTTGATTGTCAGTGTTGACACTCAAAAAATAGATGAAGACTGATTCAAGGAAACAGAGATCCTGCTCTTCTACGAGGATGTAGCCGTGTTCTCGGCCAGAGTAGCCTGAGAAGACAAACATTTAAAGATACCCTGTGCAGATTTCTTTAGAACAAACACTCTGTGATTCGAACCAAAATAAGTGTGTGTATTTTCAAAGGACAGACAAACATGGTGAGTGTGTTTCCTTTCCGAAAAAACATCTGCAAAACCTTGATTGTTTACATCCATGTTAAACCAGCTAGCTGTTTTCTTCTTCTCTGAAAATTGCGGACACATTGCTGCGTTTTCTTTGTCACATTAGCTCCAACAACTGTTTATCAGTGGAATAGCAGGAGGCGTAATACAACTTGCACATTAGCATTACCGCTCTCTGTAGTCAGCAGGAATGTGTGTCATGTCACCCACATGTTAATGCGCTTGCTGGCAGAGCACGAGACATGAACGAAACAGGGAGACGATAAAACATTCCTTCATGGCGCTTCTAGTGGTCAAAAGCTCCTCAGGGTACATTCGGATACCAAAACTAAAATGGCTGTTGGAACTTAGCAGGAAGAGAAAATAATAAACCAGCGCAGTGGCATCGCAAACATAGAGGCGGTATTTGTATACCGTATTTACATGCTGAATGTTTTTAGAACTTAACAGCCATTCAGAGCAGTACATAAACAAGACATCCGACTGCAGCGATGCTGTTGTTGGAGGGATTTAGGGAAACGTGAACGCTCCAAAAAATCATCACTGTATTTGAATTGTATCCAATTTAATATGATTTTATTAACAGAAAAACACTTTGCTTACTCTGATTTGCATAGCCTAATCAACTGAACTCTATCCCAGATAAGAAAAAGCCCATCAATTGAGTTTAAACAGAAAAGCTTTTAGGATTTGTTTTGGCAAGCAACATTAAGTTTAAAGTTCATGAAAATGAACGCTGTGACTTCTGGTAGTAAGAGAGAGGAGTTGCCACTGAATTATCCTTGAGCAAGACACTGAGCAGTACATGAGAAGTCGTTATTGTCACTCTGAATAACAGCTTCTGCCAACAGCTTGAACTGTAAATTGACAGCCATGAAAAGCTTTGGGGCTGGACCAAAAACATCTTCATGTTTAGAGTTGTTCTTTTGGTGTCTTGGGAAACTCTTTACAGTTTTAAAATAATATTTCCATATAGTATCATACCTTACGTATTACCTACTGTTGTCAGAATCCCTTTTGTTACATTTCATGTTGAGTAATACTAGAGCTCTGCATGGACTGGAGATTTGCTGGTAAGGGGGCTAATTGAGAGCTCAAGTGAGCAGTCGGCAGGCTGGCATGGCTCATTCACAGTATTTGTCATTAGACCCGGCTGCAGGGAGAGAATAGAGTGCACTGCACCATTCGTGTGTAACCAAGATTTATGCTAATGTCCCCCTGCATATGCTTATTCTACATATCTATATTAAACTTAATAGACTGTTACATTGCTTCTTAACCTCGGCTTCCATACATGATTACCTTTTCTGATTTCTTTGCAAAATGGCATATAAACACGGGGCAGGGATTTTATCAGCGTGTCAGTGAGTTTGTTTCCAGTGGCAGCCCATGGCTCTCATAATCATTTTGATACTTCAGGGAGTACACTATATCAAGAATGCTTGCCTAAGAGGCTACAGTTAACATATCATTTGTTCAATACCCACAAAGCTGTGTAAACCTATATATTTCTTACTCTACATTTGCCCGGGAGGTGTCAGTGATTTCAAGAAGTTTGATACAACTACTGTTCTTCAAGTAGTTTTGAGTTATTACAGCATATTTTAATTGTGTAGCACATATTACACATATTCAGCAGCACTTCAATGTATTTGGTTGAAAATGCTATTACAATAATTGTCATATAGTATTATTAAATGTTATTTAAATGGATTATGTCATTTGAAAGGAGTTGCTCAGAGGGACAAACTAACAGATAATTACAACTAACTCTTCTACGTTGCATTTTAACGTGTTTCAGGATATTATTTGGGTTTTCCGGCGTGCAACTTTACTCTTGTGGTTCATTCTCGCCACTCTCATCAGTGTCATTTCCAGCAGCAGCAGACAGCCATTGTTTGTTACTTGCCAAGCACCAAACAACAGAAGTTTGCCGGCTGATTGAGAATTGATGAGCATTTGGCAGCTGAACAGCCAGATATCTCCATCAGATGTTGGTGAAGTTGGTGGAGACCAAACCAGAAGTAAAAGTGAAGCGTGAATATTGGACTCACATTCATCAGGTGAACACACAACACTTCACATTAATGCTAATGTTGATCCCTTCATACTGGATGTGTAAATAGGCAGCTGTTTTCTAACACGTTTGCCTCATAATCTAGTGATAATATATGAATGTTGCATTAATAGCTTGTTGTATGTATTCACACAGGTTTAAATTAGCTCTGTTTGTCTCAGGCTCATGCTTATGTGTTTCAGTCTAAGTCATCTTAATGTTACGTTGACTTAACACAAGGTATTTGAGGCAATTTCAGAGGTTTTGTCAAGACTCATTTCCATGAAGGTATTCATCACCTGCGACCCATTTGGAATTTTAGTGACGCACCCTGTGCCAAAGTTGTCAAGAGGATGACGATGTTTAGCACTGTTCCAAACTGTCTCATTGGCAAACTGCCAACACTGTTGAGAATTGCATTTTCAGCAGAAAATACAGTTTTAATCAGGCTCTGGCTATAATGTTAGTGAGGAGGAATATAGACTGACGGGTGAGTCATGACATATAGTGAACATGGTTTATTCCAGAAATGCGTTGCCACTTTCTCTCTGCATATGGTGAGTTTGTGTTTGGGGCTTTGCTCTTCAAAAGGGTGCTACGTGTCTTCCACTGCATGAAGTGTGCAATTTATTTAGAAAGATGCAAGTGTCACTTAGACTGCAATATGATAGGTTGTTTAAAAATGCAATAATCTCTTTACATTTCTTTGCAGGTGACTACATGGTTAACTGAGTCCCGTGGTCATTTAACCACCTGGCAGAGATTGAAAAATAATGTTGTACAAATATAGTTGTAATCTTTACATACAAACAGACACTAGTTAGACTTGTCAAACGCTATTTTAACATTTAACTTAAGAGGATGTCTTTTTTTCTGACATAATTTGTAGAGTCTCACAACAGTAAACAGTAACTGATATGTGCTTAAATAATGGCTTTGACAGTGTTGGTGGTGTCTATACAGCAAGCTGCAAGAAGCCACTTAAGTGGCATGCAAAGCTGACCAGAGCTCCACTTGCCCTAAACAGACCCTGGGCTCTCACTTACACACTATACACTTTCAACTCCCTTTTCCCCCACCCCTACCCATTTTGCAAGGCTCTTGACTTACAAATTGCTGCTTTAGACTTGGTTTCATTGTAACAGCTTTATAGGGAGAAGGGAAGAAACATTTGAAAAAAAGCCCACTCAGGACACTCATGTCCCCCATGCAGTACAGCAGAGCTGGTCCTTGGCTAACAGTCAGCACATTGTTTCCGCTTGTCCCTCAAAGTACTAACCTCAGCGCTGTCAATAACCTCCCTATCCATTCTCTAACCTTCCCATCTTTTCAATGTACTTGGACGACTTCCAAGAACCATGAAAAAAAGTTAAAATGCCCTGGACATAAGCCCTCAATAGCTCAGCGTAATTCCCTCTTTAAATGAAGACAAAAATATCAGGGCTCTTTAGCATGCCAATGAGACTGCACAGAGAGCAGTGTTCCCAGTGGACGGGTGACAGGAAGAAGGACAAGTCCTTCCTCGGCATAAAGGGGCCCTGTGTAGTGGAAAGACATTGAGCAAAGGAACCATTTGAGGTGATACTCATGCACACAATCCCCCACACAGTATGCTAATACACAGATATTGAAACTTTAAAACACAAACATTCCCTGAAACCTGTGCGCACTCTAGTACAAACTGTCCGGTACATAATAATATGCTTTATCATATAACATATCTCAGCACCAAAAGTCAAGGTCTCATCTTGTAAATGTTTAATCACCTGCAGAACATTTACCCTTTGGTTCAGATTTACTATTATAACAGCAAGCTTTTAAAACTCCAATCTCATTGAAAGCAACGCAAGCCTTTTTTTTTTTTTTTTTTTTTTGTTCTAACTAAAACCTAAAACACCACTCCACTCAACAGCCTTGTACATTCCATCACACTCACCATGGCAAAGAATTAAAAGAGTAATCCAATGAAATATTAATTAAATTATTGTGGGGTTTTCACTTAAGCGCACCATTTTCATAATTGTTCTATAAATTATATTTTCCAGTACATTTGCTTCAGATGGATAATTAATTTCTGGCTTTACCCTTTTCAATTCAATTTTGTTTATGGAAACTGTGGAAATGCAAATGTTTGTGCGTGTATGTGTGTTTTTACACACAGATTTAGCAGAGCTTTTAGCCATGCCAAGATGTATATATATATATATGAGACAATTTCCCCATAGATGTTTAAGGAATCAAAAAAGATGCATATTACAGTGACGATTCTATCATTATTTGAAACATGTAGATTACATTAGAGTACATTAGAACTATAGCTGCTTGCCTCCAGATGAACTAGAGTTATGTGCTTTCATGCTGTAAATCAACTTACCAGTTTGGATCCTTATATACTAAAATAACAATATAACAAAGCGGAGGTGTAATGTGAAATGTGTCTCTCATAGTTATTTACCCGCATAGAATATATGTTCCTTCCACCTCTATGGATCATTTTTAGCATATTGCAGCTTATTGTTTTGGTTTTACAGTCCTCAACCTAACTGTTTTGGTTTCACTCTCACTGCCCTCCTCAACTCTGTGTTCAGAGCAGGCAGTTGTTTTAAACAAAAAAGTCCAGACAAAACCCACCGTGTGCTACCAGCTCTGCCCCACATAGCAGAAAAGTTAAGGGAGCGTGAAGCATTTAGAAGCTAAAGGGCCAGATATTTCCCTTAGGAGTTAGAGACCAAAACAGAGCTAAAAGAAGAGTGAATATTAAACGTACATTCTGCGAGTTGGATGTGTAAATAGGAGAATGTTTGCCAACACATAAGTAATATATATATATACATAATAGATTGCTGAAAGTGTCTTACCTAATTCAAATCATAGTATAGATTTCATCATTCATATTGTGTTGGTCAGCCATTGTGCTGAAATCTGAATATAAACATAGAAGCCTTGTAAATTAGCCATTTTAAATGTATTAAATGAGCATTTTCAAAACATCTGCAGTTATGTCAAACTACATTATATACATGTGCACAAGTTAAACTCATAACATGAACAAATGTAACACTCTACTCTCGCTGTGCTCAACAGTGTTGACGAGAGAAGACAAACCAAACACACACATGGAAACATACATCTTCATACACACACATGCATTTTCCATGTCTGTCCTGTGATATTCCTTGCATCTAAAAATGGCAGCTCAGTAGCTTCAGAATCTTGTTTAAGTGAGGCCACATTATCATTTCACAAGGCAAAGACAGAAGGCAACATATGCCCAGCACTGTCCTTTGGTCCCTCTGACTCCAATTATTCATCAAAACGCTGTGCTCTCCCATGAGCTTGCTGCCATATGCCGCTGCAAAATGTCACCAGTAAAAGTCATAATAATTCACCGGCTTCAGATCCACATTTGATATTCCTGTTTTTCAAATATCGGGACCCACATCTCATACTTTGGAGGTGTAGTGTATGTTGCCTGGCAGTGAACAAAAGACAATTGTAATCATTGGCCTTTACATCTAAAAGGTAAACGCAATATTGGTTTGTCCATGGTACTGTACTCTGTACATTTGGGTTTAGGACTGACTATACTACGCTTCTTGTATCAGAAGTTACTATGAAGTAAGTATACAACAGTAACTGTTTTATAGATACAACTTCTTGCATTTGTAGCTATAACGTTTTTAAGAAAGGCTGTTGAACATACATACAACACCTTTCATGTTTGCTGTATTGCTTTCTTTCTTCGCACAGAAGGTTAAATGAGGTTCAAAGGTCAACATCATTTAATCTGACTCATAATCTACCGCGGTCGGTTTACGCATTTTTGTATGGACAATTAAATATACTTGTATTGTGGGTGTAGCCCCACAGACTCCAAACATGTAGGTATTCATTCATTCACTTGTGCATAAACTATCATGTGTGACAACTGCAGTCTGTATTTTACACAAAAGCACAATAAGGAACTCTTGACATATTAATCTCGTCCACTTAAACTGGGGAACATGTGACCAACAACATACCATCTAAAACAAACTGCCAAGAGGAGAAAATCTGAATTTCAGTAATGTCACCACTAACATGTCTGCTACATCCTACAGTGTCCTTGAGAAAAATCCCCCTGACATATCTGTGAATGCTTGAATAACCGGAACATTTAAATAAAAGTGACACCTTCAGATTATTATTTTATAATTGGTTTTGAATACCGGAACATGGGTCCTTCGTGACCACTCTGCGCAGATAGCACTAAAATCCGCTTACCTTTAAAAAGAGGGCTACAGTTTGCATGATGGCCCACTATGGAGTACAAAATGCAGGTGGGAGGGATAATAGTCTGCTTTGATCACAAAACTGGCAATCCAGAACAGGCAGTGTGTATATGGCTAACAGGGAGTATTTTCTGACCACACACGCACACGCACACGCACGCACACGCACACGCACACACACACACACACACACACACACACACACACACACACACACACACACACACACACACACACGTTTAAAAAGAAACTATGGGGTTTTCCAAAGGAGACTATTTGGCAGTCAGGAGCTCAGAATAATGGAATTCTTTTAAATGGTTAAAATCTGCAGGACAGAGAGAGCCAGAGAGGCAATACTATTCTGCGTGTTAGATGAGGGAGCTGTGCTGTTATCTGCTGATCCCAGAACTTCCCTTGGAGCACCGGAGTGGGTCTGTATCACGTAGTGCACCCTGCACTGGGACTGTGCAGCCTGCTGACAGGAAAGCTCGATTAGCGAGCCACAAAGAGGCCAATATAGAGGAGCACTTCCTCAGCCAAAGGGGGTTCGTCCGGAGAACACGCTCCAACCCTCTTTCCTGACAGGGGACAGTGACAAACACACATACTGGCTGGCCCACCTTGGGGAATGCATGATGGATTGGGATTTGGTTTCTCCGGCACACGTGCATGCATGAATCCCAACGTATAACACAACACATACAAGAAGCCATGCAAATAAATACATACACCCTTTTTTGACTACAAGGAGAGACTGTAAATATTTGTTCCATTACTAAAACACAACTGCTAAAATGCTTTGGAAAGTAAAGAAGTTTACGTTCTTCAAAGAATGCTGGCAGTCATCCAGAGAAAGAGATGAGTATGTTTGGACTGGCCCCAGCCCTGCGCGTGCTGCCTTCACTCAGACAATGGGATGTAGAGGTGGAAGTGGGCCTGGGCCAGATGTGGAAAACGAGATAGCGAGGGTGGGATGAGGGGTGGAGGTGCATTGAGCACAGACTGGTAGGCTGTTATGGGACCCTGTGGCGGAAGGGCATTGTTCAGCAGAGGAAAAACACAACAACAATAAAAAACAGCTCTTCCTGAATCTTTTTATATGATTATGTAGAGAACAATTGAGAGGGTGGGATCCGCTACTTTGAGGATATTGAAAGAAGCCTCTCCTTTGAGACTTGGAATGATCCTTTCACACCTTACTCTGGACCTCGAGCAGGAAAATAAGAAGCATATTGATCAAGAACAGTGTGTCCATTGAGAGAGATTACAATGGCCTTTGGCCTGTGACACATTAAGCAATGAACCAAAGGTTAATGAGGGGAAAATTGAATGGTAATGGATCTATTTTTTCAAAGATACAGCATATTATGCATTACGCTTTGGCATAATGCAAAGTCAATCCATATTAAGTGAAATTCAATTTAAAATTGACTCATCCTATGTAATTAGTAGGTACTGCTGAAGGAAAAACGTATTGTCTGCAATGCTTATATAATACACAGAAAAACAAGATGTGCATAGATAATATTCGATCACACTCACACACACACACACACACATATATGGATATCTATCTATCAGGAACACCCTTGTGTTTATGAGAAAGGGCAGTAAGTTGGCTATGTGCGTGCATGCGTGCGTATAATTGTATATGGCCACATGATGTCTAGTTCTGTGTCTGACTTTTTCAGCAGATACTGCTTAACTGTAGATTTCACTAACCCTAAGGTCATGCACCTGATATACCTTTGAATCCCGCTGTTTGCTGGAGTGCAGAATCTTCTCAGGGGAAAGACGCGTCCACAGATAAGAGTCTGGTGTGATGTTGCGCATCTTGGCCCTCAAGGCCTAGACATTGGTTTTCTCTTCATCTCGTTTTTGCAGCTTTCCATTGATTTAGTTCTAGCTCAATTCATGGACTGTTCAAGCAAGCGTTGTATTAGCTGGTGTGCTGTTGTCTGTACACAGACAGTTGGGGATATAAACATTCAGGACAAGTGCACATTGTATCAGTGTAGGTCAGTGTAGTCACAGCCGAGCCGCGATGTGAACAATGTCTACGCAGTGGAGAGTAATTATCATATACGATTGTGGCATGAGTGTAATTTCAATTCCCTTGTACATCAATTATGTCCTTGAGGTCACTGGTTGTTTTATGAATTGCTGGTTGGGAGTGTTTCATTAGACCACAATAATGGCTTATATAGTCATGCATTTCTCAACTAATCTACATAAAGTTTTTAGATATGTTTGTATGTATTATTATTCACATACTTGATTGTAGGATAACTTGCTGTCATTTTTTACAATTTGTTTGTAGTTCAAAGTTGCTGTGAAATGTTTTTGTTTTTTTTAAAGGTTGGATTTTGAAATCTACATATTCTTGTTACTATGTTTTTTGATAAAAAATATGTACACTAGCAGGTCAGAGATGCTAACTTTGCAGACAACAAGACAATATTTGCCTGTTTCTCTATTACTCTTCATTATAATATCTGACAAACAGTGTTAGAAGTTGTACAGCTGTAAACATTACATAGGGAAAAGGTCAATGTTCAAATCATGCCATAATAGCTGGTTAATAATGGACTTTACTCACATTAAGCAGAGGATACTGCCATTTGAGTACATTTAATCAGTATCTCACTGCACAAGTGAATAGAATTGTGTGAATCTCAAATAATAATAGTAGCAGAAGTGCTGCCTGTGAAATAGTTTTGTTTGACAAATGACGTGAAAGGTGGAGAAAATGAGAACCCAGTGTGCAAAGAAACCTTCTTATGTCTAAAGAACAAAAAGCCTGAACCCACAGACCTCTTTCTTAAAAAAGGTAAACATTTATTACTTCAGGGGTGGCTGATGTGCTGGGAAGCCCTCACTTCACCAGGCTGTAAATGTCATCTTCTCTTTGACACATTAGTGACAAATGAGTTAAAGCTCCAGTGGCAAGAAAGACGCTTTGCCCTTCCTTTCTCTGGTCCAGGCAACTAGCTGGATAAAACGACAAGCACTGCTTCACATAGTACTGATATATATATACTATTAGTAAAGGAGTGACAAGAGTCAGAAAGTCATATCACGTTGATTGGACTAGTCTTCCAAATTGTCGCCTGGTTATTAGGGTGGAAAACGTGATATTGAATATTGTAAACTAATGATCAGTGTTGTTTTTCCCCCCTTTTTTAAGGAAGTTACTAAATTACTCAAAGCATCATTATTATGTGTGTACAAAATATTTCAAGATACACAACTTTGTTGACAAAAAACCCGGCAAGATAACCAATGATCATTGACGACATGTATATGTAATTATTATGACAATGGAAGGAAGAGTTGTTTGACGATTGCAATATGAATACAATTGAATTAAAAGAGCAACAGCCTGAACAACAGTTCTAAATCTCCAGAGCATACGAGTAGATTGAATATAACCTGTATTATAAAAACCTGTAGTTATGTTAACGTACACTGACAGTACAGTACAGCTAAGTAAAATCTTTCACGTTATTTCCATTATTTAAAAGAAAACAATGTACATTTCCTTTTTCCTCTTTAAGGCTTTCAAATCCCTTTATCTATTAATGACTTTGTATTGGGACTAAAACTAATTTAGATAGAACCTGCTCATTATAAAAGAGCTCAACAATCTCTAAGGCTTTTTTCCCTCCTCCCTCTCTTGGACTAACATTAGGCTGCCTTCTGGAAGTTCTGACCTGGGCCAGACAGCAAGGCTTCAGAACTGGCAACTGTCTCTCCACGCCATTAATCAGGCACACAGAGGACTGTCTTCCATCCAGATGGGGAGCCTCTCTACAACCAGAGAAAAATAAGCAGGCTAATTAATTCTTATTGTTATAGACAGAGGGAGATTAGATGGAGAGAAATTGAGAGTGGGACAAGGAGAGAAAGTGGAGTCACCTTTAACAAAGCCCTGAATATACAATATATTCTCTCTACATGGTCATTGTTTCTTCGACTAAATATATCTATGACTTGAAATGCTGTATGACTGAATGAGGAGGGCAGGGCGACATCACAGCTAGAGGTTAATGAATGATAAGGAGCCTGGAGCACTCTGGGACACAGTGTGGCAGTGATTAGACGGGCCCAATAGGACGCAATCAAACTTTGAGTCCATTTTACAAGGATAAGTGAGATAACTGGGAATAATTCCCACTGGTTGTATGTAGCTGCTCTAAATACATAGCTACACACTGATACCTGGAGATACATTTGGCAGACGACTGGTTACTATTCTAGGGGATATCTGCAGATTTGGTATTTGAGATTTAGTCATTGTTGTGGCAATAAAATGGGTAAATTATGGATATTATCTACAACCCCAGTACAGTTTTGAGTTTCTCCACTGACACGACCACATACACAGTGATCGCGGCAGTTAACGAGAAGATAGCACAATTACTAAAAGAACTAAGTGAAGAAATAGGATTTCTATCAACTTAACTTACAATAATAGTGCTTCCTATGAATGAATTCAGACGGGGTGGGCTGCTATGGTAATCGATACATCTGTGTCTGTTCCAGGAGCAGCAGACAGCTGTTTTCTGGGAAAAGCTCTGATAAAAACCCACTGTACGCTTCCTGCTTAGCCCCCAAAAGACAAAGTTAGCAATTAGGTGGTGAACATGGTGGAGCATTTTGCAGCTAAAGAGCCGGATATTTCCATCAGGAGATGGTGGAGACCAAAAACCGAGCTAAAAGAGGGTAAATATTGGACTTACAAGATGGACAGCAACACGGCATTGAATAAATGCTCATGTAAGTGTAAATAAGCAGCTGTTTGCTAAGAATTTCCCCATATCAACTTTTTAGTGCATTAAAAACTAGTTATGACAGAAACCAACAACACTTCACGAGTCTGACGCACCGTACTAATCTGCCAGTCTTCAAACAAATCCATCTAAAAACTAATCAAAGAACTGTGTTATTGGACACACATCATGTGTGTGTGTGTGTGTGTGTGTGTGTGTGTGTGTGTGTGTGTGTGTGTGCTTAGAGTCATGACAGGATAAGAAACTGAAGTTGAAGTCAACTTTCACAGCGTTTCCAGATGGCTATTTACATGGTGCAACTTATTGCTTTTAATATCGAATGTGAATTACAGAGAGGATACGAGTACCTGCTCCACAATAATGAGGCAGCGTGTTAAACTGTGAAACTAATTATGTTAATATAAATTCATGAGAGGAACACTTAGAGGTATGAGGAAAATATACGTGTTTTGCTGTTTTACTTAGAAAAGTAAAATGAGGGTTTTCAACATGTTGAGCCTGGTTTAGCACAAAGACTAGAAGAAAGAGGAAGGAGTTTGACCTCCAACAGTTATCAGGATGTTTCTTAATGAGTTATGATGGAGTGCAAAGCTGGCAACAACACTTTAAGAAAAAAATGTAAACTGTGTAGCTTTCAAGAAAGATATTCCGTTCCTGTCATCAGGGGCAAATTCACCTGCACTGACAAACAGTGGATAATGATGGAGGACGTCTCCAAAGAACTTGCACAATCTCATCCACCCTGAAGCCTCAACTGGCATCTGTGGTTCCCCACCTGAAGATATGACGTGGAAAGAGAGGAGAGTTACAGAGTGTCATCATGTGCTTTAGGCTCGTTGTTTAAAATGTACAGTATCATTTACAAAGTGTTGTTTAGCAAGGAACCTGATACAAATATAAACATACTGATACTGCCATTGATACTATTACTACAACTACTACAAGGACAATCATTCAGTAACACATTCTCCTTCATCTATGTCTCCATAGTAAGTAAAATAAAATGAATCTGATATTCCTGAAGATGATGCACATAAAGGCTCAACAGTTAGTCGCAATATTTGTTAAAGGCAACATTTACCATTAAATACCATTCTGAATAAAGTATAGTAGTGCTGCAGCGATGTCGCAGCCTACACATCGCATTCTACACACTTACGTACAGATACAACAAAACACACGTGATCATTAAAATATATTTCTCAATGAGAGTAATGATACAAAACGGATCATTCCATCCAACACCAGTGAATCATATCGCAAATACAATATCAGTCAAAAATAATCACAATTATATATGTTTTCCAAATCCTTAAGCCCTAATACACAACTACAACAATATTAATAACACTGCAAGTAACATTAAAATAATAACTTCTTTTTTTTAAGTTATATTTTTGGGTTGTTATGCCTTTAATGACAGAGAGAGAAGTGTAGATTGTGAAAGGGGGAGATAGAGAGAAGGGGAACAACATACAGCAAATGGCCACGGGTCAGACTTGAACCCCTGGCCGCTGTGGCAAGGACTTAGCCTTTGTATATGGGTGACCGGTGCTACCGGGTGAGCTACTGGGACACCCCATAACTTTTGAAGTAACAATGATAAATGCATATATATTACTGCAACACGTGGGATGCACGTACAGTCAAACAGGTTAGATTATCACTGTAGGATTTAACGGGGTCGTAGTCATTGTTTAAAGAACAGTCTTGTCATCTGCAGAGCGGCTGTGTATTACTGTAGATGAAAGCTCTATCATTGTATCCCTCACAATCACTGCCAGACCCAATCAGGTGCTGGAAAACAAATCTGTATCACAGTTTTTGAGAGTACGGTTCAGTAAAACTGAATTATGTTTTGTTTATTTGCATAAACATCTCTCTCGGTTTGACTGTGTTCATTAAGTAAAACTAACTCGCCTAATGGCCCGTTTTATGCATGCAGCGGTGGTGTATGGGCCAGGGACACTTGCTCTCTTTCTTGTGCAGACATTGTCCCTCGTGAACCTGCGAGCATGCACCTCAACCCCATGTGAGGCTGTGAAGGAATCTATTATTTTTCCAATCCTGAGGGAAGCAGAAAGGTCTCCAGCATCATTATTTTCCTTCAAAATGTAACTGACTTTACTGCACACCCTAATTTGCTTGCCGTAATTATAGGTCATGCTCCCCTTTTGTAATTTATAAAACCTTTTGTTCTTATCAATAATGAATGGGCTTTAGCAAATCATGGTGCTATAATATTTTGATATTATGAAAATGCTAATGCGTCAGGGACCTTAAGCCTTATCGGCCAGGTCCGATGCTCTATTAAACAGCCGGCAGAAGAAGTTGGACGCAAATTGCTTATGTTAATGCCCCAGTTGTACCCAGACAGCATGAGGAGTCTGCAATTAATTTCATCCAGGCGGTGGATGGACAGGCAAATTTATTTCCCTTCCACAGGATGGTGGCTCCCCCTCCTTTCTCTCAGGTCTCCATGCATAGAATTGGAAAGGCTACGAGAACAAGAGATAGAGGGTAAAAGGGAAAGAGAGAGGGGAGCGGTAACTTAGGAGCAATCTGTGACCTAATTGAACAGCGGCAAATAAGGGAGGGCAGCGTCAGGGAGACAAGAGGCGAGATCTTCATTCATTCCGCTGACAAGTGTTTTCACAACTTAAACCTGTTTTATTAATTATGTTTGACATTTCCCTAATTACTTTCATTTACATCACATCAGCTGCTAGCAGACGATTAGACTGCATATCAATTCAGCGCGGTGTACGAGCACAGGGAGGGGAGTGGATACTGACCGAGTTATAAAGTGTTATTTCATTACAAGTAGTCTGATGTGATACGATCGCACACACTCAGAGACAATTCTTCCTTGTCAAGTTGTTGGTTGTTTGTAGTGTGTAAAAAAAAGAAAATAAAGTTTCAGCGTGTTAGGACACTTGAATAGAGTAATGAACATACAAGTCCGCAGAGTCTACCAATGTTTCAAATAGAAATGTCTGCTGAGAGCAGTAAACTTTGATGTCTTGTAGAGCACGGCCTATAAACCCTTGATTAATTGACACCACTGTTTCCATTTATATGAGCCCCTACCTTCCAAATGCCATACCGTGACGGAAACACACACAAAGTATGTTATTTTTATCCTGCTTTGAGAGAAAAAAAAAAGCATCCTCTCACAGGAATATGCAAAAGGGAGAAGGCTTAGGTATAGTAACTCTGGCCTCATCTTGTTAAAAACCCTCATTGGGGCTCTCACAGGAGCCGTCAACTGGAAAACCCCACAACTTCTCCTTCACTGTCCTTTTATTTGTAATCGCAAGCTCCCTGGGCGATTACCACAGCTGGGACGGCAGCAATTTTCCTCAATACTCGACTACACCGGCAACAAGCTAAACCTGCACAAAAATAACCATAATAAAATGCTTAAATGGCATTGACTATGGTTAAAGCCATAAGTAATACATTATGTTTTCTATTTATCGTTTAGTTTATGATATTTAAAAGAAGATTACAGTTCAAAGTCCAAAAAGCAAACAAAAGAAGCAAAATCTCTTGTTTTAGAAGCGGGAACCAGAATTTTTTTTTTTTTTACTAATGTTGCTTAAAAAATTACTGAACCAATTAATTGAATGTGAAAATAGTTGCCAATTATTCTTCTGTCAATCAACAAATTGATTAATCAACTAATCGTTTCAGCTTTAAATAAAGAACTGAATGAGCTCAGCAAAAAATGTGCCATTTGGATGACACTGTAGTTTTCATTAATTGCATTCTTTGTGAGGCTGTCTGAGGAAAATGGAAGATTCCTGAATGCACCTTTAACCTTCAATCTGTCTGCTTGAAGGAACGTAGTGTAGGAGTGTCTCTTTAATCCAAATAACAGTGATTCTTACATTTTAAATACATAATGGAAATAGATGAGGATGACTCATAAAAATGTATACCTCAATTCTCCTTTTTAATTTACAGCCCACCCTCCAGGCACACATTATTCAAACATTAATATAAAAAAGTACTATACATCAAAAGTGTCAGCTTTCACTTTTGCTTCCATTCATAGTCATGCATATTATATGTGGACTAGGCTTGACTGCTGCCCGTCTTATAACAATTATACATTAAGTAAGGAGCAGATTGATTGATTGATAGGCCATATTCTGCATTCACTATGCTTAAATTTTAATGACCTTTCCAACACCCTTACTTTTCACTTACATGTTTAGATAATACACTTTATGCAAATTGTAGAATTCTATAAATTTTAGATTTGTCTCCATTCATCTTTCTCTGTGTGAGAGATGCTCATTGTGAAATGTTTAAACCATTCATTTTCTTGGTTTCTGCTCGCTGCGTATAGTCTCCACTTCATCCACACACACACACACACACACACACACACACACACACACACACACACACACACACACACACACACACACACACACACAAACACACACACACACACACACACAGAGAATAAAATCAAAGCTTGCATAGAACTGAAAACAAATGTCATCCATCCATCAAAATAACTTCTGTCAAGTACACAACAATACTTCCTTATCTCTGTAATCATTATCAATACTACTGAGATCAACCTCTGCTCAGAGGGTAAATTACAAAATAGATGCAGGCTAATCATCCTGTATAATGTATTGATGTGTAATGTTCTTATTACTAGCAATCATTAACAATCCACTCATGTGATGTGATACTAACAAACTGTTTGCCTTCGCTACAGGGGGTTAGGTAAACACTCCTTTTTCTTCCCACTTTGTCCTCACCAGTTTCAGTCCCGTATGTTTGGTAATCGGCGTCGGTAAGTCAGAAGACATCAGCTTGACTCTATTAATTACCACCTGATCCTTTCTTCCTGGATAATTAGGTACCCATTAGTTCTAATCAAGTAGTTACTTAATTATTGCAGTAATTAGTCTAATGGTCTAGCAAATTGAAGCTTTATCACTTTCGGATACTTAATGTTCTTGGCAGAGTACATCACAAGTGTCAAGGCTTGGGCTTCAGCAATCTAGCAGGAGAAAACAAAGTTTATAACATGATGTTGGTCTATTCATGTTTTAAGCATTATACACTATTTCATGTTTAGTAGCTTCCTAAATCAAATAATCTGAGCTAGGGCGCCTAAATTCCTTAATTCAGTGACAAACATGCCGTGTACAGAAATGTGTAGCTTGATAAATACATTGTCTTTGATTTCAGTGTGACAAAACATTACTAATAGCCCAGACAGGCTGGATTGTGTTGTTGTGATACACTCGCATTAACCCACTGAAAGAGGGCAATGTAAGCAGCAAGGCTAATCTACCAACAGTTTCCCCTTTGTTAAAGAATTCATGGTATTCAGTTCATTCATTTTTCCTTATGGGTTGTTTCAATGTCCCGTCAACCAGACATCAGGCGCCAAATGCATGCTTAGGGATGGGTGAAATCAATGCTCTGACATCGGGACTCAGCCGGGCCACAGAGGGGAAAGTGAATGGGTTGTCTTCAAACTGCAATAAATTGGGCCTGGCTTGTCTGTCATCACCTTCCAATTAGCTGCACTTAATTGAGTCTGCCAGAGATGGAGGACGTTGGCAGGTGAAGAGAGGTGTCTGAAAGGTGCCTGCACCAGTACACCGTCAGACAGAGCTCACTTGTGGCCCAGACATCCTCACCCCCCCTTGACCGATAAACCTTACTGGCAAGACAAAATACATACATGTACACGCAAACTGCTGACAAGACTATAGCTTGTTTTTTTAAATCTTAGAATCAAAATGTATCTGATGGAGCTGGAATATACTCAGCTCCCAGCAGTGTATTACAACAGTCTTGAAGTAAATCCTGCCTGCATGACAGTTATACGGTAATGTTTTTAATAGATAGGTGTTGGTTACACTGTACGATTATTTTGGAGGATGCAGTTTGTGATTATTTTTTAACTGTGTTGGATTATACAGAGAGATGTTTCTGTTATTTAGCCTACCTCATTGATATAAGTGTGGCATACAGAATAATAAAAACACCTGGGGGCAGACAACATAATAGAAACACCTGTCATAATAATAATAATAATAATAATAATAATAAGATTCAACGGCATCACAAACTACAACCTCCAAAATGAACATAAAGTTGAATCGACACCTCTTTCAAACTGAACATTGTAACCATTAGACTGCATCAGTTTGAGTCATGTGTACCTAATAAATGAATGAGTTTAATAAGCGAACTAACCTTTAAGAAAAGCTTTTCAATTATAATATGTTTCCACCGAACATAGGACTCATGGACATAGAAAAAATAGAGTCAAAATAATGGTGTTCTGGGTAAATAGCTCCACGGCACTGCAGCGTTCTCCAAAACAGGAGTAGCTGAACAAATCCTGTGTAGTAAAAACAATTGTGTTGGGAATCAGTGGAGACTGCAGGCAGATGCAGATTATTCACACCTGGACTCACTGAGAGACAGAGAGAGGGAGGGAGACTTTATTTTAAGCAAATATCCAGACCTGGATGAGAGATGTAAGTGACCAGAGAATCTCACTGATTATTATTATTAGGACTGATGAAATGACTGCAACACAAAAAATAGATTTAATTATTTTAATTCCTACTTTTTCTTCCCCTTTCATGTTAATGTCACCCACAGTCCGCCCACATCTAATCATTTTTAACCATATTCCAACATTAAAATGTGATTTTTGTTTGTGAGCTACCTTTCAGGTATCCGACTTGGACTATACTCTACATAGTGTTTGAGCTTTAAATGTAACAACACACTCAAAACAAAAGCTTTATGAATTTTTAAAACAGACATGAACTAGTCAACTTTCCTCGACCTATTTATCACTAAATGCAGAATGCCCAGCAAGATGCATTCACAGAAAGAAGTAAAAGGCAAAACTTTGCAGTGCTTCTTGCCATATGACAGGAGTGTGTGAAAACTGACACACAAGAGTTCTCAAATTGGGGCCCGGGGAGCCGAAGCATAAAATAACTTCAATCTCAGCAGCTCTCCAAGGAATAGAGCAGAAGTGCCACCAACAACAACACAACAACAGAGAGGCAGGAAGGGGTGAAGGTAGGAGTTATTAGAGGATAAAACATTGCCTCTCCATCTCACTCCCTCTCTCTCTCAGGAACCCCAAGGATGATCAATGGATTTAGTCAGAGGGATATTCAAGCAGAAAATTGCTACCTTTTTGCTTTTCTTTGAAGTATTTCCAGAATACATACCGAAGCCCCTGTCCACCAAGGTTGAAAATAACAGCACAAGTCAGTCTCTACCAGTAATCCTGGAAAAGAGAGAAAAAAGGGTGGGGGAGGGTGTTGACGCGGGCACCGAATGTTAAAGGACGCAAGGAGGGCCTAGATTGAAACTTTGCAGGTATAAAATTGAAGGCAGCCAGTTGAACAGACATAGTCAAAGTGTGGCTATTTTTCAAAAGGGAAGCTCAAAGACCAACACGGAAACTTAAAAATGAATAAAAAGGATCAGTCCCGGGGCCAAGGCACGGGGTAAAGCTACGCAGACATGGTTGCATGATTTATTACATCCAGTTCACATCCATTCACTTTAAAGATCCACTTTACTGTAAAAACGTTTGCTTTACCAGTGAATCATGGCGCGTCTGTTTTGCAAAAATAATCCCAAGAAAAATGGTGAGACTGAAACTGTATTTTATACATTTTTAAGCATTATCGGTTGCTCTTTATCACTTAATAAACAGCAGCTTTTTAGGGTCATAGTGACGTTTTCTAAATGAGCCGAAGTGCACCAGTGAGATGCTGAACTCGAGCGCTGGATATCGAGGACCTCACGGCCCCTGGGGGCCTCGGTGGCACTGTGCGGATGACAGCAGAGGCATGTGGCACACTCGTGGCATTATGGATAGGACACAGCGATGGGGGACCAGGCTCCTCAGCTCCCTGCTGTGCGGTGTGATGGCCTCATCTGTTTTCCCATCGCTACTCTAATACATCTGCAGCACATTCCCTCCTAATTAAGATTCCTCTGTTCTATTTGTCATAGGATACGAGGAGGAGAGGATATCACAGAGGGTAGTTTAGCCACAGTTTTTGGATTAATTGCTGGGCAAATCACCACACGCAAGAATGCTCTGTGAGCCTGAGCAAGAATACCGGTAACAATAAGTCTTTTTTTCTTTCTGTTATTTTTATAGATAAGCCTCCATGGGGAATTGGATCTAGAAACTATTTGTCACAGCTTGTACCTCACTTACATTATTAATGCTTAATAGAGCGCAGTTTTATAGTCATGCATCTGATGTGGTTGCCATTACTTCATTTAAGAAAGCATAAATGTACCTTGTGCTCAAAAAAAGATAATCGATAAGCAACAATCCTATTAACAAGTACAGCATATATTATTTGAAAATATAATCAATTAGTTATTATTCTTTTAACATAAAAAGCCTTCATAATAGTGCCATACATCTAAATAAACATAGAGTGCCATACCTTTCTTATGCTCTCTCTTTCATGCAGGCAGACTCACAAACACTCCATTTTAAATAAGACACAATTCTCCAGGTAAATCCTGGAGAATAAAAGAAATTCCTCCATTCTCAGCACGGTTCCCATCATGTCAAGGGGGGAAGTATTTCTTTTTATGGTTTAATTCAGCAATAGCATTTGCGATTGGGGTTTTGGGCATCTCAAGGGCATTCCTGGTGAAATTACTGAGACTGTGCACCATTTATCACAGCCTGACATGTGTCATGTTCCAGATTCTGGTGCAGAGGGGTTACAGCTGAAGACAGCTCTCTCTTTGTTGAGCAGCCATCAAAGACAACATCTCGTATTTATCAAAAAAAGGAAACCTGACAAGAGGATAGGAACTACAAAAGTGCTGTCATATGTTCTCCAATGCCCTCATATTCAGACATATTAATCTGATACATAATAGAAGAAATCAGAGGACCAGTTATTAGGATGTATCCAACCATGCCCCGGATCATTAGTGTGTTAACAATCTAGTAACATATACACTACATACATGGTGCACTTTCAGATCAAAAGATATATATAAAAAAAGGAATGTGGGTGCTGTATATTAAACAATCTTAAATAAAAGGCAGGACAAAAATAATAATAATAATAATAATAATAATAGGGTTCAGTCTGTACAAATGTATATTGTAAAAAAGGGGCCAGCCCCAAATGGAGAGAAACCTTTTGGGGACAAAAGGAAACCAAGGCGGTCATGATAAATTCAGTATAATGCAAATGTCCATAGCACAACACAGTCATGCCACACTCATCACTCTTATCTTTTTAACCAAAATGCTGTTTTCACTTACTAAATTGTCCTATTCTTTATCTTGTTAATGTGAGCAGTTTGTCTACAACAGTAACTATTTTAATGTGTAAAGAACAGGTTCTGATTTTTCCAAGTCAGTGTTCACAAAATACTCACGTGCACATTAAGAGTTATTAGTTGCATTGCTCCTGTCCATAGTGGCAGTGAAGCAATCCCTTCATAGTGCAACTACACTGTAAGAAACAGGGGACGAAATGCACAGTCCTCGTTCCAAGCAAAACTGCACAGCCAGGTCAGGTGGATATCTTCATCCTGCTAGTCACATGTGGATGTATTGCAGGTAATTTGTCCCAGGAACAAAACATAGGCTTGCCGTTGTCGTTGTTATCGTTGTTGCATGATGTTTGGCCATACACTGATTTAATGACTTACTGTGGGTAAGTCCTTTGTTTTTCTCTTTTAAATAGAAGAATAGTTCCTAGTGATTTTCAAATAGGTTTAGTCAGGAAGTTGTCACGATGTGCAAGCCGGGAAACTGCCATGGCAAAAACACAAAAAGGCTGTGACTTTGGAAGATAGCTGATTGATTCAGCTACAGACTGTTGAAGCCTAATGTAAGCATTAGCTGAATTTTGGAATATATTATTGCATTAAGGACTGTATTTTTTGTCCTCATCTTTTACAGTATAGTCACACTAACAAGAGGTATATTTATTGCTAGTATGGAGAGGAGGAATTATTACAGCAACCGATAACTCTTTCAATGTACAAACGGTATGGGCCTATGAGTATTATATTAAGATGGACTTGAAAACATCTGAAGCCTTCTTTTAAAAGCCTAACAGGAAAATAGATTATACCCATTGGTCATTAATAACGTCATAAAATGTATAATGAGTGATCATCAATCATTAACTATATCTATATCTTGTCCTTGTTTGGGTAATTGGCTAGTTAACTGATTAAGTTTTAGAGTCTACATACAGCCACTTAATGAATTTATCCAATGCCGCCCTGCTGTGAGCAGCTTTCCAAATTAAGGTTTAAACAACCAGGTGTCTACACAGGTACAAGGGGAAACCTTTGAGAGCAAACAATCATCTAATCAACTGCATTTCTACAGATGTGTTGTGGGAAATCAATGCTTAAAACGCTAAGAACAGTTTCAACACATTTACTATGTAAACTCAAGTTATCCCTCAAGGAAATTGTACCAAACACAGTCGGTGCCTCACAAAACAGCTCCCTTTAAAAGGCATGTAAAATGTCATTGTTTAAAGAGTGCATCAATAACTGCTGACATAGTTAAATGTAAAGTACCACACAAGGGGGAGGGGTGTGGATAAAATTAATTCATTCTACCGGCACATTATTTATGACTTAATATGATATACTGGTGTGCTTTATAATAACACTGAATGTGCATATTTCTGGAGGAGACAGTGGAGTAATTATGCAGAATGCCTTTTACCATGAATGTACAATATTAATTACAGGCACGGTTGTTTATCAATTGTGAAACACTGTTTAAAAGCTGTTTGGAAGATTGCCACGATGACCCAAGCTTGTCTCCTATCTTTTACTTTCAACTGCTTAATGTGACACGAGGCATCCCTTTCCAGAGCACTGATATCCAGGTTAATAGAGGAGGAAGTGATGAAGGAGATCCCATTGTGTAAGAAAATGAATCAGAACTCAATCAGAGATTCAAACGCATGATAAGCCTGACAAAGGCATAGGAATAAATGAGATAAGAATATTATTACATGATTGTCAAAGTAATATTTTATTCCCGTCAAGGGTACATGACTGGCTGGTTGTTGACCATGCACCGTTGTGGGACGGGCAGCGGGTTTTACCAATGGAATACTGAACATACATGAACTTCTATAGTTACAGGGAACTTTAGTAGGCCCTTGCTAATACCGGGTTGGACCCCCTTTTTCCTTCGGGACTGCATTAATACTTTGTGGCATAGATTCCATTCCATTGCGGCCATTCAGGACATTTTCCACCAGCGGTGCCTCCGGAAGGCACACAGCATCATAAAGGACCACAGCCACCCAGCACGCAGACTGTTCTCCTTGTTACCGTCAAACGATACATGAGCCTGGCTGCACGCACCTTCAGACTCAGGGACAGTTTTTACCACCAAGCCATCAGGCTTCTCAACCTTCATTAGAAGATGGGTACATCTTGGTACATAGTACATGGTCTTAAAGGGATGAGACCTAGTCAACAACAATGCTTAGGTAGGCTGTGGCACTTAAATGATTTTCAATTGATAGTAAGGGGCTCAAAGTGTGTCAAGAAAATACTCACAACACCTTAGCACCACCATCAATCGTTGATGCAGGGCAGGATGGATCCATGCTTTCATGTTGTTAACACCAAATTCTGACCCTACGATCTGTATGACGCAGCAGAAATCAAGACTCAACAGAGCAGGCAAAGTTTTTCCAATCTTCTATTGCCGATTGTAGCCTCAGTTTCCTGTTCTTAGCCGACAGGAGTGGCATCCAAAGTGGTTTTCTGCTGCTTTAGCCCATCTACTTCAAGGTTTGATGCGCTGTGAGATGCTCATACCTCGATTGTAACAGTATTTGCATTTCTATCAGCTCGAAACCGCCTGGCTATTCTCCTCTGACTTCACCACACCAAGTTACACTGCCAACTCTCTAATAAACTATGTGTCCCCAAGAACATTACGATCATCCACTACTGGTTTATTAAATGTTCCCAGAAACATCCAAAAGAAAATTGGGGATGCAGCCTTTAGCCATTATGCACCAAAGCTATGGAGCACTTTACCTGCAGACATTAGGGAGGCAAGCTCGCTCAATATCTTCAAAAGTAAGCTAAAAACATATATCTTTACTTTAGCCTTTTAATAGTGATATTTTTTATCTCTTTACTTTAGCCTTTTAATAGTGATATTTTATATCTCTTTACTTTAGCCTTTTAATAGTGATATTTTATATCTCTTTACTTTAGCCTTTTAATGGTGATATTTTATATCTCTTTACTTTAGCCTTTTAATGGTGATATTTTATATCTCTTTACTTTAGCCTTTTAAAAGTGATATTTTATATCTCTTTACTTTAGCCTTTTAATAGTGATATTTTATATCTCTTTACTTTAGCCTTTTAATAGTGATATTTTATATCTCTTTACTTTAGCCTTTTAATGGTGATATTTTATATCTCTTTACTTTAGCCTTTTAATAGTGATATTTTATATATTTTACCATAACCCGTTTTAGCTTAATTTGTGGGTTTTGCGTTGTTTGCTTCCTGATGGACCTGCTTGGCGTTGATGAAAAAATTAAGTGAAGAAATGGTTTTATCATCATTTAAAGTAAGGAAGGAGAAGGGGAAACAAGGGTGGATATTTGACAGAGATATTTCATACTTCTCACAGCAGAGCAGAGGAGTAGTTAAATATTGAAGTCCTTTGACCTAAGAGATATTTGACAGAGGTATTTCATACGAGTCACAGCAGAGAAGACGAGTAGTCAAATATTGAACTCCTTTAGCCTAAGTGATATCTGACAGAAACATACTAGTCACAGCAGAGAAGACTAGTAGTCAGATATTGCCTTAGACTGAAAAGGTTAAACCAGCTTGTTTAATAACGGTGTTATCTGGATTTTACCATAAACGAAATCTGGGACTCACAGTGACGATTGTGTTTTAACTTACTTTGTACAACGGGGACAAAGGGAAGTAAAGTATCGACCAGAGAAGTCTAAAATTTAACACAACTCCAACAATTGGGGAAACCATAACGCGTGTATCTGCTATTTTAATTCAGCTATTATTATTATACAATTTTAATTCTGCTATATTATATTATTTTAATTCTGCTATTTTATCTGCTATTTTAATTCTGCTATTTTTATAATGGTACTTCAGACTCATTTACATCAACACTGTGATTATTGTACTGTAAATGCTCTTATTCTGTCCTTGTACTAATTGTTATGTTTTTGCTGTGAAGCACTTTGGGCTGCAATTCTTGTATGAAAGGTGCTATACAAATAAAGCTTATTATTATTATTATTATCAACAGGGCATTTCACCGAGAAACAAAACTACTGCTCACTGGATATTTTCAATTGTTTGGACCATTCTCTTCAAACCCTAGACATGGTTGTGCGTGAAAACCCCAGTAGATCACCAGTTTCTGAAATATTCAAAACCGTCCGCTTGGAACCAACAACCAGGCAACGTTATATGTCACTTAGGTTACCATGACCATGCCTCTATGTTTAAATGCATTGAGTTGCTGCAACGTGATTGACATTAACGAGCAGTTAGGAACAGGTGTCCCTCATAAAGTTGCCGCTGAGTGTATATGTTGTGTTTTCATTTAGTTCATCTGCTGCACTTACCTCTTCAAAACACTCAGGTCAGGAAGCAATTTGGAACATGATGTGCCATTGCAGGCATTACAAGCCTAATCCTCTACATTATGTTGGATGAGAATCTGCACTCTGATAGTCTAAAGCACCAAGGAGGATTTGAGCCTTCTGTCTCAGAGTGGCATGTAATAATCATCTGACATAAGTGACCAAGCACTGGTGAGAAGCACTGGTAGAATTGTTTATCTTCATATGTACAGTGCCTACTGAGGCCAGATGTGTTATTACAGCAGACATAAGAGTACTAGATATGGTTGCATTTCAGAGGATTAGTGCTGTGGTTTGAGAGATGAAGAAAAAAAAGACTGCTGTTGGAAAGATTTCTTGGACTATAGTTGAGAAGCATTACGTTGAAACTCTTTACCAGCCGTGATAGCAACCCTGTTTTGTTTTTTTTACCTTGTGATTCTTTGTAACGGTGCAGTCACGAAACTTTCCAGATGTGTAGTTGAGATCAAAATGAAGGTCAAGTTAGCAGATGGGCGCAGTCCGAGCAAGGGGGGGTGGATCGTGTCTGGGTGGCGTGTATGTCTGTGGCTTTATTTTGTGATTGAGATGGTATCGCAACCATGCAAGACGCAGTCACAAATTTTTTACAGATGTGTAGTTCAGATCAAAATGAAGGTGGAGTTTGAAGAGGGTCCATGGAAGGGGGGTAGGGAGTGGAGAAGGGGCCATTGCACCCCCCCCCCCCCCATCCCCACCCACACACACTTTACGCCCATGGGCCGATTTGGCGTAGCAGCTGGTGTGAACCCATTGCAAGATTGTCTCTAGGTTTTTCCCTGATGGTGCTACATAACATCACATTCATTTTTTATTGGGGAATTATTCAGATACAACTTCCTACGAATAATGATAAGTCCATGACGACTTAATGTAATTCCACTTCAAGCGATAGTGATGGCTTGAATACATTTTCCCAAAGTATATTTTGTTTAACAAAACATGTACGTCGGGCAGAGATCGAAATTAAATGATCAGACAACCAACACAGTCACAGCAAATAAACTGAAAAATGTAATTATCTGTCCTGGTATTTCAGTTGGCGTTAAGGCACATACAATGTGACAATGTCCTTGGTTAAACGCTAACTCGTTTTCCTTCCTTATGACATTGCTGTACAATAAAGCAGAAATGCCATTACATTTTAACTAAAGATTTTCCAAAAAGCTCATGTAACACAGTCACCAGGATTTTAGCACACAGTAACCCAAGTGTTTTATTGGCCAAAGAATAATGATCCAAGAAATCAATATTTACCTGATCATGTCCCTCATCTAAAGAGGTCTCTAACTTTCAGATTCATAATGTTTTAGCATACCCACATGGGTGCAGTATTTTTGATAAATCCTATTATTTGATAAATCTCCCAAATAAAGATTGAGAAGATACTTAACACGCTTCAATGGAACAAATGTATTATTAGAAATTTGTGATAGTGACAAACAGAAAACTTTATTGATCAAAAAGCCAGATGGTGTAGTAAAGGTCAATGGTAAAAATGAAATCATCTCCAAGGAAGGACAACACTTATTAAGTTTAAGAAAAGCTAGAAGGCTAACACGGCTCCGCTCACTGTGTATTGCATAATTGTAGAAACTCAGTTAAATTTCAAATGACATGGTTGTGTAGATAAAGACTAAATTATAATTTTAAGGGATTTAATCATCTAAAATATCATACTACTACTCTATCATCCACTAATTTAATAAATACTTTACTACACTATAAAGCTCCATAAGTTACGCTTTTAAAGCACATGACTATTGTGAAAGGGGTTGCTAGTACTGCTGAAGCCACTGAGAATCAACAGCCATCGTCACCCTGCAGCTGTACGCAGCTTTTAGCCACTTACTGATTGGTTGTATGGGTATGTCAGTCATGTTTGGTTAACGGTTCTCACTGAACCCTCCAGGTAAAGACCAACCCACAAGCTGGCTGCAGCAGCAAAAGGTGGAGAGCAGAAGTAGGAATGAATGGCTGGTGAAGAGTTTGAATTTAACTAAATCGAGTTGGCTAAAGAATAGGCACTTTGTAGATTTGCACTGGAGAGTTATTTTAACTGTTGAAGGAGCATGCCAACAATTTTGTACATAAAGATCAATTTACTCATTACAAGGACTACAACTCAGCCTGGGAAAATAGTCGTATAATGTATTTTGGGGCTCGGTAGGAAGCTTTCTAAAGTCTGAGAGAATAAACCTGAAGACGTCAAAGTGTAAACCCAGTGTTGATGAAGCTTGACCATATTACAGACCGAAAGTCAGGACATTTTGGCCTCTGCAGCTTCTACTATGACCACACCTTTTGTTTGTTTTTTGTTTGTTTTAATCTGTCTCTCACAAGTACACAACCCTTATAGAAGTGAAATAATAAATCACTGGAGTACACCTTTGAAAGGCCGTACACAGTACACTGATAAAGTAAGAAATCTGGTTTCTCATGAGAGAAAAACAAATTACCAGGCATGCTTGTTATCTTAAAAGCGGGACCGCTGAGTAGGGAAAGAAAGTTAGTGAACAACATTTACTCCAAATACAACTTAAATAAGATTTATTTATTTTTTACAGTACTACAAAAGTACTACTAAACTTGTAGTTTTGCCTTAATCAGAGGAAAATAAATACAAATGAACTCTTTTTTAGCTGAGTTAGAGATTATCACTAGCAGTTTCATGCTGCATATCACTGGCTCTGAAAAGGATTTCTTTATTACATTCCACTACTGCCTCTGTGTGTTGTGTTGCTGTTAGAGATGCCATGCTTGGATAACAGTGTTCAGCTTTGAGAGGACAGGACAGCACCCAGGCTTACACTGTGCCATGTGTCTTCACTGCCCTCTACAGGATGAAGAGTACCTTGTGATCTACGATATGTCCTTGTGCCCCCCCCCCCCCCCCCCCACCCCACCCCCACACAACACCATTTTTACAACCACCCCTTGCAGCACTCAAGAGCATTTGCTCTACTTTTTACACATGGACACAGAACAGGCTATATAAATATACTGTAATTAAAGAGAGTTCATTAAGGTGGTAGGACAGGAAATGTTCACCTTAAATGAAGTGCATCAATGCACAGGGTAGCATCATAAATCATTTGTTTACTCTTTCATCCTCTTACAGGTTTGAAAGTCATCATTTTTCTTATCCCATGTCTTAGAGGACCAGGTTAGTTTTAGGGCCGTTTCTGTGTTGTCAGTCACCTGCTGCACGGAGTAAGATTATCTGGAGCTAAGATCATTGACCTGAGTGGCTGAGAGCTTAACCAGCAGAGCAATTAACTCGCACACATATCCAAAACAGACAGTTGTCCTGGGAAATCTATACAAACCTGCTCCTACTAAGGGCCGAGTTTGTCTGCATATTTGTCAGAATCATAATAATCTTGTTTTAAAACACTTACAAATTGGGAGGAGACAGGAAATGATTTAAATACTGGTAGATACACCATGACTTGTCTTCGCCCTTATCACATAGCCTGGTGATATGTAGACTTATCTACACACATCTCAAATTATAGCTGCAAGCAGATGGTTGCTAAAGTGCCACCATCCTTATATTTGACGAGACTGGAGCCTTCTGCTAAGTTTATAAATTGCCTAATTATGTACAGCAAACTTAGTTACATTTTTCTTTTCTTTTTTAAACTATCAAAGAACTGAAAGTTTCACAGTTTTGATAAAACATCCTGGTGATGGACTGGTGGATAATTTCCACTAGATTGAAGTGTTCTCTATTCTGAAATTGTCAAACTTTGGATCATCACCAGAAGATATTAGATCATATACTGTTGTTTTTTTATACCTGCAATTCTTGTTGATGATAAGGGATGTTCGCTAAGATAAGAAATGTGCTTAGTAGGGCAAGCAGCCTAATAAAAAGTCCAAACTACTCAATATATCTTTTAAGTGGCCATGTTGGCATATTTAATGACATTGCTTATGATAAGGTATTACAGCTATTAAGGGATAAAAGCAACATTGTACAGTTCTCACATACCCACATTCACACACGCATTCAATATGTATCAACCTAAATCACGTTTTGAAGATAAAACTCCTATAATTGTTATTCTTTTCAAACAGGAATGACTTTGGATGCAATATTCATACGATGCCTGATATACCCTTCCTTGCATGCCAAATGTAGAGGTTTAAATCTTAAAGTGACGTGAGAGCACGTACAATCTATGAATACAATACAATCTATGAAATATGTCTCCTGCCGTACTACAGCATTTAAAAACAGATCACTTTAGCTCGCTATGATCTATATAAGAAATCCCCACACGTGATGTGTCATTGATCCGCAACCTCAAATAATGAATTTTCTGTTAATTACATTTTTTTTGCAAGATTGTTACATGTTTAGAAAAAACAGTAACTGATGTTGTATTTTTAATGGGTTTTTTAAAAGCAATATTGTTAAATGTATCCTTGAATAACCTGCCCACATCATTTCTCTTACTCTATGCATGTGCGTGCTCTCACACTCTGTTTAGCCCACTCTCTCTTTCTCTCCTCCTGTCTCAACCTCTTGTCTCTTTTTCACTCTCTCTCCTTCTCTTCTCTCTCCGAGTGGGGCAACTGAGGTAAATGTGCCAAACTGCCCTATTTAGGTCACATTAACAACACAGCACAGTTCACTTGCGACTAAAACCAGCGAATTTTAACTGCATCACGGCAATAGGGCAATTCAGGATAAGCTGGCTGCAAACACAAACACGTCAGTGCGAACTGTGAGACAAAAATGATCTAGTGGATTTACTTTGCTGCTATCCATCTTCATGATTCCAAGAAGCGTTCATAAAATCCGGTGATCATGTTGCCTCTCAGCACTCTTACAAAAAGGTACAATATAAGGGCACTTGGGTCAACAGAGGTAAAAGTGACCTGGCTCTTTAAGAAGTGGCAGCGGGAATTACTGACACTGTGCACAAGGACAGACAGAGCAGCTGCTGTCACTTTTAATGGCATCAGAGATTGCTTTCAGAAGCACCACCGCTGGCTTTAGGTTCTTCTGTGAGTGTAGGAGTTGGACAGGGTAGCCCAAGCCTCACTGCTTTGTTGCATTATCCGACCAAATGGGTGTCATCCCTTGTGAGGGGTAGGATGTTATTTTATAAGCCTTTAAAAATATGTTTCAGTGAGCCATACTTTGTCCCTACACCACTCGTGCAGTACAATGTAAACACTGATCTTTAAAATGTGACAAATATACAAATGTCCAAATGAAACCAAATACCAAAATACATCCATGGCATTTGGTTAACAATTTCCAGTAAGACACATCATGTGTATATATATATTCAACTATATATATATACATATATATATATATATATATATATATATATATATATATATATATATATATTTTAGCATGGGTGAACACAGTAGCAACTGCAGCCACTGTGGTCCCATAGTCTCTGAATATGTTGCTTCCTCTTAGTATATGCCAGTTTTGCCTTCAATATGACGAGCGTGTCTTGAAAATATTCATCTCCATTGTCCGACTGTCACATCTTACACTCATCGCTACAGTATATGATGGGATGATTTGTGCTGTGTTGTCCTGCCACTCATTCTTTATCTGTCAAAATATACTTGCTTCCACATTAACAGGGCAGCAGTGACAAGCTGGCAGTGTGTGTGTGTGTGTGTGTGTGTGTGTGTGTGTGTGTGTGTGTGTGTGTGTGTGTGTGTGTGTGTGTGTGTGTGTGTGTGTGTTGCATGGGGACACCAGAGCAAAACATGCTTCACTAATCTGGCATGATCTGTGACTCCCACCCATCATCTCATTGGGTGTGAGGTCTTGGGTGTGGTTATTAAGGACACTGATCTTAGTGGGCCTTCTGCTTGTTCACTGATTATTACTCACTGGGCAGCTGTGGACGGGATCACTGAGCTGTTAGACCTCGTTCAAGTAATGCAAGTTCAGTTATTGCACAGGCAATGCTGCATGCAAAGTAAAAATAAAATGAAATAAACACTAAAAATCATGATTATTATGCGTCTATCCCTCGCCAATTCATCCGTGCATGGACTATAGCTACCACAACTGTACTCTGTGTCCACGATAATTTGCATATGAGACCCAATATGTGTTGAAGCTCAAAGTTCAGAGGGCAAAGACATTTATTGTTTTC
Organism: Cottoperca gobio; assembly: GCF_900634415.1. Classification (NCBI taxonomy): domain Eukaryota; kingdom Metazoa; phylum Chordata; class Actinopteri; order Perciformes; family Bovichtidae; genus Cottoperca; species Cottoperca gobio. Next base: position 15,538,436 of record NC_041360.1, read on the forward strand.
CAAAAGAGTCAAATGTTTTCAAGTTTCATTTTTATTTAATTTGTTTGAGTATCTAGTATCACAGCAAAGTGACAGTCCAGTAGCCTAATCATAATGCACATTTAGGCTGAAGTAAAAAGGATCAATGAGTGTGGTGAGCACAGTAACAAGTTACTAAGTAGATGATGCAGGGAACTAGTTACAGTTCTAGCTGAAGCTCTGAGAATAAGCAGGAGCTGAGTGTCAGGACCTGTTAGAGGTTTAGAAGTACTATTGACAGTTTATACTCATGTCCAAGGGTTCCCGAAGTCCCACCCCCAACCAACCCTTCTAAAAAACCTTTGACCTCCCCAGTTTAGCTGCCTCTGGGGTTAATTCCATGTCCTGGAGCTGAAACAACAGGATCACAGCCACAGCACTAATACTCAATAGACACTGACCTACTTTGTTGGATTATATGGGGGGAAAAAACGGATCTGCTGCCCTAATGCCAGCAATGAAAACGATCTAATGGTCCTAACTGCTCTGTTTAATCTGAAAGCATGCTCATGTTATTAATTTCTCATTATGGGAATGCAGTTCTTCTGATGGGATTATATGCCCTGCTCTGGCTCTCTTTCACTCTGTGACCTCCCAACTGAAACACAAAAGCTGAAAACCATCTGGCTGGACGGTCTCTCATAAACCTTGTTTATTTGTTTATGTCTCTTATGTGTTTGTTTGTGTGCGTGAGAGGTAGTGGGTTACTCATCCCAGTTAAGACTTCACTACTATTTTAATCTAAGACCGTGTAGAGGATTCAGATTGAGTCTTTGTGATTTTGCCTTAAAATAAAACAATGCAATGTACGACTGCTCGACAAATCTATCTGCTTTGTCTCTGTAAATTCTATAATAATTTGGCACATTAAAATGTACTACGTTTCTCCATCTGGCAGATACATAAAACATCAACATAACACATTACATTGTTTGAGGCTTGTATAAATGGTTGTACAAAGTGTTTATTTCTGCGCAAATTAATGCTCAAATGGACATAGAGTGCCCTTGGCTGCTTGTACATGCAATTTGAACAATCAAAATCTATTTTTCTGGTCCATTACATCACCACCAGGGGGCACTTGATTCTTCAAGCATGCAGTGTTGTGTTTTACAAATTGCCATAGAGGTAACACATACATTCAGCAAGGGAATTAGGGGAATAGGAATGGGTTTACAACAACCAGTCAACCACCCACCGATCCACCCCTGATTTTCTATGCGTATAATATGCTAGATCATGACAGCCAGCAGCTGCAGAGGAAGAAATGCTTTAACAATATTACCTCTGGTCCATAACTCAGTATGGACAAGTTATTGGTGAGGGAGGTAGGAGAGAGTAAACTTGAATTAAATTAAGTAGAAAATTAGTGTAGTATTGTGTAGAATAAAACATAAAGGCTTCTCTTGAAAAAAAATTAAATTAACATACTTTCCTTATTTATTTATCTTTATCTCCAGCTACATTATTGGCAGTAAACCTTAGTAAAATAACAACAAAGTCCTATCTAGGCTGACAAGTACACTGGTCTTGTAATGACTGATTTTTGCCAACATATAATAGAATATAGGATAATATTCTAATGTTCTTGTACAGTAATGTAAGAGGACTGCACATAAACTTGCTGTGAAGAATTCAGTTCTGAAGAATGTTTATTGAATATACTACTGGTCTATATTTACCTTCATCAACTACAAAAAAAAACATCTTTGATCAGCGTATGCAGAGAAGCTTGTAGTCTTTGCATTTTCACCAATCTATCACAGCAAATTTGGATATGAAAGGCAACAATTCAAAGGGCTGAATAAGCATAAAATATGTCTAAACCTGAGGCTTTCAGTATACTTAATAACACAAACATGACATGTAATACATCATATCACCCCATTACCAGTTATCCATGTAAAACAAGTTGAAAATATGCAGGCTATTGAGAGATCAGAAAAGGTATTTGCATTACCCTGTGGTATTTCCTGTACAGTCCCCGTGGCAGTAGCTGTAGTTGTTTTGAAACAATGTTTTAGGGCTGTATCAAGGGACATCCTCCTTTACTGCCCTGTATCTTAACTAGTGCAGAACGTTGATGCAACAAAAAAAAAAAAACTTGTCAATGTGGAAATCCATTACATTTTAAGCGCAGAATATACAAATGTGTCGTAACAAATTCCAAATGGGATATTTTTAAAAGCGCAGCTATAACAAGTATATTTAAAGCTTGTACCTTTAAGTTCAAAGAGTAAACCCTGGGGGGCGAGAGCTATAAATTATTTGCAAGGGAAAAGGCATGATGCATCTTTTAACATGTGCAGTCATTTCAGAGTGCAAAACCTACAAATGTCATGTCCTCTTAAGATCAAAAGTAATTGGTCAGGCTGCACAACAAGGCAAAGGGGTAACGAGGCAGTTTGCCACTGTAACAGACTCAAATGACATACTGTGTAGCATGTCGGTGAGCTAATAGACCCCATCGCACAAGGAGAGACCACAGTTTCAGTCTGTCTTATCAAATTAAGCTAAAGAGCTGCACTACTTTTTTCAACCATAAGCAACATTATTCCCCTGTACAAGCTGGTTTTTCATAGCTACTATGTCTACGGCATACATTTTTAGACATATCTACATTCAAATTAAACATACTACTTGTTCTATTTAAAGTGAGGCCCTATTTTTCACACGTAAAAAATGCTATCAGACTCCTATTTTAAAAAGATCTGCGTTATATTAAAATGGAAATGTATTGACTTAAAGTGATAAGTTGTTGCATTCAAGTGTTCTACGTAAGCAGAGGAGTGACATTGAACGGTAAAGGCCATTAAGAGGGCAAAGAGGGGGGATGGTACGCATTAGGTTTGGCTGACGGAGCAGTGACCAGACCCTGTGGTGCTGGAAGGAAGAGGGTGACAACAAGGGAAGCAGGTGATGTGCTCCAAGTGGCCCTCCACCACTTTGCAGCCTGCAGTCTGCTCCTTTAAACCCGTAAGATATCAGATGTCAAATCTAATAAATATGGCTCAGATAACAGTGCAGATGTTTCAACACTAGCAGTTTCAAGCAGAAAAGAATATAGAAAATCCAAAACACATTTTATACATTGCCTGGTGTAGAATTGTTTAAAATGGAAAATCTATTTAGGGATGTATTAAATTACTAGTATAGTTAGTTCATAACTATTTTTAGAAATTCATAAAATAATAATAAACAAGAGAGCACTATTTAACCGGTTGTGCAATCATATTTGGTTAACAAAAAAATGATAATAATCGCCACAGGATGAGCGACTCCAAGAGTGACTTACATAGTAAACGACTGGATTCAAAGCCATATTTTTCATTTCCATCCTGAGCACAACCAAAAAAGATGTGGACAACTTAAATGACATCTTTGTGTCAAACAAGTCATTAAATTCATCTGATGTGACGGGACTACAAGTTAACATTGCAAATGGTGGAACTGCTGTTTGAAGGTGAAGTTGAAGCTGCTTCATACATAAGAACATGACTGTCAACCTCCCATCAGTTGGTAAGTGGGTCACAGGACTGTACATGACCCAGACAAGGGTCTTGCCCCTCGGGGTCATGGGCCAGTCAGGCATGAGGTGCCAACTGAGCGCCTCTGATTTGACTCCCAGTTAGGTGGCCTTAGTTTAGCCCGTAAGTTGAGCCCCTGGCTCGCGCCACCGACACAAGGCACAGTCTGTAAGGTACCCCAGGGTTCACACAGTCACAGTCACATGTCTTCTGCAGGAAACTGCTGTAATATATGCTTGGATTGACTTGAGTTTCTCCCCTTCTCTCTCTGGCTCTCTTACATTACATTTGATTTATAAGTGTATTTTAATACTTTAAACTAAATGCAACCAATTCAAAAATATTTAAATATTTTATATATACAATTGAGCTTGTATTGGTTGAGAGAGAAATATAGTTTTACTTCTCTTGGCCAACAGAATATAACATAGCAGAGAGCACCCAGCCTGAGAAGACTCTTCTCAGACCGTGTATGAAGCACACCGTTAGGCACTGAGGACATTTTGGCAATATTGAGCACTTTTATGTGGCCCCAAAAAAAATTATTTTAGCAAAGAAAAGTCAAAAAAGCAATTCTGTCTTACCTGCCCAAAGGCCTGCTGATTGAAATCACAGTATTACAAATAGGGCAGACATCACAGACATCCGTCTGTCTGTGAGCCCCCCTGCAGTGACAGAAAAGCTTTTTCCAGAGCTGGTTGATGGACATGATTTATAAAACTTTTGCAAGAAAGAGAAAAAAAAAAAAGAAACTGGGCCAAAATGGACAAGAGGACATAAATAACAACTGGAAGACAGTAGGGATGCTTCGAAAATATCTGTATAGAATAAAAATGTCAGATTTTTAGCAGCATCTATGTACATTTATGTGTAGAAATGAAAACATGGCAGAATAATCTCATTAATGAAGCTACCCAACAGATATTTTTGAGTCTATACGCATCCAGCAATCAACTCGATGCTGCTTGCACAGAAAGGTTGAGTGGGGGATATTAGAATGCAATACTAATTAATTCAACTGGCCTATGTAACCCTAAGACAATTCGTACTCCAGACTGTAACATCTTTATTGATCCTGGGAATGCTTCAGTGGACTCCCTGAGCTTATCTCGCCATTAAAAGCATCTCTAGTGACGAACCACGATTTAATTAGATGACAATCACTGTTAACAATGCGCGGCTATCAAAAAATGTGCACATTACTGCTGGCAGTGATAAATTTCACTATCCCAGAAGGGACAACTTGCATCCTTCACTTAACCCGCTCTTTACAAAATAGTGTAGTTTTATAACACACATAATAAAACGATGACAAATGGGAACTTTAAAAGATAACAGGACTAAATATCTTTGCACATGTACACACACAAGATGTTATTGCCGTGCTTTAAAACTTAAAATGACAAACAGTGAGGTGTCCAGTTACTATGCCAGAGTTCATCCTACAGCAGGTTACATCATCACACTCAGCCATGCAGTGTGGCAATAAGAGCAATGGATGAAAACAACCACTGGAGGGCAGCATAACATTCAAACACCATGAAATTGTATATTTTACACACAATGATATTATATAATGAAGAGGAATGAGCGATTTAAGAAGAAAACAGTTTAAGGTATTTTCAGTGTTTAAAAAAAAAAGCATTCAAGCCACTAATATTGGCAAATTAATGATTTTGCCACTTTGGTAAATACATCAAACTACACCACACAAATGGCTGTGTCATTTAGAAAACACAGAGAGCTATACACTACTATTACACTGATCTGTTTGGATGTTGTGTGTCCCTTCACAATAAAGAAAAATTAATATTTCACCTGCAAAGCTAAAACTTAATAGAGAGGGTCATCAGGACAACAATGGGAAGACACAGTATTTTTGGCAAGGGGCATAGGTGGAGGCCAAGGGCTAATAGCAATGAGGGATTTGTCAGTCATTCCTGTATTTAATAATCCCTAGCTCTCCATTTTCTGCTGTTTGTTTAAATTAACCTCTGGTTGAACCCTCTTTAGTGGCAGCCTCTTCTGCCAGAAAGTTCAGTGAACATTCAGCACGGAAGCGGAGAGCATGTCATCTCGAATCTATTAGCCCACAGGGGAAATTGCAGCATCTCCCTCTCTCTCCCTCTTTCCCTCTCTTCGTCTCTCACATTCTCTCTCTCTCTCTCTCTCACTAGGTGAGCTTCTAACCCACACGTTTTCCATACTGATGGTGCATGTAACTGAGATTATTGCATACAGTGATCTCATTCTGACCTCATCTTCTCACTCATGCCTAATAATCTCATCATTCCATGCACTAAATCACTCTACCCAACTTAGAAACTAAAGCTTAGGAAACAGAAGCAGTTAAATGATGGACATGCATGTCGTTTACAAGTCAAATTGAAACAAAGCAACTGTGCTGAAGGAAAAGGAAAATGTGCTACGATTATCACTATACAACAAAAATGACCATGTAAAACTGTTACCAGCAAACCATACTAAAGTATCTTAAAGTATAAGCACTGACTAAGCAAAAATTGTTATTTTTTGGGTTATATTATGTGATATTTCTAGTGGCATTTTTTAATAACATTTTCATTTAGCTGGTTAAGGTGATAATCTATAGCAATGTGGCATATAGTTATTTACTTTCCACCAATGCTGCCGACATGTCTTTCCTCAGCCCCTAAACATACGGTACATCGTCATGGATCAGAAAAGAATACATTTGATTGGGATATATAGAATAAACTTGGACAGATAACAGGCTTTCTAAAGCTAACACATGTTATTACTATTCTTTTGAGTAAAACTGTAGTTTACATCATCCACATGAAATATTTTAGGAATGTGTTTTTCAGGACATGCACAGAATATTACAGTACTTGCATTAATATACTTCACATTTAAAAAATATTGTGTTGCTGAAAATGAAATTAAAATGTGTTACTTTCAAACTTCATAGCAGCACATACTTCTTAATTTCTTCTGATTAACGGCAGCGGTGTACAGCCGTTTGTTTACTCTCATACGAGCTGTGTATTTTCTTCTAATTAAGGGTTGTTGGTTTAATGTGAGAACGTATGACTAATGCACATGTGTTTACAACAGCTGTGCTTTTAATAATGCAACAGTAAGACAAACATCATCAGTTTAATCTAATGTATTGTCATGGTACGAGCATGAGCTACTGTGCATGTTCTCAAAAGCGGAAACCAAAGAGCTATCAAAAAGCTTTCGTTTGTTATGTCAAATACTTTTTGCCGTCCAAAAGTTACGCAAACTAATTGTTTATAGCTATTAAAAATACAAATAAAATTAAAACTGGTTGTTTGCTAAGAACAGTAAGGCAAGGATGGAAAACAGAAACTTGTGAGCAAGACTACTACACGCACGACTCACACATGACTGAATGTAAAGGCAGATTTCATATAAGCTTTGATTATTAGTTTTTTTTTTTATTAGTCTGTGTTATTGAAGATACTCACATGGGCTTAAATGAGATGCAATCAGGACGTAAGCTCATCATGTGTGAGATGGTTAAAGATCAAATGAATAAAACATATAATACAAGAGTTGTGAATGTCCTGCAGGTGAGAACTTATAGCAAGTTGCATCAAAAAAACAAAACATTGTTACATTAGCACTGCATTTATAAGGCCATTTGTGTGACACAGGTTTTAGCTATCGGCTATCTTTTTATTTTATTGCCGATGTGAAGCACCACGTTATCTTTGGAATAAAGCTCAGGCTGTGTAAATCAGAGTTTGCTTGTATTCTTCATTGAAACATAGGAACATCACTCTTATGTAATACCATCACTATTCCTTTCATATCTGTGTTGGAGACGTGGTATTAAAAGCCTGACACTATTAGCACACTTTAGTCAAATGGAGCTCATCAGAGTGTGACAGTCTTGTTTCTGGGCCAGTGCACATGTGATTTACCTCCTAGTTACTTCTACAGATGGCAGATTCTCATCCCCTGTCACTATGTAGATAACATGAGGTGATGTGACATGAGATTAGATGCAAGTAATAGCATATTGTCACTCGAAACGCAGTCAGTGTACCTCAAAGAATAAGTTTATAGTGATTCTATCGCACTATTTCTTTCCCTTCTCATGTCCCACAATTTGATATAAAGCATATACCTTTGCTGTAGATGCTGTTCCACTTCACACCTAAAAGAAAATATGAAGATAGCGTACAAATGAGGCATATAGTACTGTATTGGTTTGATATGCATCAGCATAAATTGTTATGGGAAATTGGTTTGGAAGAGTTCAAGTCTTTCAGTGAGTGTACTGAGACCAGAGACCTTCACATACCTGCATCTTAAAAAGGAACTGATGTTACACATCAAAGTCTGTTTACAGGTGTCGGGGACTACATATGTGAAAATAAAAGTTTGTGGCTTGAGGGAGATGCACAAAGTATTATAAATGAACTCAAGTGCTTCAGTTGGGGGGCTGACGACTACAAATAAAATAAAATAAATAAAAAGTTAGAAAGAAGTAAAGTTACCAGACCTCTGTAGCCAGCTCCTCATCTCTGCTTGAGGCTAGTGGCTCAAGGTTAGATTGGCTGCTACGAGCACAGCACACTCAAATCTCAGACTCAACTTTTGGTGGTCAAGTTGCATTGTGAGTAAAGAATGTAAAGAATATGTATGTGTCCGACAATGTCAAAAGTGTACTCATATTAAGATCCGACCCGACTGAACCCAACTGGTGCTGCAAAATGTGTCAACTTAAACTGACCCAAAGCTGAATACTTCATATCAACTGGCTGCACATTAGAAAATAATGAATACAAATGTGTACCCAGCAGGTGTGAAGTTGAGTAATACAGTTCCTATCACTAAATTTGACCCTGACACATTTGTCTCATAAACATATTCAACTTTAACTGGATTTTCATATTGAATTCATTTAAATGTTCTTGTTTTGGTCTTCACACCAGTAGTTTCCTGCAGTAACAACACCATAACTTTCCGTACACTCCCACAAACATTGCATAATAAACAGAAACATCTGATTTTCTTCATACAAATTCACAACTTGGGCAAGATTATTCCTGTAAATCTCCTTTTTGGGTTTGGGTGAAACTCCTTAAGCACGAGTACATCCTTATGGGAGAAGTCAATTTCATCCTCATTAAATACATTTCAGTATGCCCATTTATCTTGCTGGCCCATTTTCCTCAAAAACATGCTGTTTAACCTGGGCCGGCTTCTGAACATGAGATAACCGTCGGCAAATACCCATGGCATCACTGTGCTTGATCATATTTAAACAGCCAATTCTCTCTCTTAATTTCCAGAGGCGTGTTCAGATTAGTATCCCACCAACTGCTTAGACAGTCACACTCTGGGACACAAGAGATTTAATACAGCACCTTTTATAAGAACAGCATTAAGATTCATGAGGGTGGAGCAGGCTACAGTAGTTTAACATACACTTAGTTAACATATACCCTTCGAGGCTAAAAAAAAGTAATTAGAAGAACTTCCTGCGCATCTGCAGGTAAAAAGGTACGTGAGAGAGTGGGCTGCTCTGTGAAAAAGGTTACAGAAAGAGCAAAATAATGTTGAGTGTATAATTATTTCCCTTTAAACAACCAGGGGGCAGAAAAACTTTAAAACAAACCGACAGACACACAGCCACCTCCATACAATTAGCTAAGCAAGTAATTATGGCTAATGTGTTAGCAAACAATTGCTAACTTGCACGTCTTGCAGACACAGTGTTCATTTGTAATATCTGGTTACCATATGATCCTTGTTAGCTCTGTCTGCTTCCAACAGGACTGAAGAATTATGAAAGGTTATTACCATTTAAGCTGATATTGAAGTGAACTTCTTAGCAAACCGTTGCTTATTTACACACTCAGCAGAAACGGAGCCATGTTTGGTCTCCAAATACCACTGTGGGAATATCTGGCTCTTTAGCTAATAAGCTGCTTGTTTATGTACAAACCCAGAAGAAACAGAGCTGTTTTTGGTCTCCACCAAATAATTCTGAGGGAAATATAGTTTTTAGAAGTTATTTGTTGACAACGCTGACAAGGGCAGTGAGAGTGAACCAAAACAGTAAAGTTGCGAGCCAGAACGCCAAAACAATAAGCTGAAAGACACAAAACATAAACTACTATAAGCGTAGGGCTGAGGGTGATAATTATGTAAGACGAGTATCAAAGGATTGCCTTACTTTGTTTAGAATCAAATACCTTTACATTATGTAAATGAACCTTACATTATAACTTAATTCTAAATATTCAAAGAAATACAACATACAAATGTATCAATTATACCATGCTAGTCATTTCTGGTTTTGGAGTTGAATATGGCGAATCACTAATAGTTAACATGATCTGTTATTCCTGCTGTCTTTAAGGAGTTATGGCTAACAGAGCTAGCTTAATTTTTTAGGAAACCTTCAGCAGAGAAGTCGATGCATCCAATTATGATGATGATCAGAAGGGTATTCTATTACATAGCCAACAGTATCTTATATGTTGTGTAACAGTGTCCCGCAAAACAGCAGTAGCAATAAAAAGACAATCTTAGTTCAGTTCAGTTTAAATAATAATAGTTAGATTTGTAAACTACCACACAGACATGTAAACTGTGTGCAATGGTCACACACTCATGCCTGTATAAATTCAACCTGAAATCTTTTGGGATGAGTCTCCTGTGCAAAGCCCAGGGGTGATGTTACACGTTTTGAAGCCAGCATTTCCCCTGTACAAGTATGAGGGGTTAAGTGAAGGTAGTAAAGGTTAGGTTGTTTCCATATTGCTCCCTGTCGTCACCAATAAGCAGCTACAATGTGTCTTGAAAGTCAACTTATAAAAGTTTTATGGAACTCAGAGAGCTTAAGTGATCTTCCCAAGCTCTGCAGTAGCCTGCAGCGTGCAGGAAGTCTGCTTATATTAATTTCATGGAGTTTAAGAGGTCACCAAACTCATTTGGAGATCCTTACTCATTTATGAACTCTGCAACCCTTCTGTTCTGCAGTGCTCTAAGCTACTGATCTTGAAATGCTTAAAATTTACATGGAATGTTATATGGCTAGGTGGCAAAAAGTATAGTGCATTTGGAGTTTAAAGTACATAGGGCTGAATGAAAATGCACTTTGAAATGACATTTACCTTCCTTTTAATGAAAAGTAAGGTGAGCTAGCTGCTGTTTTATCTGCATTGTGTTGGGAATTGGCCGGCTGAAGCAGGGGAGGCTGGGTTAGGGATAGGGGCTTTGGAGGAAATTGGTTTATCCAATATTCAGAAGATTTCTAATAAGACAATGGACTTCTCGGAAAGCAGCTTAGCTGCAGAGCAGTGAAACCCTGAGGGTGAAACTGAGTAAATGAGCTCACTAGCTGGTCTTAACTCTCATACTGACAATGAAACAGAAAATATGGAGCATTCCTTTCAATTAAAAATGAAGTTAAGATACTAAAGCAGGACTATAAAGGGGAAGTAGTTAAAGCTCATCTTAAAGGTTAATCTGATGGTGCTCTCTCACACTGACCTCCCCTCAGAGCAGCCTGACTCACATATTGGGGACAGCTTCACTGTCCACAGACGCCCTTTGACAAAGCCAGTTTGTGGCAGTCCTACGTCTGCAGCAGATCTCCCAGCGAGAGTGTTTAAAACCAATGAGGCCTCACATCTGTGCTGGGACTGAGCTTGGTCAGGGGGGTACAGGGTGATTAATTGATGGTCACATCTCGCTGACTGCTGCCCACACCGCTTTGATGAAGAGGGATTAGGTTGTGCACCACAGGCTCAGCTGATAATAGGAGAACAGAAAGGAAATGCTCATGTCACGCTCCATGGCAAGGATTTCAATCAAAGAACCACTTCATTCAGAGAGCCAAGACTTTTTTTAAACAAGTAAAACCCTTAGCTTCCTGCTGCCTTCTTTCTTTAGACAGCAACTGTGTCACAATTAAAAGTTTAAGTGTCTCTTTGTAATTGGCTGCATTATTTTGAGGAGCCTGTCTTTTGATAGGAAGAAATAAAACATACATTTGAAATATCCAAAGAAACATTATGTAAGATGTTCTGCTCCCGTCATGCCAAAGCAGTTCTTTACAGAGACCGCCTTATTGTTACAGTAACACTTGCAATGCAGTGGAATAATGTCAATGCATTCGCCAACGCCAATTCAAAAGTAGAAAGCAGTATTTATGGAGTAAGAGGCAGACAAAGAGTACACTTGTGTCTTTAACGTTCCATTTTACATCCCTGTGTTTTCAGTTATCATGAAAACCAATAATCCTAACCTGATTCATATCAAGTTAATCTCAGATAAAAACATCCTCGGGCTCGAAAGCATAAGCATCAGTATTTGATGCTGGTAATAAACTGCACTGAAATTAGCATCCACATTGAATTGAGAAGAAATTGAGAAAAACATTCATGCTCATACAAAAGGTATATTTTCTAGCAACAATATTGTGCCTATGATGAACATGGACATCCTGGAAGGTGGAGGGAAGTGATCGTCTTGGGGTTGTAAGGTTTCGGTATAGTTTCATCTATCTGAGCCTTTATTTAGCCCCCTATCCTGTCTCAGTACTTGCTGAACTGAGATCAGTCTGCAGTTTTCCCTAGAGACAACACTAATGTCACATACTGACTTGGCACACCAATATTTCACATCCAAACCAAACCTATTAAGGATGACTACTTACCATAGACAAGATATGTCCTTCACAGCAGCAACCTTCACATTCAGTGTTTTCTCAATCTGCACACACCCACACATACATGTACACGTACACACAAACACAGACTGCTGTGCATATTCTTTGGTGTTATATTTCATCTACTGCCACATGTGATGGTGTTGTCCTCCCTACCAACACCCTTATCATACCCTTGAAATCTTTAAAATCACATACTGCACCTGGACCAGTGTGTTTCGGATAACAATGAAAATGTGGTACAGGACAATATGTTTTTGAAAATTCAGTATGTAAAGGTAAATTACAGGAGCTGAAATGAAGCTGATGACCATATTGTTTTTATTTTATTATAAAAATCTAAACTCCAACGACATTATCAGAAGAAATACAGCTGTTTCTAAATGTAACTTTTAAAAATCATCATGGGGGTCCCACATCACAATACGCTGTACAATACAATACTAAAGTGCGAGCATGAATTACCTATTCATGCACACAAATTTCTCAATCTACGTTCCAGAATTAACAACATGTGCAGACACATTGTTCATTTTTCTCTCAATTACTTTTGTATTCATGCTTTCAAATTAATAATCTGCTGCTGTTCATTTGTTTCTATTGTGCACAGTATAGATTACAAACACTGTAATGTGGGTTCCACCCCATTTCTCTCTGAATCTGAATCTTTTGTCATTTCTGACTTTAGTGACTTTAAAATAGACACCAGATAGTGATGTGTTTACTATCACATACAAAATCTACACATAGGGGCTTTAAAAAGTCAGTGTGAAGTTGCAGGTGAACAACAAATTAAAGGTGAATTGGTGTGCATTGCTGTCTGCCACAGCCTCTTTTATAAAGCTGGGAAAATTGCTGTTTAGGAGGTGATTAAAGCATTTCGTGCCAAAATAAATACCAAAATTGGACTATACTGCTTGATCTGCATAAACATTACCTCAGCTGCCCAACTCCACCCACCTCAGTGCAAACAGGTTCACCTGGAAACAGGTAATTACCCAGAACAGGTGCAAGAACACAAAAAGAGTAGCACTTGACAAATACAGCATTGTGAGAAAATAGGTCCTATGATGTGTACGTCAGTGACCCAATTCATTTATAGTCCATATTGTTCTCAGACTTTGGCATGACTTTGTTGATATAGCAAACCTGTTAGCAAACAGTTGCCTCATTTACAAATCCAACAGATAAAGAGCAACATTAGCGTTTCTATCCACCTGGTGACTGTAACTCTAATAATATTCACTCTCCTCTGAGCTCTGATTTTGGTCGCCACCAACTCATGTGGGAGAAATATTTGATTCTTTAGCCACTAAATCCTCAACTATGTTCACCAGCTAATCGCTAACTGTGTCCGTCTGTCGTTCGGTGCTGGGCATGTAGCAAGCAATGGGTTATTAGAGCCGTGAGTGTTGAAAGTGAACTAAACAGTGCCAGGAAATAAAGACATTGAGCAGAAAACACGCCATAAATCTATATTATACAAATTATTAAAAGAAAATACTGATTAGACACTTTGTCGCTGAATTATTTATATTGACAATACATGACTTGAAAGATTAGAGACCACAGTGTATCTGTTTTCTGTTGTGAAGAACAGAGGAGTTTGATTGATGTGCTCCCCTATTCTATTGAACTATACAAAGGAACTCTCCACCTTGACCGCTCTATTAAAGTAAGAAGCCAAAGTTATCAATCGAGGTGGCGAGAGGAAGGGAAGTCTTCTCAACAAGCCATGCTTCCTCAGCTTAATGGATCATACTATGCTGCAGAGAGCAAAAGAGAGAGAGACAGACAGAGACCGAGTGAGTGAGACAGAGAGAGCAAGATGTTGCTTCTACTGTATGGTTTTGACTGATTATGCATTTTCTTCTTAAGCTATTCATAGAAGATAGATTCATCATTCCAATTTGTCAAGCTAGCAAAGATTTCAATTAATTATGTGCAGTGAAAGACTGGGTGTATTAGGCCTCTCTGTCAGCACAAGTCTGAGTCCCCATTTACCGGACTCAAAATAAAGAGGTATCAGAGAGGTGCTTGGATCCACCAGTAATTAATTTGATGAATGCCTTAGTGGCACAAATAGTGGCAGCCGTGCATCTTTTCATCAGACACCAGCAGCGGTCTCCGTGCTCGGTGCTAATTTGAAGTGGGCAGCTCATCTGTATCGTGGATGTGTTTGTGGATGGGTCTATTCTTCAACCCGTGTACTCACGGCCTCCTGCTGTCCAGACAGTGTGTGGGGGCCTTATGTTTTCTGTCAACTTTGTCCTTGTGCCAAGCAACTTGCTCCACTTAGTGCCCAGTTTTTTGACTTTGTGGCCTGAACTTGATAATGGGAGGCCTGCTGGATTAATGGAAGGTGCAGTCGGGTTGGTTCTCGGCTGCTGCTGCTGTTGTGCTTTTCCAGACACAGCATCGCGGAAAATGACCATCATATCATACACTGTACCTAGCAGATGTGAAATTGATAAACATTGCGATAAAAACTCCAATCTGATGAACTACCAATAATCCATTAGAGAAACATGTCTGATTACAATCTTTAGGGATAAGGGTGCATCTACACAATGATAGATGAAGTAGGTAAACTGGTGGGAGGTGTGATTGGGCCAATCTAAAATGATGGATCATATTATTGTTATTAGGTGAAAGCTTCAATGGCAGCGATTTGTGATGCACACCGTCAATGTCGACAGGAGCCTCAGCCGAACAAAGAAATAATTGGACTGGTGCCACATAATTCTGGTTCATATTTTCACAAGTGGGGGAATCTCATTATAAATCAGGTCAGCCAGTGATACAAGACCATAAATCAAAGAAAGACATAGCTCCAACAATTAGATAATTACTAGCCCACCGTGTCACCGCTGCTGAGATGCCACTAAGAAGGAGTGGAGAAAGTAACGAACGGCGCTAAGAACCCTCTTTCTGCGTCAAATGAGACGGCGGAGAAGAGAGGAAGATTTTTATAAATAAAAGATGCATAAATAGAAATGTTGATAAATTGATGTTGGCTATTTGCTTTGAATGGTGATCTCATGATTCACACTGTGCAGCAGTTAGGACCACTTATAACATTGGAAGAAATTCCAAATTGTTGCTTACGTTTGTGTAACTGTATCAACTGTCACTTTTGGTCAGCTACTACAAATTCTGTCCCCTGATCACACTTCAAAGTGACACTATACATGTTGGAAAGGATCTCTTCGCTACATTATTGCACGGACTGCCACTGACCCCTAGTGTTGCTTAGATTTTCAGCTGCAATGTTTGAACTACAGTATGAAAGCCTGTTACTCTAATTATATCTACGGCCCTTGATCACCCCAAGGCAGAAAAGCAGCCTGAAATCCGAGGCAGGGGTCCAATTGACCCCAATTGAAAGTGTCATTTCACAGAATTGCCAAGTTAGAGATGCTCTTGCAGCCCAGGATGAGCGGATGGTAATTCAACGTTCCTCCTCAGCTTCATTGTTTGATTTTCAAGCAGCTCTTCCACTCTGCCCCCCTCTGCTCGGCTGGGCGGGTGTAAAGCTGCCTGGACTGTTCTCATGTCAAACCAGAGTGCAAGGAAGCTCCAACAACAGTCATAAATTGAGGTCACAGCACAAGAGTGAACCAACTGGAACAGATTGTTGTGGAACCTCCAGGCTTTTGCAGACACGTGTTGATCCCAGCCCAGTGCATCCTAGCATTTACCTTCCCAACCCCTTCTTCGCAACTCCCTTGACAGAAGCTTATGCATAGCAAGAGTGTCCAGGACTTTCAATTTCAGTGCAGCTTTTTTATGATCACATGCACCAAACATCCCCAACCATATGTAACATATATGACCAGCATCCTAAATGTCTAATATTTACATTTTATTTTACAAATTAAATATATCATAAAATTGTGGGGCATTATTTATATTTTTTAACTGTTTTTGTAAAAAATGTAATAAAAAATAATAATAATAATAATAATAATAATAATAATAATAATAATAATAATAATAATAATAATAATAATAATAATAATAATAATAATAATAATAATAATAATAAATAAAAAAAGATTCGGAGTAAAATTTAGATTATTTAAATAGCAAGTGCAGAAAAAACACCCCAGAGTTTAACTATTTTTTACTTGACTAACTAAGAGGATATCTTGAGCATAATCAGCAGCTAATTTGCATTTTCTCCCCATTTTTCTCTACACTATTATTAGAAGCATTTATTGCGCAAGATCACTGTATATACTGTATACTCTATATACTATAGTGATCAGCATCTTCTTTTACCTTATTTTTCTTTGATGTGTGGGCAACACAAAATCCAGGTGAAAATCGGTTTAGTTTTGGATATTTTCTTGGGGAAATTGTTAAAAACTGAGAAAGATTACCCCTCTCTAAATGTCAGCTTATACCGTGTTTGTTTCTCAGCAAAATATGAGGACATTTATGCTGTAAATATCAGATGACAGTTAGTTTTGGACCAAGCTTTCTCAACCCAGCTGAACAAAATGTAAATGTCTCATTAGATCATTGTCTCCAACGCACTTTAAATAGATATTAAAGCCGCTCTGCATAAGCCCCATCTGTTCTACTATATATCCCTATGGAGTACAGGCAGTGTTTTAAGGCACAATTGATCCTTTTATAATGTCATGACCATTGTATGACCCAGAGCAGGGGGTGTGTTTCTTCTGGGGAGGAGAGGGGGGGGGGGGGTCTTGAATCCCCACAAACACACACACACACACACACACACACACACACACACACACACACACACACACCATCAGCAAAAAACAGTGTGTTATAGTCTGGTGATTGGCGGTGGGAGGGGGATAGGTATGATGCCTGTTTAAGATCCCTGGGATTCAAAGTGTCGTCTTGAGTTAACTGGCCACATTTGGCAACATTTCTGACAATCTGTCATTACTGTCACTTTACATGAGAGCTGGGACAGCAAAGAGGGAGCACTGACAGCAGATTGACCCCAGATGCTGTTCATTTGATTGATATCTCTACAGACAATGATCCTTTTTCTGCACTGCAGTGGTGGTTACATAGGGAGGCGTTGGGAGGGGGCAAATACAGGAGAAATGTCACACCAGGGAAGTCAGCGAGGCGTAAAGCCCTGCCTGACGAGCGCAGGGTCAGTGGCTCCTCTCTGCCCCCTTTGTGCCCCGGGTAAAATGATCTAAGTGACTCTGGACCTCTGCCACCGATCTGCTGGAGTGCAGGAGTCAACCGCGTAGGCATGGCAGAGTAAAGGCTGGCAAGGGATTTACTGGTAAAACTGCATGTAGTGTGCTATCGCCTAGAGGACAAACTCATTCCTTTTTTGGTGGTTGCATTACATGTTTTTCCATAACTAGGACACTCTAAGAGGACACAAACAATGTACATGCCGGCAACTGGTCCATTTCAAACCATATATAGAAATCTTTCTGATGCTGACGGTGTTTCTGTATTTATAGCTGGATAGTTGAGCCTCCCAGATGATGGATAAAAGGGGAGAGGTTAAGATTACATTGTTCTGGTAAATTAGTTGCACAGAATGGCTGCAAGGCAAAAGCCATATCAGTGGATACATCCTTAAAGGCTGCAGCACAGAATGTACAATGTGTCTGAGCTGGCTTCTGGTTGTAAGCTGTCTGTGGTTGATGATTGTGATCAACCTTAATTAAATGTGCTAATACTGTCTTTGTCTCAGTTCATTTATGAAGGTGGAGACTGCAACACGCGCACACAAAACAAACTCCTCTTTGTCTTTTTCTTACTGACATATTCCACGATGATATCCATGCATTTAATGAAAATGTCTTGACGTGGTTAATACAGCGTTAAATGCGGTAAATAATTTACTGTACGTTGTGCATTACAGAAGCCACACATTTCTAGGAATGTAATCACTTTGTTTTTTCTAAATATCCAAAAAGGTTTTTATGGATGTTCACAATTAACGAGTAAAGTATTTGCATGTGTTTTGTGTGTTAAAGAGTCAGCGGGAGCAAGTTATGTGGCAAGCTCGTCACTGTGCAGGGTAATAAGGTCAATGCAAAAAATAACCCAGGGGCACAGTTCCCAGCAAATGTGCAGAAACACACACTCACACAAATAAACACACACACACACACACACGCACACGCACACACGCGCACACACACACACACCACTGTCCCAGCCTTATGTTGCAGAATCCAAACCAATCGAGTCAATTGCCAGAAAACATGACATGACCTTTCAGATTCACTGAGCATCAACCGTGAGTGGGACTGGCGTGCTTTCCGTTTCAGCGCACCCTCTGCCCCTCCCGCCCACTCCGTCACCCCCAGGGCCCTAAACCCTCCACAAATAATTACTCTCGGTGGAGTCTCTACTCTACAAGACAGAGCCAAAAAAACTTGACTCTGATCTTGACCCATACTTAGGGTACTCTCACTATTAAATCATCCCTCACAGGGGTTTTACTATTTGAACAATTCAGTCACCATAAATTGAAAATAAGTAAGGTCAAGTTCATGTTTAGACATATTCTGGTCAGAAAATATGTTATGGTCTTTCACAATCCAAAGTTTTAAAAAAAATCTGAGCTATATGTGGGGGGTTTTTCTGAAAGGTAAGATATGCAGGATTCCTATTAATTCTCATATTTAAACCATAGGTAAAATATTGTATTGGCCTCATGCTCTTGCATGGTAGAGTGCATAACCTTTAGTTTGTCAATAACACAAATCTCTGCTTAAAGTACGCCAAGTTTTCATACTTGTATTTGTTATATTGCTCATGGTGTTATTTTGCCTTGTTACACAAAGTCTTGCAGCCTGTGTATTTGTGGCCAATTAAATAACCACAAAGCAAGAAGTAACATACAGCAGCATGTTGACATTGTTAGTAACATTAAGTTGCACATGGTCAGAAATAGTATATCTCAGCATTGATGCAGGCTTCTATTAGAAAGCAGCTGCGGAATAATAAGGGATGGATTTGACCTTAAATGCATTTTTAAAGTATGTGAATGAATACACATCACTGGTGTTATATGACTACCACCTACTGGTTAAGAAACAGACTCTGCCATCCATCCTTCCTGTCTCTTAAACAGTACTCTTGCATGCCACTGCCTGACAGTGCAAGTCCCAATTATAGACTGCATTCTTAAGGCCTATTAAGGCCTTATATTCGACATTTGGTGGTTTAAGTTTAACGGTAAACAGTAGCTTAGCTAGATTGGTAGTTTATAATTAAACTTGATGTCTCAATTTTAATGTTCAGCAAAAGTTCCATAGTGTTGCTTTTAGTGGCACATGTTTTCTTTGTTACCGAGACAAATGTTGTTAAGGTATACAGGGCCTTAACAGACACCGCAGTAAGTACAAACTCACGTCAACGTATGCTTGTCAACCACGTGTTGAAGTGGTCAGATTTGAACGCAGCCACTACCAACAAAGTGTAAATGCAAGTCCATGTCCATGCCACATATAAAAGCTACATAAAGAGAAATCCAAGCATGTGGCGAGCTGTCAAGAACGTAGCCTGCTGGCCCAGAATGGATATGAAAGAGGGAAAAATAAGAATTCTAAGTGAGGATGGGACAATTTAGTAAAACTTTTATAACTCTAGCCTGGGTCTTGAAAGACATTTACACACCAAAATTAATATTACTAATAAATACTTACTAATGGACTGTGTCAATTAACTGTAAAGTAATCATTAAGCATGAAAATACAACTCTTGAGCTACAATATGAGGAAGCAACACCAAAATAATGTTGAGTCTTAATCTGCACAATACAATACATTACTAATACATCACTCGGCTCTAACTTAACCTCTGTGTTGACATGTGTACAGCTCTTTGTATTTTAAGATAACAATATACATTTTTCAATTCTAGTTTTTTAGTGTCTTTAGGTGAAAACTTGCCACACACACTGTGCTTTTATATTGTTTTTGTTATTTTAAATATTAAATATCACACCTGTTGAGTTAAAATTGTGAACTGTAAGTAAAGCAAATCCTCTTTGAATTTCCTACAAGTGTTGTTGTTTTATTCCTTAGAAGGAAATGAGAGATCTAAACAGGTATTTTTGTCAAATTCTCTGGTGTTTGAATTCTAGCATACAATGTCAAAATGTCAGGGGTCAAACAACTAGGTTGAGGCAGTGAGTGGACTAATTCTTGGTTTGTACCACCGTTCTGCATGGCAGCACCTGATAAACTCATGGATCACTGAGGATTGTAGCAACTGACACTCAACAGTGAACCTAAACAATGTCATCAGCAACCTTAATGGTTAGCCACTGAGCTGTAACCAAGAGACTGTTACTCATCGAGGCTCCAAACGCATGATCTCTTTATAATTCAGCAGAGCAAAACTGATTCTCTTTGTTCAAAATATTTAAAACACAGGCCTGTTTTACTGCTGAGTTTATAAAGATTACTGGTATGAAAACACCTTTAACTACATCAGTAAATATTAATGATTTTAATTCAGTTCTCTAGTGCTACTGCACGTGTTAAAAAAAACCTATCAATCAATTATGGAAGTGACAGCATGTTGCAGTCTTGTGTTTTGAATGTTGGTGGTGGGGCTACACATTGTCCACAACAGGTCTTTACATTTAAAAATGTAAGCAAAGGTTCCTCTGAAGAAGTGTTTGTCCCTTTTATATGACTTTTGATAGCAAAGCAACATCATGGTGGTGTGTTTTGAGCTCACTGAACCAACCCTGCAGTACCCTGCCAACTTTGGGAAGTGAGCTGGGCGTTCCTGAAGGACTGCCCTGTGATTGGTTACAAATAGATTTATCTCAGTGATGTAATTTCCAAGGAATATAACCTATCAACAGAAAATATAAGTTACTAAAGTTCTTAAGAAGGATTTGTTTATTGTGCTTTTTTATTGCCCAGTTCAAGTTAGACTCATCTATTATTCATAATCAAGCAGCAAGCTGCAAGAAATGTTTCTTGCAACTGCAGTACAGCATGAGGACAATGTAACTACAAGAAAAACACAAAAAATAAATGTTAACTATGTTATAGTACCCATCTCAAAAGCAAGTTTTATTAGTGTATGTAAGTAGCTTTACGAGTTATAGATACGTTTTATGCTTTTCAAAATGTAAAGCATATGTGATTAGCAGTTAAAGGGCTAAAACATGCAAAACCACCAGTATGGTATTAAGAACACTTATTATTCAAGTAATAATTAGTTGCAGGAGACTACACTGTACCTACGACAACATGAACATTAATTATCATGGAATTAATGAACAAAGCTTCAAAGATTCTTTCAGCATTTAAAACGTATATATGAATTTAAGCTAAATGGTTTAAAAGGTAAAAAGTCAGGATTTTGATTGTAACCACTATTTCCTGTCCTCCTCACTAAACAGATTTAAAGTCTGCTACAATGCAAGGTCAAGCACATTTAACCCTAACCATTAAGCTTAGTCCACTGTCACATCTGCATCATCAAATTAATGTCAAGCTAGAACACTTTTTTTTTTTTACCCCTGAGAGGGTAAACCTTTGTGACACACAGCGGGGACAATCCAAGAAGTCTCTTTTCATTTACCTCAAAATGAGAAAGCCGGAATGATATGGGGCCAAAAGTCTTAATACAACAATCTTATTTCATGGAGGATACTGCCCTTTCCCCCCTTTTTGTGCCTGTGGAGTTGATTTGAAGTCATGGTTAGTCCTTTTGATATGAGGCTGGGTCAGACCAATTTGCCACCTGGTGAGGAAGGGGAAGTAGGGAGGTACATTTTTTAATTGTCAGGTCACTTGGTGCAGGGACAGAAAATCCTTTGGGCACATTGTCTGTCTTTGTGCGAGAAGGACCAGCCATCGGAAATCCCCCACCTCATTATGAGCGAGGGAAGATTAATTGACCAGTTCACTAACTGGCAGCCTCAAGACTAGATCAACTTAGCAAGGGAACTCACCAATTAAGACTGGACTACAGCACCTTTTCTTACACCAAGAGTATTCCTTTTTATTATCATTAGTCTCTATGGTCCTGTAAGGAAGATCAAGTTGCCCTTTGTCAAAGGCATGAAAAAAGACTATAGGGTGTGACAGCGTGATTTAATATTAGTGATAGCACGGGTTACTCCAAGTACCGCAGAGCACTGCTCAATAAGGTTGCAATAAACATGCACTTGCAAAAGCAAATCAATTTAATTAACAACACTGTCATGCAAAAGGTTCAAATGGCCAGTGCCTTTCCTAAGCAAACCTAATCATTGATACAAACAGGAGTCATCATACAAGAGTTATTATTCAACAACAGGAAGCCAGATACATGAATTTTATTCAGTCCTAGATTATAACTGTACATCAGATTGATCCAGGTCACAGAAAGTGGAAACTCATTACAAATATAACAACTGCCTGTGTAAAAGCTCAATGTGGCAATTCTTTTCCTTTTTCAACCGAAGGCCTGGCCAATTTCCTCTATAAACTGCTGCACTGATGTGACATTTTGTGTCACTTAAAGTAGCAATTCTTTTTTTCCCCCTCATAGCTTTTACATTTTCTTAACTAATTCAAAAACACACACACACACACACACACACAGGTGAATTCACACCTGTGATTTTGCAAAAGCTGCCGTGATGAAAGCTTTTCAAAACAGTTTTAAAGCCTTGAAAAGCACAGAAAAGTGCATTTTATTTTCACTATAACATTTGTCATATTCATAATACATGGCATATCAGGCCCAAAATGCTGTTTATAGTCTTCAGCACAGAACGTTGTTGTCAAACCACCATGGATTGTGGTAAAACTAACTGGAAGGGATGGATATGTCATGACCACAGAAGTGTCAGATCAGCTGTCAACACCTGTCGGTTCCCAAGGAGCTTGCATATCCAATAACAATGCTGACTTTGACATGAAGCATAGAACACCATACACCATACTTGAATACACGCACACACTTTCGCTTTGTCTTTAGTGCACACACAAATTCTTTGAGGGGAAATGTCATCATCACTCTCTTCAGGAGGCCATTATGGATAGGAAGCTAATATACTGAGCAGATATTCCAGCATCTTTTTCACCAAGGGCTGCATATCCCTTGTGGGTGATCGGTAAAATTGGTTGACATTTTCCTGGCTCCAATTAACCTTCGAATTGACTCTCAGTTTTCCCTGTCTTCTTTTATTGTCTTCTTGAAAAAGTGGCAAAGGCATAGCACAGTTGGAAACAGAAGAATTGTTTCCCGATGTTGACCGTTCCCTTTGTTTGACCTAATTGTTCTCTTTCCCTGTGGATGACCACCAAATGGACAGAATATGTACTTCATCAGTAGGTTGTGGTACTTTCTACAGAAGGTTAATACAGTACAGCTCTTTATTGAATTGCATAAAATTAGGGATGCACTAATTTATCAGCCGAACATCGGTATCGGCCAATATTCGCCTTGTCGACTGCCATCGGCCTATCGGCAAATAAGGTGACTTGTGTGCCGATTGCCGTGGTCGATAATCTGAAGTGAAACTTTTGCGCCTGCTAAATGTTGTTTTAGTTATTCGCATTCTGACTCAGAGATTCGGAGAAGAAGACACTGCCTGGACAAGACTCTGGCATGACGTAATACAGTTTTTTTTTTTAAATATAACAAAGTAATAATAATAATATTTTTCGCATGAAAGAAGGCTATAACAAAAGTTGTTTCATTAAACAACCATGCTCATTCATATATAGTGCAATACAAATGACAGTTCAGTTGTTTTTTAATGAAGACGTCTTATCGGCAATAGGCAATCGGCCAAATTGTTATTTTATACATTGGTATTTACCCAGAATTGCTGCATCCCTATATAAAAAACCTTTTGAAATGAAAGATGAGTGCCACAGTGTTTTTTTTGTGATAGAAGTGGCAGATAAGTAATAACACTACGTATTAATGTCACGGCTGATTATTTTCTCCTCTTATTGAAGATCAATTTCTTTAAGTCCAGTGTTATTTCTATAGATCACTAGGACTTCCATCTAATCTCGAGCTATATTAATTGTGGTTGGGGTCAGTCACTTGTGAGATCTGGATTTAAAGCGACTATAATCATGTATGTACTTTGCTGTATAGCACCCCTCCCCCGTATCGCTTTTTCCATCCTTTACTGTGGTTCATTCAGAGGTCATTGAATGCTTGTGTTACAGTATGTAGCATTTCCGCATGTATAAACCGATTTGAAAATGTCCTCCTTCCTTTATGTCACCACAGTTATGAATTGTAGATTGTATCTTTTCAAATGAGAGGAAGGTGCTCCAAGCGCTGAAGCTCCTAGCCAAACAAAACAATATTCTGACAAGGATAGACTTTATCCAACCATAAAAGAAAAGTCTAAGGACTCGGGGGACTCTGGGAATATGCATCTTAATATATATCTCTCCCTTAGTCAACAGTCCAATACTAAAACAATACATGTGTAACAAAGCTGGCTCAAATATAAACCAATAGAAATGTATGTCAATAACAGGAAGCGGAAAGCAGTTTACTCAGTACAGGTTTCTGTAACTTAACACCATGTATGTGGCATTTCATCCACGTTCAGGCAAGAGACACGCAGGCTGAAATGATAGCATGGATCGATTTTAACCACTTTTCTTTTTCTTATAGTAATATTGCTCACCCCCGGCTGTGGCTGACATCCTTTGAGAGAACTGCTCCGACTTGACAAAATCTAATAATTTTAATAGTGATCAGCATTATCAATGTTCTCTTTAATTATTTAACAACAAGTAAGAAAATCAGAAACTGTATACATCAGTTGAAACTCAAATGTAGGCAACTTCTTGGTATTTATTTAAACATTGTTTTTCCTCTCTTCATTTTTGTTTGTTTGAAAAAGGCAGAGCATCTTAAGACTTAAGATTCTTTTCTATGTATTTGTTTTACTCTCAGGAGTATCAATCAGATTCATGATGATAGTGTTCCCAGGGTCTGTGCACTCTATACAGTTGTCACACTACTGCATAGAGAGTACAGTCTTCTATACAATAATACATATTTCAATGCATCTCATTTTCCCCATCATATGTGATGATGTTATGACAGGAAAGTTGAGGTCATGTAGTGTTTTAAATAAGGCACGACCACATCGCAGAGCCTGAACTCAGCTGGCATACATTTTTAAAATCCCACGGTTTCAAGGAAGCTCACATTCTATCATATCACATGGCAAAGGTAGTGATGCTGGTGACTGCATTTTGAACTCGCACTGAGGATACCAAGCATTACAAGATAGCGCTTCTCAGAAGGGCCGTGTTTTTTCTAACATACATAGCCCATTACAAGAAGCCTTTCAACTCAATGTTTCCTCTGGGGTCCATGCATGGGAGGTGTAGGAAAGAATGATCATGACAGGCATGAATTAAGTATTTCAGTCGATAACGGTAACCGATAATTAACTGCTTCTCATGGCAGTTACTGATAAAATAACCATTTTTCTATTTTAAAAAAATAAGTTCATGGGGCACCCAGGACACCTGCGGGTGACCCATGTACCGAGTCCTCACCTCACCCGGATTTAACATTCCATATATCCAAACTAACTGACATCAATATTATATTGTATTATGTACTTTTTTTTTTTACGTCAAAAAACTTGCAAGGCAAATTGCAATCATGTTATCTTTCTCTGAAAATGTGAAAAACGTCCAGACCAACATGTTTAGCTCTCTAGTCAGTGTGCTGTTCTTCTTCTTGTTCTTCATCATCATCATCATCATCATCATCATCATCATCATCATCATCATCATCATCATCATCATCATCATTCTGTAGCTGTGTTATCAGCTGATGATTTCTGGGCTGTAATTTCATCATCAAGTAGTCCTCTTACAGTGTTCATATTGGGACATTTATTCTACTTTACTCACTTAACACTATGAAAAAAAAGCTCCAATTTGAACAAGGTCACAAAGGCTTGTGCACTTGTTTAACAGAGGTACAGGCTACAAGCACAGACGGCATTATGATCGAGTACCATGCCCCAAATGCCCTAGCCCTGGTACCCAGCTAGGGCGAGGTTATACAGAGCCTCAGATCTCAGAGGGCTGCAGTGCTGGCTCAACGTCAATCAAAGTAATGTTAGCTGACACATTGGTGAGGGTGGTGAGAGGGCAAGGTTATGTGTCACTGTACGCTCATGGCCTGCATGAAGACCACGACTGCCAGAGCTCTGTCTCATGTGAGGGGTCACCCTTAGGGTTTGGGATCCAAATGAATATACCCCACTACAGTTGAACAGCACCTATCAGCAAATTGCTGTCCGGTGGCTGAAGGCCGTACTTGCCTGAAATTATACCCAAAGCTGCCTTAAATACCCCATCATTAACACGCCATTATAATGTGTTGATTTTTTTAGCCAGCACATTTACTCTCAATTGCTTTCCTCACAGAAGCATAGTTACCCTTTTATTTTGTTTATTCAATTACATACTGAATATTATCCTGACATAACATAGTCTAAATTGTTGGTGAATCATTCTTTCTTATCTACAATTGAGAATAATTCATCTATAGATTCATCGATAGATTTGACTGAAAAAAACTTTGAGTTCTAGAAAAGCGCTATAGAAATTCAATTTATTAATATAAGATTTTTGGGTCAATAAAACATCAGAAAATATTGAAAAATGTCCAAAACATTCCATATTTTCCAAACTGCTTGGATCAACTATAACGGAACAAACAACTTATCATTGTAGCTTCTCTTAGTTAAGAAAAAACATGGTATTATCCTCATGAAGCAGACATCAAGGACCATTTTCAATTTTGACTCAACATAAAGGACAACTAACATATCCAGCCTTATTGTCACCACTTATATAATGTTGTAGAGTTATAATAAAGTTATACATGAGATCTAAACATGCAGTGATGTTGTGTCTGTTTCAATGTTCCCCCACTGGTGATGGATTGTTGAATTAGGCCCCTCTGAGTTGTGAATCACGTTCACCTGGGCAGTTGACGTTTAATCAATAAACATCTGAACTGTTGCCATGACCCTGAGCCATAAGGATTTCATTTGGCTTTCCCCACACCAACTGCTGCAGGACCCCCGCGGATTTCCAAGACAAACCTCCAGTCACCTGCGGTTCATTTCAACGTCCAGCCAGCAGATGAAAACAAAAACCTTATGCTCTATTTTCTGCAAGACAAATAATCAAATGTTTCTCACATAATCAATGTAATCAGACCTGTGTCAACACTTCAATAACAACGAAAGAATTAGTGTTAAATGCCAAAGATGACATGTAAGATTTTCACCTTGTTTTTGAAGTAGATTTGAATGAAGTTGCGTTTAATATGCCACACTTACAACCTCCCTGTAAAAAGTCTAATTTGGATGAAAACTTGAACACCCCAAAGTGGTTTAAGACTAAAGTGGAGAAACTGGAGAAAATAAAGCATTGTATTGCTATCTGAACTGTTTACACTAATTCATCCAAAGTGCAGGTATGAAATGTTACATTCAAATGAGTGAAGACAGCGTGCATAATGAAACATCAACACGTGTATTTTTACACGTTCAGTCATTAGGCTGTGAAAAAATCTCTCACAACTGTTTGTATTTAACACAAGATACTGAAACCTGATATAATGTGGCCGCACCGCAGTGAGTTCATAGAAGTGGCATACATGAATCTTTCACCTCGATAAATATTTAATCTTTGCTCTGAATCATTTACAGCAAAGCCCTTACTGTTGTTCTGCAGGCAACATGTGCATGCAGTGTACGCGGTTTTATCCCCACGTCTCAGTCCCTGCCTCCCTCCCCTTCGCATCTCTCCCTCTCTCTCTCACCCGACTCTCTATCTCTCTCTATCTTTATCTCTCTGTCAGTAGGACAAGCTGCTCAGTGGCCCGGAAATATGGTACATTATGCCGCTCTATTGATCGTCATTCAGAGTTACACCCAGAATCTGAACGCAATGTAAATGATATGATGATTCCCTCTAAGGCAACATTAACTTTACTATCGTTCAGTGTTTTCAAGTGCAAAGGTTGACTCCATGAGACAATGAACTAAACAGTAAGGTTCACTTAATGCCGTGGTTGCGCTGGCAGATGAACACACGATAACGAAAACAATTTCTGAGCAATTATGTTTAAAAGGGGGCAACAGCCTCCACATATGAGATCAATGACTACTGAATGATTATTTTAATTTAGAGACTGGTTTGTGTCTTTGAACACAAAATCAGATTTGCTTTTGAGTCGACAACGCCGTCTACTTAAAGGAGTCAACCGGAGGTCATTCAGGGTTTCCGGCTGAATGAGTATGCATATGTGGAAAGAAACACTAGAATATGCATGACTGTTATAAACTCCATGTTTAATCATTCTTGCTTGTAGCGAGTACAAGATGTGACTAGAAATAATATACACATACTTAATTTCATAAAAGGAAAGACTATTATCGCTGAGTATAAGAAATACGTTGTACCCTTGACAAATCAATTGTTTAAGCCACAACCCAACTGAAAGCATCCACACGTTCATTCAGTCTACTGCAGGGGAAATATTGTATATCAATTGACAGGTAAGCCACAAAGGTTTTCCTAATGCATGAAATGCACAGTTCACCTCATGAAAGCCAAGAAGTTTTTCTACACAATTGACTCCATAACCTATAACTTCTTGTCACAGAACTAATTATTTCCATCTTACAATTTCAGCTCACGGAATAGAAAATGCTGCTATTTATTACGTCTCTGTAGACTTTTATCACTGTTGTTTTTCCATTTAACGGCACACTATGCTAACATCTCCCATAAAGTTTCTCTTTACAACACATGTCCACATGTTATATTATTACTTTGTTTCTTGCCGTTTGTACAACATTTGCTCCCATGTCAAGAAACGCTACAATGCTGTTGTGCACTTTAGTTTTACTAGTAATGAATAAATAACTAAGATGACAAACTTGTGAATGGTTCCTTTATGGATTTTGTCGATGGACCTTTCTCCCTATCATTTCCTTTCCTATCATACTTGCCACCACATCAAAAGCCTTATAATCAGGATTACTTCTACGTCATTAATTTAACCTGAAATTCTGTTCATGTTTTACTGAGGGCCGTTATCGGGTTTTGTTTTGCGATAATAAATTAGTAGCATGTGATGTGTGTGTCCGCCCAGCATATTTTTTAGACGGCAAAAAAGCGTCAATAGTGTTTACTGGGAGCACTTACCCTGACAGTTTTAATAACAAACTATGAAATATGCAGATTTAAAAGATTAGAAGGTTTGTCTTGCAGTCGACAACAAAGCTCTGATTGGAGAAAAGTTTCTCCAGCCAATGGAAACAGACCTTTTTGAACGACATGCAAATCAGGCTCGGCTCTACAACGGTCCACAGGGAAGTGGTAATGCACGCAAAGCTGTTTGGTAACTGCAAAAAAAGGAAGACAAATAAGTTGTTTACTTTTTTCACTTTAGTTACAACAATTACAGTTATCAGTTACAGCTAGCTAGCTAACAACTAGCCATAAAGTAACAGAAACGCAAGGATCAATCCGTGTCTATGGACTACGACCGAGATGAAAATTTCCCTGTCTCCACAAATGTCCCGTTAATGCCGCTCTCTCACCCACACAGATTATTAAATGGTTGAACTCGTCAGAGACCAAGTAAACTCTACAACAGCTCGATGCACATATTTTTAGGATTTATGTGTTGAAAGTCTCAAGCAACAGAGAAAATAGCATTTCCGTGTGATTTCAGCGTAACTAGCTTTATTTCCACAGAACGCTTAGTGACGCAGTTACACTTGGGAGGAGTAAAGATTGTGATGGTGGAGTTAAACTTGCACACTCATCCACAGATGCCTCCAACGTGGGAAATGGTTTACAGCTCACAGCTACAGCTCCACCATGCTTCCATTCACTGCATGGTGTTGAGAGCAACAATGGAATAGTTTGCCTTGAACAGGGGACAACTGTATTGCAATCATTCTGCCAAAGAAATCATGTTTACATTATTTCATTCACAGCTATATAGATCGGAAATCACAGCGGAAAGCATGTGTGTTACTGAAAAGCAGAACACCATGGTATATGTTGTCTTTTCTGTAAACAATTACTAGTAGGAACAGAGACTTATAGGAGAAAACACAAGCCCCCCCCCCCTTGCTGATCATTCACAGTTCCTGCAATCTCCACATGATATCTCCCAACACTCCACACAAAGACAGCAAGACATAAGAGATTATTTTCCATTCAGAACAGTGATCTGTGTTTCAGGAGGTAGAGTGGTCGTCCACTGGTTGGAAGGTTGGTTGTTCGATCCCCAAATTTTCAAATCCCCTGCAGTCAGCATGTCGAAGTGTCCTTGGGCAAGATACTGAACCCCAAATTGCTCCCGATAGCCTGGCCAACGGTGTGTGAGTGAATGGTTATCACTACTGACGAGCTGATGTGCACCTTGTATGGTAGCCTCTGACTATGTATGAATGTGTGTGAATGGGTAAATGCCATGTGTTGTAAATCGCTTTGAGTGATCGTAAAGATTGGAAAAAGCGCTATATAAAAGCTCCATTTATCTATCTTGTCCATGAGATGGCCTTGACTCTGCCAAGTTCATGATATCACAATTTACATTCAGCTGAGACAAACAACATCCCTGACAGTCTGTGTCACTATCATTGTCCTTGCCTCTCTAGCACCAACGAAAACAAGCACTTAAAAAGGGCTGTTGGGCTGTTGACTGCAATTCAATTAGCTATGTGCAAAAGGTTCCACAATAACAGCCACACCGAGACTATACCAATGTCATGGTCTGTGAGATGACAATGCAACTTACCTCATCACTCCCCTCTTTCTTTAGGTGCGCTTTCTCTTTTTCCGTCTGGAACTCTGATGCCTGATTTGAAAGCAAGTATGTCATACTTGATATCTGTTTTGACAAATTTTAATATTTCGTTCTTTCACTTAATATGATTTACAAAACAGAAAACACATAATATGTATGCATGTATGTAGGTAGTATATGTATAAAAAATACCAAGCAGCGACTAATCAAATCACAGATATTTGCCATATTAGACAACATTACAGTTCAGTGTTATTTTCACCTTCACCGCCTTCTCTCCCTGATCCTTGTGCTGTCTCTGTATCACCTTCCTTCTCATACCGCACCTGTATTGCCAACAGGTGAGTATCTATATCAATGTCACGCTTTGTGGACAACAGCTCACAAAACAAAAGCATAAAGTCATGAATCTTTGTACCCTGAGGCTAGACCAGCTGGAAACTACTGATCTACATGCTGTATATGTGTAGATGGTGTGGATCAGCTACACCAGATTGGAATCAAGGGCAATCAATGCATATTTTTGGTGAATCAGTATTAACCTGATCAACCCCAACTATGTCCAATCCATAGTTTGCTGCAACTGTCAATAATGTCCCACTGTGCTCTAGTAAGACACAAGAAACACACAACGGTATGAGTACAAAATCTGTATAAATCACCCTAACAAAATACCTTACTATAATATAAAATACTGTCGGACACTAAAGAGAACATTATGGGAAACTGTCAGAGACAACTAGCTAGCTAGTTAGCTTACAATCATTGATTAAACTGCATTACTAATACTTACTACATGTGTGTAGGATCTCTGAAAAATTAGGGTAAAATATGTAGCTTTGAACTGAACTGAACAATGAACTGGAATTAAATACACTATCGGACTCTACTGATATTCAGTATTACAGTAAAGGACTTGGGTGAGGACAGGGGCAAACTAAATGTCTTCAGGACATCCCTACTCTCAATATCAGAAAGTCCTTCATGAGCATTGTTGATGGGGTTGCTGTGATCTGAAAAAGTCCACTCATTCATACTTAGGCTATACCAGCGGTGTGAAACAGTGTATCTGTGTAAACTTTAATTAACCATCGTTTTTAAAAAGGCATTGGCCTTGCTTGCATTGCCAAAGCAATAGCTTTATAGTTGTATAGGAATGCCCCTTTGCACCCAGTCAGGTTAACAACAAAAAAAAAGTTTGAGTCTATTTTATTTTAGCTTGACACTGTTTTATCATAGATTAAGTTATCCCCATAATAACACAAGTAATGTTACCTGCTACATAAGTGACAGTAGTAGCGGCCAAGTATTCTTTTAGCTAAATGTAAGCTAACGTTTTGGAGCTGAACTTGTGAGTTTTTTAGCTAATGAGCTAGCTTAATTTACCTTGGTTAACTTCTCTGCATATTTGGTTTTAGCTAGCAACCATTGTTTATTTGACAATAGGCAGTCTTATGCTGATATTAACTAACATCAGCGTAACTTCATAGTGTGCTTACTATTGTTGTGATGTGCGCTCAGTGAACGCTGTTGTAAACAGGTGCATTGCTTGCTTGGGTTAGGCCTTGCCTCAAACCCCTTTCAGAAATTCACTTCAACGTGCTGGCAATTTTCCTGTGAACTCATGTAACGCTATATTCGACTGACCGATATAATAAAGCCCCAGAGTCACTTTGCTGTAAGATCATAAACTGTACATATGTCATACATATATCATGTGAGGATTAGCAGCTAACTATGGAACTACGTTCATTCACATGAATGCGCGCTGTTCAGGGTTGACCAATCAGGTCCATGAAGGCAGGACGTGAATCAAGCTCCAAACCATAAAGATGGACCTCAGGAATTTGATTAGCCTACTATAAATAGCAATAGCTATGAAGAATAGACGAGGCATTTTAAATGGCTATGTAACTTTTCATATATGTGTGATTCGCCCCCATTATATCTATCCACATCGTAC
This sequence comes from Cottoperca gobio, assembly GCF_900634415.1. Classification (NCBI taxonomy): domain Eukaryota; kingdom Metazoa; phylum Chordata; class Actinopteri; order Perciformes; family Bovichtidae; genus Cottoperca; species Cottoperca gobio. The sequence continues at coordinate 15,571,467 of NC_041360.1, forward strand.
AGTGTCATGTGTTTTCTATTTAAAGTGTAAATTATGTCGACGAGAAAAATTGGAAGTCATTTGTGTGATAGTAAAGCAGTATATTCGATACCTTTTTTCTGGATGCTTATTGGGGCATTTGTTTTGCATTATAATCCCACAAATGAGTACAAATTTACATTTTTATGAGCTGGACATTGGACCTTTACACCTGGAGAAAAATATTGGCCAAGTTATTCATTGGGTAAAAAGCAAGTTTACTCAGAAGTATGTCCTGGTGTTTATTGTTGTAATTGAGCTGATTAAATATTTTTTTATTTATGGGGTATATACTATAGGGCTCACACCACTAGTAATTTTGGATTTGGGACAGATTGCATGCTGTCTTTTGAGTTTTGCTTGCATATTGCTCAAAAATGATTTAATAGAAGGTTTCTACTGCATTTTTGTGGTGGAATTCATCAGGCCATTAACCATGGCTGTCATATTTTTAGATAAACTACCAAACTAAATAGTACATACCTGTTAACAATAGCAATCAATAACAGATTGGAATGAGGAATGTTAAGAGATGTGAAAGATCAATAGCCCCATCTAGTGGTCAAAAAAGGCGCCTCCATACCCTGACCTTGCTAAAACCTCTTTGGTTCTTTGCCTGAGGGCCCAGGAACCAATATTCACTTTCTAGCATCCTCTTAGCCCAAGGCTATGTGCTGTTGCTGTCTTCACTGACACTTGTCTTGGACTGGGAATCTTACAGAGGGATAGAGGAGAGGAAGAAAATGGACAGCCCCTGTGCTTCAATGGCTTAGATGTAATGATGGCTTTCTACCAACAGATGTCAGACATAGAGGAGTTTTTTTGGTTACTAAATATTAATTAGCATATAAAGTTTTAAAGAGAAAAAAAAAGGAATTCTCATATACTATTTTTATATCATACATCTCAGTTTTAGGTTGTGGGCTTTAATATGTCTGTGGGTGAACAATGAAGAGAAGAAATTATATAGTGATGATGTTTTATAAAATGTATGATATGGATACATCTTTAGTGAGAGAGCTGAGTGCTGAAAGACCAAAATAAATATTGCACTGAACCATGTTTGTATTATGTTCATTTACTATTTAACTTGTTTTATTATGGATCAAACTAATAAGTATATATGTATATTCTTCTATTCCGCCAGATATAAAAATGCATAATAATTTTCTTTGCAAATCAACATTCTAAGAAGACTGTAATCTCACTTTTTAAAATACGTAACCTTAACTTTCCAGTCAAATACCCTTCATATAGAACCGTTTGTGATATTATGGCAACTATCAGTTTACTTTAAGTATGTAGTGTGCATATCTTTTGTCATCTAGTCTATGTTGAATGATGACATGTTTTTAGGCAGTTCATGTTCAGTCTAAATTACACTTACATAATTATCACAGGCATTGAAAGGTCACATTGAGTAAGGCATTAACATTGTTTGATTAATTGTATTATATTTATTCTATTGGTTTTATCTCATGTGTCTTATTATTTTGTATTGGTAAACTGTTTAATTACTATTTTATTTACTTCTTACTTTTTTATGGTTTTAATTCACTTATCTATTCCTACTGGCCAGTTGCTGATCTTAGTAATTATTTAATTTGTATTTCTACTTCCTAATGGTTTTAACTCACATGTAGTATTGTTGTTTCTGTTTAATACTTATGTCTAATGCTTTACACTACTTCCAGGGGAGCTCACACGTTGTGCAGCACATTGCGCTTCCATGAAATGTGCTGTATACATCAAGTTTTGCTTAGGAAAACCTTTGCCTGTGTTATGCAACAGTGGTTTCCAAAGTGTCACACACTGCAGATGATGAAAATGATACCAATTTAAAAATAAAAATAACCAGCTTCATAATATAATGAACCTTTTCGTTAGGGTTCTTGATTAATGATTGTTGTTGTTGTCAATGTTGTGTCACATTCCAGACCAGTGGGTGGCAGCAGAGTACTTCTTGTGGCTACTTCTTTTAAAGAGAACGAAGAAGAAGCAAGCTGACAGTAGCGAGCGCCACCAGTTGCTGCTGTAATGTTCGCAAGTCAAACTGGGGAGGATTGCTCTCGGAAGGCGGTGTCCTGTATTACTGTTGTCATTTGGATAAGGTAACTACATGGGGAAAGCGCAGTCTGAGTTTAATAAATCCACGACTCTGTATTTCCTGTAAAATGTAACGTTATTTATCTTTGTGGTGTCATACACATAAGCTAATGCTGGCTAACTGTAACTGGAGCTGAAGTAAAGCAGTTCGCTGACTCGCTTTCTGCCATGGTGTCGATATTTCACATGTTAAACTTCCAAATATTGACATCAAAATTAAGAGTTATATGGAACAAAATAACTGTTTGAGGAAAATTGGAATTGCAGTTGCATTAGCAGGTTCTGGATTAACCACATACCTGTTACTAATTTAGTTTGTATAACGTTACTAACGTTAAGTAAAATGCATAAAAATATCATCTGTTAGTATTAAAAACGTTTTCAGTAGATATTAGGGTGTTGTCACTCTTTAGTTTCGGTTTAAACCAATTATTGTGCCTTTGCCTGCTTGCTTTGGTTCGTGTAGGCAGGTGTGAAAACTCAATATGATCTAGCTATATGTAGCGCTATTCAATCTCGGGTAACCATCGCTATGCTGCTCCATTTGTTTTGCAGTTCCTCCAAAAAAGTAAGCAAAACATAGCGAGCACGCTCTTATTTGACAACAACTATAATCTCAGTTGTAAAATAGATGACAGATGGAAAATACTTGGGAAACGCAGGTGTCCAGGAGCTCACGCAATCTGTTTTAGCATTGAATTTACATATTAGAGGAAATACACAATATACTAAAGTAATACTATTCATACCGCAGCAAAACAAAAAGCTTACTTAAAAACACAATTGCATAAATAAATGTTACTGAAGAAGGTATAAGACGGTTATGATGTATGAGGTCTAGACTGATGGTTAACGTCATCTCTTTGTGACTTAAAAACTAAATAAAAAAGGAACATGTTTATCTGTACGCTTTATCTGCACTCTTACACCACTTAAACCACGTTTTCTTTTCTTTGGTAAGACTGGTCAAAGGACATGATGGCTCAGTTTGGCCAAACTCTGCAGTTTAGCCTAAGCAGATACAATGTGTAGCTATAAGGATCTGCTCTCTGCTTAGATTAGGCTAGGGTTCAAGGACAGCTCAAAGGTCAGACAATGGTATGGAGAGTTACTTACACAAATAGAGAGGACGTGTTAGACTTGTGTAGCTAAATAAGACCAAAGGTAGATTACAGGTACGTTAGGTCAGGGCTTGAGATTGGTGTCACCTGTCATGGTGTCCAGTAAATGTATGACGGCACAGCCTGACACACTGTGGGACCTACAATAAGGTCAAAACATAATTTAACATGGATGCTCATTCGACAACATCTATTTGACTGCGTATTGATAAATGTTTTTTATTCAATACATTTTCATTTGCTGGACTCTCTAGATTTGAACAATTACACATCCTACTTTATGAGGCTATGATCATGTGCCAATGTCTGAGACTCTTGAAAATGTGACTCTTTTCTTTAAGACCCATTTAAATGCACCTATAAGAAAACCCTGCTCAGTTGCACAAATCAGTGGAGCAGAGGCTAGCTAGAAGTATGCATAAATAAACTGCCATATGTAAATATCTGAGTTAAAGTTTAAAAAGGTTTCTCATTGCATCTTGCTTTAATGTTGGTTCATTTCTTACAGGCTGGTGCTTCATTATGCGGCGGGGAGATCACGTCTCACAGGCTTTCCAGGCCCCGGTGGATGTCCATGCCAGTGCAGATGGCCAGATTTACATGTTCAATAAGAGGTCCAATGAGTCCAGTGTATCCTCAGATGATGAGGAGCTCAACGTCATGGAGATGAGGCCGCAGGTTTTCCAAGAACAGGAGCAGGACAATCTGAGGAACATCCAGCTGCTGGAGCGGGAGGTGTTAGATGGTGACAACCTCAACAAGCTTGCACTGCAATATGGCTGTAAGGTAAACATTTTGAAAAGTCACTAAATAAAAAATCCACCTGTCGTGTTATTATCAATCAAGATTGTTTAAGTGCGAGTTGCAAAGATATCGGCCGTAGAGAAGTTTGCCTTCTCTCGAATATAATGGAACTAGTTTGGCACTGGGCTTGTGCCCAAAGCACAGAAAATATATTTGAAAAACTCAACGGCAGTGTCTCTTTCCAGAAACCAAACACCAAAACAATCTAGATTGATAAATAGCACAACAGGTAGGAGGGTAAATTTTGGCTGAACGGATTGTTTTAAGTGTTGACATTCCTGTATGTGTCAACAGGTAACAGACATAATGCGGGTGAACAACCTCATGCAGGAACAAGATTTATTTGGGCTGAAATCCATCAAAATACCAGTTCCGAAATACAGCTTTTTAAGCGAGACATACACAGGCCTAACTGAGCCCCGAGAAGAAATACCACAGTCATCCACCACACTAGTGAAGCCTCAGGACCGAGCCAGAGCCCAGACACATCTGCAGGAGGTCACAGACTTTCTAATGGAGGTGGACCACGATATTGAGAAACTGATTCAGACCACGAACGATCAAGAGGAGGATTTTTTGGATAACTCGGAGATACAGCAGAGGTTTGGTTTCAGAGGACGGCCCCTGAGTCACGGTGCAGACTGGGGCATCCAGTGGTGGAACGCTGTAGTGGCCATGCTCCTGATAGGCATCGTCCTGCCATTATTTTATGTCATTTACTTCAAAATGACTGATTCACCAACAGATGGTACAGGTGCTTTAGCATCCATCACCTCTTCCAACACATCAGGGACAGGCCTTGGTACCAAAGGAAATGAGCATTTTCAAGAACCAGGATAATGCAAACTCCAAAAACCAGAATAATGGAATCAGAAGTAGGTGACGATCAAGATAACGCCAAATCTCTTAACATTTGAACTCCTTTTGTTGTATAACTGTAACTGTGATGCTTTGAGGCAGAGACTTCACTGATGGTCTTGAAGGGAAATCACTGCACACTGTTCTCGTTTTTGTGACTATTCAGGACATTAACGATTCATCAAACGGCTTTCATAGAGAACCGTTTCCTAAAATATTACTCTTGGTACAGTTACCTCAGGTGCTTTTACTAAATTTGAGGTATTCAATGGTTGTGTCTTGAACCCCCTCACATGACACAAGCTGAATAGTAATTGCAAATGTGAAAATGTATTTAGTTTGCACGTCTGGGGGGGGGAAGAAACCTCCAGCTCCTGTAGGCACTTCTGTGTAGGCCTAAGCGTAATCATATCAGTGTCATATATCAGGTGCAATCTGTCCTAATACAGTAATATATATATATATATATATATATATATATATATATATATATTTAAAACTTTTGTCTAAAATAGGATGAAATGGGGGGGAAAGCGTGTAAGAGTGAACTGTATCTGACATGGGTTTGAGAATTAATTGTGTGCCTTGTTTAATTTAAGTTATTTGTGGCTTTGTTCATTCTTTAGTTATTGCCATGCACCTCATGCCTTCTCTCTGGGTCTGAATACAGTGCCAAACGTATGAATTGTGTTTACAGTAAGACTTTGGTGCAATATACTTTGTATTGTAAGATTGTATGCGTTCATTTGACACCTTGCAATCCTTAGATACTGTGCAAGCTGTTGCATTCTGGGCATTTAAGTGCTCCCTGAATTAAGTGTGACAGGAAAAAAAAGTGCCTTAAACCTTCATTGTCAGGTTTATATGGCATTGGGTAGTTGTGTCCACCAGGTGGTGAATCTGTGTGGCTTGTCAAATGCACTTTTTAAAAATCTGTATTTTTAATTTAATGAAACTGGATTGTGTTGAAATATTTTTTAAATTTGTAAACCATTTTAGATGGGAAGAATTGACATCATGGCTGTGGAAAAAAATATTTTTTGAGCATGTTCCTATTTAAATACAAACTTTATAGTGTGAAAGTGTCTTAAAGTATTCTCTGAAATGTTGATGTGTCTTGATTTTTGTGTCTGATGCTTTTCCTCATTGTCTTTATCTTATCACACTTATGTATTGAGATTATGCACACAGTAAACTGGGATAAAGTTACTCACTACTGTAAACAAATATACTAAATATATGTAAATGCAGTATATTATAGAGGTAGTGTGTATTTTGCCAGTACGCTTTTTTTTTTATACATTTTGTTTTGAAAAGTTGCAGTACTCATAGTTACCAAAAGAGGGCAGCATGCACAAACAATCTTATTCAGACTGCATATAGGATAATCATATGGTTTGATAAGTAGATTTTGGATTACAAATGACTGTCAACATATTTGTGGGAGCTCTTTCATGATACAGATCTAGTGAACCAAACATATCAGTGGCCAATTGTAGTGTTGTACATAAATAGTATTTAAAGTAAAATCCAAAGTATACAAATCCAGTGTGTGAGGAACAACTTCTATGTGAAAGGGATTTAGAAAGATTTGCTAAATATTAACAAGACCCAAACACTGTGCAAGATTGATGCCAGTTTTCCAAGTCTTGCTTGATTTGACATTGAGAGAGTCTTCATAAGTCGTTAGCTGTCAAACCTGTCAGCCTTCTTAATCTTTTAAAGTGACACCACACTCAATATTTTAAATAAGAACGGTTGTATTTATAAATCAATGAATACACAAAACAAAACCAATGTAGAAATGAAATGATTTTACTCAACCAGCAGGATTTAAAGGCAAAACAAAATGTATTGTGTTGCTTTCCCTCTCCGTGCAGAAGTATAAGCACATGGTCAGTACCAGAGAAGCACTGCTAAAAACGAATAAGGTCATTTAGGGAGAAGGGTGTCTGGCCCACGGATGCTCGTTTTGATGAGGGATTTTGTGGTTTAAATAGTATACCCAAACACTGCTGAGCAAACTGTGTGCACCCTATGCTTAAAATCTAAATACTCTCTTAAGACACATCCTATAGAGACATTTTAACTGCTGACAGGGACAGCTGAATAGCTTAGGAAGTGAGTGAATATGTAAAAAAGTCTTATAAAAAGTCATATAGCCTACAAGTGAAAATGAGCTAAATTAGTATTTTGATTTGATTTCACTTCATTATCAGAATATTTTTCTAAAATGTGTCTCATAAATATAAAACCACACTACAAACACACATCAGATGTTAATGAAAGGTTGATGGTAATTGCTCCACACTTTATAGTAATTGTTCGACAGCTACTCTGAGGTCTACTTAGAACCCAAACTGTGAGTTCCTCAAACTGTTCAATCGAGCCTGCGCGACCCTAAACCTTCCGTGCGATGGCAAGAGCTGATATTCTTCAAGTAAAATGTGAGATAGGTCTGATGTGTAATATTAACAGCCAGAGACAACATTCTTTTTCCATGTGCAGTTTAAAAACTTCACTCAAGCATTTCAGTTTCTCTGCGACTCGAGAACAAAAGTTTAGTAGTTTAGCTCTATTGCTGCGGAGGCTCTTTGCCTTTTATTATTCCATGACCTGAGACCCTCTTCTCATAACTGCAGCTCACGAACCCTGCTCTGATCTAGCTCCAGGCCGCAGAGCTCTGGCGTCCTGCCAGCTCCCAGGCTGAGTCTTATCCTACTGTTGATACATGGGCCTCCCCCCTTTTTTCTTTTACCTCCAACCTGGACACTTCTACTCCCTGCCTTTCTTTATTTGATGAAATCCATATCAAGTCTGCTCCTGCAGAGGACATATTTACTAAATACAATCAGATTCTTCCCTTCAACAATCCAAAAATGGTGTGTCTGATTAATAACATGTCAACGAGTGGAAGGGTTTGGCTAACACATCTGAAATCTACTTATACGTAACTTAAATGTGATCATTTGCGTTTTTAAATACAACTGAAATACATTAAGTGGACTTTTGCTTAAGTTGAAACTAAATGTCTCTACCTAAAGTATATTTACAGTGTGCACACTCTGTGTAAGGGTGTGTTTTCAGGGGTTTACTGGTGTCACAGAAGGGCTGGTTTTGAATCCAACACATTTTTGGGGTAGAGTGTGCTTTTATGGAGGTGGTGGCTGAAACGGAGGGGGCTTTCCCCTGCTGAACAAAGCACAACCATCCATACAGTCTGGGTGGAGGGTAAATAGAGAGAAAAGATTCACGAGCAACCCGAAGCTCTGCAGCTTTAAGAAGTTTGCACACTTGAGCAGCTGGCAGCGGGCCACTTGGCCAACATAAACAGCCCTAATCCTTTTTCCAAGGAGCTTTCAACACTCATCTCTCTGGCACATCGGCCACTGACTCACTCTCTCTCTCTGACATTCCTGTCTGTTTGGAGTTCTGCCGAGCCGTCACCAGGAGGCACTGTGGCCCTTGCAATGTAAATGCTGTTGATCATTATTCACTGCTAAGGTATGTGCCTTCCTTTGATTTCCCCCTGAAGCGAAACAGGTCTCAGTTTTCACTCTTAGTGGGAATGGAGGCTTAGTTTCACAAAGTCATGTTGACCTGAAGCCCATAGAAGTATATAGGTTGCTCTTACAATTGGTGTTGACAAAAAGTAAACTGGGAACTTTCATATGGTTTCTATTCTTCACCACCAGTTATTTAAATCAGCTTTTTGGTTAACAGTAGTTTTTTCTTCTTCTTCGCTTGTCTCTTTTAATGCCAAATACAACTCATACTTAAGTCCTACTAAAACACCACAGTATATTATATACATTTCTTAAAAGAAAAAAAAAGCAGTAAATACAATCTACTTGATTTCTGTGTGAGTGAGGCTAAGGTCTTTTTTTCAATGGGGGCAGGGAGATCCAGGGTTTTGATTTCTTTAGCTCCCGGGGGGATTTGGCAGACACAGGGTAATTTGTAGTGAAATTTCCAGCACAGTTTGTTTTGCAGGTGGCTGAGAACGAAGGCAGGGCGTGGTGGGGAATGAGAGAGGCAATTTGCTGTCTGTGGGCTGTGAATGTGTGTATTGTTGCACAGCAGTAGGTTTAGTGTTGTGGCGGTATGTGCTATGGTCAGGGCTGGAATATTGGAAGGGAGGCAGCAGTACAGTACACATTCATGGACAAACCCAAGGATTGTTGTAAAATCTAATTATTATTATTAATTTACTAGTGAATATGGCTTCTTCTTTTTTTGATTGAGTAACTATCTTAGTCTGGACAGGACTGTCTATTCTGCTGAACAGAAAATACTTTTCACACATGTATGAAAACACTATGTCAGTTTGGCACACGAGTCAAAAATCAGGGGGAAAAAAAACGATTTCAATCTGTGAAAGAGGTCACATGACAACATGAGTGTATTCGAAGGTCTCGCCAGAAGACATTTCAGTCTCACATGCTTCGGAGTGGATTCAATTAAAAAACTCCTCTCTTTGAATCCTCAGCCAGAATTTCAATGTATAAATCCATGCCAGATGTTACAGCGTCACTTGAAGAACACACAAGGTGTCAAGGCAAGAGCTAAGACTGTTAACTTTGTTTTTATCAGCATATCTTCAGTCTAATGAGAAACATGTATTTGTGCAATGAAAACTAATCCTGCAGAGAAAATACAGAATATGCTATCAAGGAATATTTAACCACCAGAGTGAGATTTCTTTTCACATGTCGGGGGACTTTGGACTTTAATGAGAATGCATAATATATTGCACGCATGCTGTATGTCATCCCTTAAGTCTGACTGTGTAAGTAAGGGATCATCTGGAGACACAGCTGGCTGGAGAATGTGATGTTCTGTCACTCATGTTCCTGCAGGGGCGGCTGTTTTTCTTCCGCCCCCGCTGTGGAGGAACCAATTGTGCGGCACCTGTTTTACATTCCAGCCGAGATTTGAGGGGTGTTCACCCCGAGGGACGCTTCTATAGTCAAACTAAAACAGATATGAAAAGTTATATTGTCTTTCATTATGGTTGTCTCTTGAATCCTTGTGATACCTCTAACACATCAGTATGTAAGAAGCTGTACTAGCAATACATGTCTTCTCAGAATAGTATTATTTCATGTGTTATAATAATTCTTGGGAGAATGAAATTCTACACTTTACATTTATCACAAGAACATTTAACGTAACAGCATAATATGTTCTTCCGTCCGCCATACTCACACTGTACGTCATCATTTAATATCCATAAAAGGGAACATTAAATTAAAACGTTTTAATGTTCCAGATTTCAATTATTATAGCTAATTTAGCTGAGTTTAAACATTTATGACGTGCTATAAATTCATTGAAAAAAAAAAAAATGTGGTTAATATACAGTATACAACACTCTTGTAGAAATGTCACGCAGTATTGTACATCTGTGTGGTATTCAGACAATCAGGAAGAAATACCTAAGTGGAGATACTAAGTAGAAAATAGTCCAATTTGGGAAAACAACAGAGAAAATAGTACTTCTTCTCGTATTCAAAAATTGTGAAAGGAATCAGGCAACACATCCTCCACCATCTTCTGTATGCTGTAGATATCTGCAGGTGACCCATCCTCATCATTCCACAACCCACCATTTCTATGTGAACTTTGCTACCGTCAGACATTACTGAGAAATGAGCAAAATAATGGACGTAATGAGATGTTTAGCTCGGCCTTACTTTGATGCAATCATTGCTGTTTTATTTATTATTAAAAAATACGTCATAAATAAAAAAAACTATTTAAAGAAATGCCATTCGGCCATTAAGCAGGTTAGTAACATTTTAAAAGTAAAAGCCTGTATTTGAGTAATTCACATGTGTACAAATACTTCTCACTCACCTTTAAGTCAACAACTGTACTAGTTCATATTCACTTTGTGTTGCTTTTAATACTTCTTCTATATTTTCTACTATAGTGCTCGCATTCTTTATTTTCTCCTGCAATGACTTTACTGATACTGCTGATTTACTCACAAAATAGCACACAGTACCAACACATAACTTACTCCCTTAAATCTATAGAGTAATACTGTATGTTGCAATATACTTTATAATACCACTCAAATAAATGAGATAGATGACAAAATACTGTGTACATTTAAATCCTCTGTCAAAGCTGTTTAACATGACATCGATTGATTCAACTCGGGGTTTCAATCCCGTTTACCATTTCTATACTTTGAGAGAATAAACAGTAAATAATGAAGAATTCATAAAGAAAAAGTCAGTTTCTTTCGCCTGTGTGCCACCAATGCAGATAACAGTTTTAAAAAGTCTAACTGTATCTTATCCTATGTGCTGTTCCTGAGATCATATAATGTCTCGTATATATTCCATTGTGTCCTTGTTGGCTGCAAAAGACAATGTAAAATGTTGGCAGGAGGAGAGAATCCACTGAGACAGGCATGGATGAGCAGAGTATAATGGGTTGGACATGCTTCTTTATATAACTGGATGCAACTCAACTGAGCACCTGCTTGGTTCTAAGAGACACAACAAGACACGAACTGGACGCTCAATATACTCTAGGCTCTCAGTCCTCTGCTAGTATATCACACCTGCCATGCTGATGAAGTTAACCCCTTAGCTGCGATCTCTGAATGTGTGCATCAGAAGTGCCCCGAGCTTCACTTGCAGAAACATTTTCTACAGGCTTTAAAAACTGTACAATGTGTTAAACCAGAAATGAGTTTACACTATAGAGATAGAGATTATGATTAACAACGCACCAAGGAATCCATTATAAACATTTCAATAAATCATGAGGGTTATTACAAGAGGTAATCAGGTGTACATTGGTTAAAAAGGTACTGAGCGAATTATGTTTTTCATTTTCTCCATAAGGGGAATAAAATATATTTTTTCTCATATTCTTCTCTATTATGAGCGTGTACATGCCAAATTAAACACTTCATTGTTTTTTTTAATAACTGGCCAAAAAAGCGTTTTCTCTTTCTATTTTCTGCCTTTGAGACATTTTCAAGGCCTTAGCACCAAATCAGGCCTCTGGATCTGAGCTGCAGAAGTGTTTGTGAAACAGCTGTGTCAGACCAGGTGCAGTCTGTTCAGTCCTCCAGTCTCAGCCACAATTTATACCATAATTCCTGGCGGATAATTCGTAGTTCCCCATGCACTGCCAGATGAACTCTATTAAAACTAGATGGGTTTTTTTAACTGGAACTGGAATGTCCTCGCACACAAAGAAATGCATTTTCGTGTTATTAAAATACATTTTTAGTGCTGTGGTTTTATTCCGCACAAGGACTTTTTGTGAAATTAAAGAGAGGATACAACAAGTATGTCGTGACTGTTAATAATACGAAAATTCTCCTCTGTCACCTTCATTGAAGTCACATCACAACAAGTGTATTGTTAACAACAACTGGAACATATATATTGTGAAAACACAATGTAACTAGTAATTATGCCAGGAGACAAACTTCACCCAGTACAGCTCTTTGTTTGGAAGATGAGCTGGATAATGAGAACCACTTGCTGCTGGACTCCATAAATTATGTCAGGGGTTTGGAGGTTGCAGGGCTCAATACTCCGCTCATCCCTCTGAAGTACTTGAAAAACATCCATTGCACGTCACGCCAAATTTCCTGCCATTCCCAGATGTTCCCGTGCAGATGTTCTCAGAGGAGGCATTCAAAGGAAATGTTATTTGCTTGCGAAAGCTGCGCTAATCTTTGCTGTTGCTCACACGTCCGCGTAAAAATTGCCGCTTGCAAGTCCAGAGAATGAATAGGGATTTTTAGACATTTTTTAATTTCCATTTTGTATTAAAAAAAAGAAAAAAAGGAATGTGTGTGATTGTGTCTCAGACTATAGAAAAGTATTTTGCTTAAAGATAAATAATAGATTACTTTAAAGTAATGTATCCCAAATGAATGATCTAATAATGTAGTGCTGGATGTTTTTATCTTATCCTATCCTGCAGCTGCATTTTACACTTTAGTGACACAACCAAGTGGCAGATAGGGACTGTCAAGCGAAGCATGGTGAGGTCAAACAAAGTTGATCCAAACATGATAGAGGACTTGGTCAACAAAGAGAAGGGACACAGGGAGCAAGCATCTATCTCTCGTCACTGTGCTCACAAAGCTGCCATACATGGGGGAGTTCTTGTCAGCCCGTTCCCTTTGGCGAGTGGCTCTTGATCCAAGGCCAGATAAAAAAAACAGCGACGGACCGAAGACTGAATTGTAGCCTTGAAGATTATTTGGCATCGGGGGGAAGACAGACACAATCTGGCTGTGGAAGGACTGATGTGAAACTTTTCAATTGGAAATGAAGCTTACGAAGGCCAGCTACCCCCGAATCACTGTTTTTATTCTGAGCTGCTGTATTGACGCCAGAATATGTGAGAGATGTAAACGGATCTGTGTGTTTGTGTTTACACAGTCAAGTTGATTGGTCATTAATTGTGCTTGCGGTTTAGCAGATCTTTCAGCAGATTACAACAATGGAGGCCAGTGTATAAACTGAGGGCCATGGGTTCAGTTGTGTGTTTGTTCTCCTGCGTTTGAAATGGAAAACTTCAAGTTTAGGACAACAATGGGAAAATCTGGGGTCAAGTCCGGTTGCTAAACTCTTACTGTAGCTGGACAGATCGAACACAGCTTTTCTTGTGGTCAGTGCTCTGTTGGAATAAGTCAGAGCAGAGCATCACTGTCTTATATTGATCTCTATGTAAGTCATGCCACTGAAAACACTTCACATGGTCGAACAAAAATGTGAAGACTATTAGAATTTTGGATCATTTGGAAAAAGATGACCAGGAAAATCTGAGTGAACTTTCCGCTCCACTCATGTGTGCGGCCTGTCAAACATTTCTGGAGCAAGTCATCATGGGACGATAATATCCTTTCCTTTGGTAATACTTGGTACAAAGACACAGGATGTACTGAGCGCCTTTCCTCATTATTAGGAGACCTTTATCAGATCTGATGAAGGGTATCAAAGAGATACTTCTGCATCAGTGGACTCAGTTAGAAGCCGAGCTAATCAACCCTTTTCAACTGTGCGTGTAGATGCGCCCCACTTTAGTAGTAACAAGATAGCAATCAGGATTAGTGGAATATGCCCCTTGAGAAATGTAAGCACACTTTTCTCCCTGCGCCTCTCAGCAGCAGGGAGAAACTGTACACAAGCCATAGACTTGTGTACAGAGAAAGATCACAGACTGCTGAGCTTCAGATTTGAGCTGTGGTCTGTCTTAATACTGCTAAATATTCAAGCAGATCAAGCATGCACAGGCTTTTTTTTTTTGTGCAATGGAAAGCTTAAGAACCTTGCAAAATACATTTTACAGGAGAGTGGAGTGTTTTCTTTTACCCAAACGACTTAAAGTGTAAGAAATGTGTTTTTACAGCCTGCAAATGTACGTGTCGCAATTAAAAAGAAAATTCAGACACAACCAAAATTCACTTACATACACACACACACACACACACAAGCCTCCAGATCTATAGAGCTGCACACACAGGGCTCAATGAGCTATTTAAAGTCATCATTTTGATGACTTCAGATTGTGACCCAGCTCTTTAATTTGATTGTAATATGATGGCTCGCTTTATAAATGCACTATAAAGATACACTTAATCACTTTCTCATCGCTCTGGAATTGATATGTTTTTCTGACCTGATTCGTGCTCCCATGGATACAGCTGCAGCGGAGGAAGAGTGGGGGAATGGAAAACATGATTCCTTTCTATGCTTGGAGGTACTGTGTACACAGACTGTGTGTGTGTGTGTGTGTGTGTGTGTGTGTGTGTGTGTGTGTGTGTGTATGTGGGTGGGTGTGTGTTTGTGTGTGTCAAAGTGATGACAATGAAGCCTCCCAACTCACTGTAACCTGATGCAAAAGGTCAGACTGTGTTCTACACTTGAAAATACGGTAAGCCAGTCAAATCAGTGGGTAGGTGTGCTTTTGGCTTTTAGCTCCATGCACTGTAACTACTACCCTGTAATACGTTCACACCTGCGTCAGTTAAGCAGTCATTGAGTCTGTCAGTAAGTGAAACAGGTGAATTGTCAGCTGAAAAGCAAAAGTCTGAACAGTAAAAAAAAAGCACATACAAGGTTTCCAAGAATGAGACGGTAGTGTTTCATGTAACATCTTTGTATCAACATAAACTAATTGCTGTTGTGAACCGTAGCTTAACTTCTTTCCTCTTAGTTTCACTTGTGCTTGGCAGGTTGACATAGGACTAGTTCTGGGACTTTGACTTCATGACGTAGTTGAACCAGAACTCAGAAAAATAGTTTTAAGAGGCTTTATTTATTTATTTTTAAAGGTATGTACTTGTTTGTTTGTTTTAAACCCCGCATCGTGGCTCTAGGGATGGTCATATTGGTTGATCGGTCTATGCACCAGTTTGGTCCAGACTAAAATATCTCAACAACTATTGGATGGATTTCCATGTTCAGGATGAATCCTCCAACTTTTTTTTAATCTAGCACAAACAGTAACAGTGTTCACTTATCCAGTAAAATATTTGAACATCTACTGGATGGATTAGAACAAACTTTTCTACAAACAATCCTGTTTCCCAGATGACGTATCCTAATGACTTTGGTCTCCTGACATTTTCCTCAAGCGTCACCATTAGGTTGGCATATTTAGCGACTACCTAACATTTTCCACCATAATTATCTCAGCAATGTGAGGATGCTTAAGTGTTTTAAGGGGAATTTATACTTCACATTTTATGTGTCAAGGTAGTTAAAAAATAAATCTCAACCCTTATCGAAGCTTGGAGAATAAACAGAGCTTTATCTTCACAACTTGTTGGACAGAGGAGGTGCTGAGCGGCTGCCACGGCCTCTTTATTGTCACCATTTGGTTCTTCTTGACAACTGAGGGGCTTCAGAGGTGTTCTCTGAGTTTCACCAGGTCGGACCATTGAAGCCCCTCTCAGCACAGCAATGACAGAGTGACAACAGCCTCCTCGAGATAAGAGCAGAGCGAGAGAAAGACCTCTGCATATCAGTGTGTGGGCATTGTGTATGCACATGTCCCTGTATCTGTCTGTGAAGGTGATGAGTGAGAATCAGGCCCGAGGGGGATCACGTCACCACGGAGATAACCACCTACCCAGAGACCTTCATCGCCTAGCAACCTCAGCCCTCAGGCCCACTGAAGAGAGCAAAGTGAAAGCTGAATGTGAAATAATGCCAATAATGGATCAAGCAGACCCGAAATATAATAAACATTTTATCTTTCTTTGATGTGAAGGACACATCTAGTGATATTCTTTATATTTCATCGTGTAGCCACAGACTGATATCGATTATTCCTCCGTGCCATAGAGGTCATATGTTGGTCAAAAACTGGTAACAACACTTTAATGAACCAGACCGTAACACTGGAGGACATCTTCCTTCATTATGATGAACCTGGGCTCTGTGGTTTACTTCGAGATGATACCATTTACACCGTCCTGCTGCCATACATTCTTGCTGGATCACCAAATTCGCAGCTGAAAATAGACACCAAAGAAAATCCAGATTTACTCCTGTTTGAGAAAAAAAAACTACAGTGAGGTAATTATACTAATAGAATAGATATATGTTTGTGATTTACGTCTTCAATAGGAACAAATGGACTTGTGGCCACAGAGAGGCTGAGGACTTATGCATTATTCATTTTAGCCTTTTCATTGCTCACAATGACAAAAAAGATATAATTGCCATAATATTCTAATATAATAAAAAAAGATCCCAGTATTTTACGATCCGATTCATAGTACATTTATATAATCGATGATACATTTTGTATGTAATAGTAAATCAATACCACATTAATCTCAAAGCTGTATATCAAGAACAAAGAAGAGCAGGTTACTTTATGGTGTGCAGTTTGTGTGGTGGCTCTAAATGACGCCCTAATGTGAGATGTCCTTTATAAAGGGAGGCTGTTACTAGCTGTCACTCACAGACACACACACAGTGTCCAGACTCTGAGCTCATTTCAGTTGTGTTACTAGACAAATTATTGTCTTCCTGCTAGACACCCCTAATGAGGCACGTCAATACTGCAGGTGCAGTTGGGCCTGAAATTGCTTTGTTTAAACTTGTCAGGTTGGAATGGAGATTTTAAAGAAGGATCTGTCCTCATTTGCACGGCTAAGGCGCTGTGCAAACCTACAGAGATTATCACCTCAAACTGATGTGTGTTTTAGAAAAAGACACATTTTTGAATCTGATTTAAAACTTTGTTCGCGTTCTTTTAAATAAGCTTCTGGTCTTCCAAATGTTTGTGTTTACGTCTCTTTTCTCCCCTGTGTTTAAAGAGAGCTGTTAAAAGTGGAATGGGATATGCAAATTGAAAACTTCAGTAAATCACATTAATGTTTGACGATATTGAAATATAAAAGCTCCCACAATATTTGGTGTATTCTCGTATTTCTTTACTTTCTTCTTTATATGTTTGTTAGTACGCTTTGTCCTTACACACTTTACAGTTACTATGTTTGTATCAGAATCAGAATTTGGTTTATTGCCAAGCAGGTTTTCACATACGAGGAATTTTCTTTGGTGTGTAATGGTGCAAACATAAACACAAACACAAACACAGTAGGAGAAATTAAAAATTAGAGCAAATACAGAATAATATAAAATATAGAAAGAATAATGTACAGAATGTAATGAAAAATATGTACAGTATATTTTAATTAAATTAGGATTAAAAGTGTTGTAGTAGCAGAAATGTGCAAAATACTCAAAGTAATGTGCAATATGGTCTTTATAGTACCTTTTCATTTCTATTTTCTATTTTTAATGCTTCATATTTGATATAATAGTTGCTAATAATATATAAAATATTAGTTACTTATCTATAATAAGCTGATGTTCTTGGTATGACAATTTTCCTACCTTGGATTAAATACCAACGTACATTACAACAGCGTACAGTGCACAATTGACATTTTAGCTGCATTCACCTCTTCACCTTTCTACTGACATTTTAACTCATTTCAATGCTTACACTTTGACTGACACTTCAAACCCTTTCAGGTCTCAAGTCACCTTCTAAAAGAAAAAGCTTCTCCCGCTCCTCTAACTGTCTCTGTTGATACCTGATTAACTTCAACTGGTTTCAGTGCTTAACGTTCAGCTGACACTTTAACTGACGTTGCTATTTGTCATTTTGTCATTTCTTTTTAGATTTCCACTTGTATCGCCATTTATTTTTATCTCCTTATAGCACTTATAATTCAACTTACTCGAATGAACACTTCATTCAGTGCTTACAGCTACTAACAGTTCAACTGTCAGTTTAGCACTTCAATTTTAACAGCGATTTAAACGTCCTTTAGTTTTTGTACATCAACTGCCACTTCAACTCAAGCCTTCAGCCTTACTGTTTCATATTTTTCAACTTTGAATCTTCAGCAGGAAACACGTACATTTTCTTTAGCACATTTAGCCTTTGCAGTCTTATTTTAAAAGTTTTACAATTTAGTAACGCAAATACTTTACTTTAATACCTAAATTTAACAATGTAAAAATGGAACATATAACATTTGCACAGGTGTCGAGATTGGTATCAGTCAAAGGAATTTAAAGTATGACCGCTTTAGTAAAACTCTCCTAATGCACAAATTATTCCAGCTTGAATAGTCTTTTCCCCCAATTTGTTCAGAGGACAAAGGGCAATGATGCACATTCCTGAGAGCAGCAGCGGAGAAGCATTCCATCCACTGTTTGTAATTGTTCGCAGCTGTAGGCAGAGTCTGCTTCCTATTTGTCACATTCACGGGTCAAACGTTACCATATTTTTCATAATCACTTGAAAAATAGAAGTAAAGCTCCAGAAGGAAGAGTGTTTATGTACACTTACTGCAGAAGGTGAAGCAGTGCAGCTGTTAGCTTCCTTGCACCTCCGCTACTTGCTCATCTTCTGCGGTTTGTTATTGTGAGGATGTACCCGCCATTTATTTATCTGAGCAGAGGGCGGTAAAATAAGTCTTTGTCAAGGGTTTCTATAGGATTTTCCCACCATGTCACAGCACAAGGTTTTTATTGTGTGAAAGGTGTCTCTTCGTCTACCTTCAGTGTGACAGTATTGGTGCATCTGGGGTTGGAATAACATTTCTGAAAAGCTAGCGCTGATGTGACGCTTTGCAGTAGCCTGCATACAATTCACACGGCACACAATGTGTCCACACCAAGACACCATCTGTCTTTTTTTTTAATCAAATAATTCAAGAATGTCAGCATAAATTAGGTATGTTTGTATCAATCTTTGTTATTTAAAAATAAATAAAAAAATGAGAGGAAATGAATGTGGATCACAAACTGTCTTTTCCAGTAACAGCACTCTCCCTGTATGAGCTTCTCCAGAGCCGCAATATTACAAATAGGCGGTATGATTGTGCGTGCATGTGTGTGTGTGTCTGTGTGTGTGAGCTCTGTGCACAATATGTGCTTGTGCTGAGAGCGAATGCAAGTGGTTCTCCACTCAAGAACGGAGCGGCACCACAGTCAGCTTTATTGTTTATAATCAAACCCTGTAACAAAGCATGTATCATGCAGACGGCAGGAAGACCGCTTATATAGCTAGTAGTTGTTTTCTAATCAGCTGAGGCCAAACTTTCCAAAATGAATCAAAAACACATACATGTATTTGCTTTGTTTAACAAATGGGGATGTTAAATTATATGTTTTAATGTCCATTGTTTCAAAGGGCAACAACAAGTACCATGCTGAGGAACTGACAACAGCTGAGCATAAAACCTCAGTCGTCTTGTCCAAGTAAATCCCTTTGCCAAAGCCACAAAATTACAGTTTCTGAGTTTGTGGGCAGGGGAATGTGAGTGATGGTTTTTCTTGTGGCCCTTGGGCATGTTTTCAGGAACCACACACCTAAAATATATCTGCTGCCAGTAGAGGGCGCTGTAGATCCTAAAGTCTCCGTTTGGAAAACAAATGCGTTGGGTTCTTCTGACTATGAATACTTTCACAGCAACGACTACATTTGGTTTCAATTTTTGTAGCAATACCTCCTCTGTCATGTGTTTTATTATCAGTAATGATTGACAGTGGTTTCACTAGACAAAAGACCCAAGCTCCAAACAATATGATGGTCTTATAATTTTAATTTGGATGATTTTAAGGTATTTGTCTTGTTTTGATTGTGCGATCAACATTGCCCTCTCTGTTGAAGCTCATCTTCTCCGAATTAGACCTCCTGAATTAAACACAGATTTACATTGTTGGACTGTCTCTGCTTAGTTTTTTTTTTTTTTTTTTAAGCTGCAGTTTTACTATTTTACTACCTTATTGAGTGTGATGTTTGCTTATATAAATAAGTGTGTGTGCATGGGTGATGAACTCTATGCTAATGCAGTGTTGTGGTTTACAGTGTTCCCCCTCCTCTGCCGGTCTGAACTGAAACAGCTGCCTCGGTTGCTTCGCCTCCAGCTGCTTGCAAATTGTCCCGCCATTAAGCTATTATATGTTTACAACCACAGCACCAAGCAAGCCCACTAGGTGCTAGAAGCCCTGATGATCTCCCTGTGTTGTAATGGATCATTATCCTGGGTTCTTATTACTCAGCTTTCACCACGCTGTAATTAGCTGTGCTACAATTAGGTGTACTATCTTAACTGAGGTGTAAAGATTGTACTATCCTAAGGGCCTGGATATGTCAGTTTGACATACAAACAAAAAAAATCCTCAACATGTTCTGAATCATGCATATCTCCACGACGCAGAGTTTCACATATACTGCCATTAAAGAGATACATCTGCTTTATCTGAATCTGTCGTAATGTGTGAAGAAATGATGCATCAGAATAATATCCATTGATACTGCGAATGTGTGATTTTGCATAATCAAGATGTTTGCTCCG
Organism: Cottoperca gobio; assembly: GCF_900634415.1. NCBI lineage: Eukaryota > Metazoa > Chordata > Actinopteri > Perciformes > Bovichtidae > Cottoperca > Cottoperca gobio. The sequence goes on from NC_041360.1 coordinate 15,592,257, forward strand.
GTTTAACATAAGCTACATAATGTAGTAACTATTTTTTGTATTCCTCCTCTCAGTCTGCTGGGCTGAACCGAGAGAGAGTGCCCACTCAGAGGAGAGGAGCACGAACACATTGATCTTATTTGGAAGGGCTTTTGTCTGGGACACATCCAAACTCAAACAGCCAGGGGAAGGATGACAACAGGGTGCAAGTAATTCTCTTGCAATCCAGACACACTCTGCATAGGTTACAGACAGAGCAAAGCCACTTGTGTTATTCAAAACACTGTTATTTTATTATACAGCGTGTAATGATTTATTTAACACTCTCCAATGTTTTCCTACTCTGTTTAGTTGCCTTACTTACTTACTGCCTTACTGTTATTTAACAAAATGTAACTCCACATATGCTACTTCAAACTGAGCTAAAAGTCATATGCCAAAGAGGTGTTTCTGTGTCAAAAAATCTAGCCTTAAAAACCCATCTGGTTTATGTTATGACAACACTGCTCTAAGATGCAGCTTGTATACAATTGGACCAGTAAGCAGCTTTCAAGAATTGGATGCATTCGCTGTATGCATGTTTCTCATTAACAACAAATACAGAATAATACTGTACTTCAGTGTGTTGCACATACTCAAGAGGTACCTATTTCGCAATAACTGGATTCTGTTTACTGATGAGAGTCAAGAAAAACAACACTGAGTAACAGGGACAACATATACTGTACCGCTATTCTATTTTTCAGTTTAGCATTCAGTTGTTCTGTTTGTCCTTATAATCCATTGCCCTTCATTTCTATGATGATGTCACTTATGTTATAGTGTAAACACAATGTTTGAATGCTATTCAGCTTTTTTTCTCTATGTGTTTATATTGGCATTTTTCAAGAGAAACGTTTCCATTTCTGCAGTTTTTTGGTGGAAAAGAACCTGAATCATGCCGATCCAAGTCGGAGGATGGAAGTTGGCTGCTCATGAACTCATGAACTCATGGAGGAAAACAGTAAATAAAAAAAAAAAGTGCTTTAGGGAAAAACTGTGGTGACCTTGTGAGGTGCTGCGATAGACAGGTAGACAGGTGAACACAATCTGTATGCATTAACTGTACACTATACAAAACTATGGCTGCAGCTAACAATAACTATTGTTATCAATAAAGTGCAGATTATTATACAAAATTAAGAAAACAGTGAAAGATTCTCATCATACCTTCTTTATGCTCAATATCCTATTTTGTCCAATCAACAGCTTTTGTTTTTGCTTGAAAATTGACTTGCATTTAATATTCTATGACATTGTTTAATAGATTATTAACTCCTTATTTCTATTTTAGCTCATTCAAACAGACAGAAACAGAAGATTTACCAAACAGACTGCAAGGTTCATTAAAACCCTGCAGTACCAAAGTGATGAACGGAACAAACATAGTGCCGATGATAGACTCACCAGTGGAGGTAAGTCTATCTAGATGCGAGCGCTAAAAGAAAAGCCATGGGATTATCAAAATCAAAAAGGGTTTATCTCCTTGGGAACATGAATGTTATCAATATCAGAGAAATGTGCAAAAGAGGCAATAAAATAGCTTGAAGGTGGTGCAAGAAGAAAGCTCATGCAGTGTTGAAATGAAAAAGGTTCATCCTCTGGGATCATGAAGATACCAAGTAAGTGGAAATGTTGGCCTGGTTGTGCCACTAGATGAAAGATCAATGGGCCTCTAAAAGTATTAGGAACCCATCCTCTGAAGACCATGAATATCCTGCTCTGAAGTGTTTGACTGCTCCAGAGCAAAAGACACACCGAAATGTTTAATATTTAGCAACAAAACATTAACAAGTTATCTGCATATTTTGTTGTGGCTATTGAACCGTCTTCCTGTTGTGTGGGTTTCTTGTATTTTAGTATGTGTAAGGTGGAATTATTCAGTTGGTTCAATGTGCAAGGATTGCTCGTCGGAGGCATTTCAATTCCTGTAGAAAAACTGTAGAAAATATTTAATGAGGGAATTTTCTTCCATGTGTTTATGTCGCTGCATGGAACGATTGCAAATCAACAGGTTCCTGTCTTTATCTGCCATCTGTTTAGAATAAGGGAGCAGAACATTTGAATCACAGAGCCAAGTTTACGCTCAACTGGTTGCACGGGGATAACATCAGATATGCAGTCCTGCAGCCTTATGGCTTATTGGCTGATTTGGTTTTGACTGGATCGCTGTCTTCAGCTGCATCGAAGAAAGAATTACCAGGATGCTTTTAAAATGATTCACAGTTCAAAGTAATTAGTGCTCCTGTCTTAACAGCCAATTGTGTTCAGTGTGAAAGAGAAACTATAGGACTGAGTCATACTGAGTCTGTTTTGCTTTGTCATGATTGTGCCCAAACTTTCCACAGCAGGGAAACACTCAACCCCATTAGAAGATGAAATGTTAAGTTGTGTGTGCTTATAACTCAGCATTTATGCACACTGAAGAGCTTTTTCATTCAAGAATCAATTCATAAATGAGCTCATATGGATAACAAACTACATAGCAGCTGAGTTATGCTGTAGTCATATCGCCAATATCACAAATCACAATTTGCCAAAAGGGGTTTTATATTCTATACAGCATACGCAACCTCTATTTTATGGTACATGTTAAATGTAAATGCAGTAATACAGTACTGTTTAGCCTTATATTGAGCAGTGTTCATTAATACACACTGTAATTATAGCAGGTGATCTGCAGCATCAAGATTAAGACTTGAAAAAAATAAATATTTAAATTAAAGTGAGACTATGTAACTTTTTAAAGCAGAAATCTCTTCAAAAAGAAAAGTTGAAAGCTTCTAAGTAATAAAACACACACTCAATCAAACACATTCAGTGGTCAAGTTTGAGCGATAGTGGCTAATGTTAGCAACATTTATTTTATAAGAAAACCTGCATAGTTTCATATTTACCCTGAATTCTTTTTTGTAGCTATTTGGGAATAAAGTTGGCTTTATAGAAACATATTGAGCTTCCTGATACATACACAATTTCTTTACGCAATCTTTAAGTACGGTATAGTAACACATTTGCAATTCCTTTAGCAGTGTTGAAGTACAGTTGTGACCACATTAGTACTAATAAAACCATGCCCATACGCAGTGGGGTTTTAATCTGTGATCACTGGTTTATTAATAGTCATTTCTAAACAGATACACGGTCAATGCAGTGTTTTTTTTTACTTTGATAAACTTCTTGATGCATATAATGTCCTATGTTTCGAAAGAAAATTCCGTGACTCATTCTTCACATTAAAAGATCCAACGCTGGAAGGTCAGCAGGTACATAAAATCTGATCAAACCTGAGCACATCACTTGTTTTATTAAACATTCCTGTTATTAAACTCATACAGTTGACTCATTACGTATGAGTCACTCACTGTTTGCAGAAATCCTCTCTTTATTATTGCCTTCTTCTTTTCCCAGGTGTCTTATTGAAAGAGGATCAACATGCTCGAGGCAAATCGCATTTAGTGCTCTGCTGTAGAATGTGATTGGTGATGGATCAGACTGTATTAGGTAACAAAAGACTTGAACTAACTGGCTGTCAAATCAATAGCACTCTGCTTCTCTCTCTCTGTCTGTCTCACTCATTCTGTCTCTTCTTATATACTGTGCATATGCACACAAGCAGATCGTGCCTTCATGACGTCACAAGGCAAAAGGTAAAGAGTGAACGCCTGTTGTAGGAGACAAGGATTTAAACACATGTTCTTTCGATCGTGAGCGATTGATAGTAGCCTTTTTGAAAGGTGTAATGAAGAAAGGAACAAGTTCTAGCTGTTACCTTTGTATTACATATCTTTAAGTTGGTTCCGATACTATCCGCCAGGGATAAACAATCATATTTCACAAATAAATAGGGTGAACATGCAAACCGTCTTGTTGCACACCACAACTTTCCATTGAAGATGTTCTTGCAAAATGTGTGCTCGCTCCTCAAATTTGTGAATTTGCAGGGCTCAGTGTTGTCATTTGATTCACTTACTGTATGTGCTCTGTTGTTAACAGTGTTTCATTTTGTAAAACAGATCGATGGCTGTTTGAGATAACATAATACAGAAAAACATGCCTCACTCTCTGAAGGCTTGCAGACTAAAAGGAAAATATAAAAATGTTCCTTTTTGACATTACATAATTGCCATATTTTCTGTGACCATGCATGCATTTCATGCAGCAACGTACATCTCCCCCCTTTCCATGTGTCTCTTATTTCCTTGCTCTTTATCCAAATGCAGGACAGATTATGTGTTAGTATAGGTGTGTGTTCACTTGAGTGTGTATCCTGTGCATGCCTGTCATTGTGTATCAGTGTGCACTTCTCAAGGTCAGAACAGACTTAGCCTGCTTATTTTTGTCAGAGTCGACAGCCTGTTTGTTGAGAATAATCTGGCGCTGTCAGAGTCTCTGTGCCGAGCTCCAAAATGTATGTGACCTTGCTACAAAGGAGACTCTTTAATATGAAGGTCCATCTAGTTTATGTCATGATGCAGAACGTGGGTTCTTAGCGCTGTTTGTTACTTTCTCTGCACCCTATTAGTGGAAAAATGTGTCATTAATGGCTCATAGAAAATATCTTATTGGGAGAAATGTTTGGATAGAAGACTTCATATTGAATGTGTCAACTTGTCCTGTCCTCTGAGACTAACAAAAGTACTCAAGGACATTCTGTGGGGATTTACAACATCACTAAACATGAAACTGCACTTCACCCGTTTTAAGTTACCAAGACAACAACATGTGCCACTGGGACAGTCAGCTTTTGCCACTAGCCAAAAAAAAGTCCAAGATATTACCAGGTGTGGGATGAGTTATAGCCATTCTGAGCTGATCTGTGATGGTTTCACTCTGAAAAATGACTCAAATATGGACACATCTCTGTCATGTGAAGTATGGTACCACTTTCTATGACGCCCATGTCTATAATGCATTATTAACATACTTATAATGCTTAATATTTTGCTTATTGCGCTGTATAATTATAGTTATGAACACTCGTAAATATTAATAATATTTTATAACAATGTTCATAACCCATTATAAAGTATTTCATAATGACTTATAAGGTCAAGTAGCATAATAGTAATTTCTTTGCAAGGATATTGTGTTTAAATAATTCCCATAGTTGTAATACATTATACTCTTTTTATAATGCATACAACTGTTATAAATCATCATAATGTGTTTATAGGTTATTCTAAGTCATTGGGTGCTTTAAGGGAAGTAATGAAAAAATATCATTAAATCTTAAATGTCAGTGAGTGACCAACAATTATGAAGTATTATGTTACTTGACCGTATATGTCGTTACCAAAGGCTTGATAATGTATTGTTATAAAGCATTATAAATATGAGTGTTTAGAATTATATAGAGCTATAAGATGTTTATAATGCATTATAAGTGTCATCTGAAGTATTAGAGAACACCTAAACATAGAAAATTAAGACTGAGTAAGTTTAATTGCAATATCTGTGTGATTTAAACTCAACAACAACACATGTTCTACTCACTGGGGTGTTGAATTAGATATGCTGTGTTGAGTAAATCTTAATTTTACTTGGGGAATACAGTCAGTCTGGGGCTTGCATAACTAGATTTGTGTGCACCAACATGCTATGAAAACTAACATGTACTAACCAGCATCGTATACAATTCTGGCAGTCAGTGTACAGGAAATTACTATTTTGCAATAACAGGAAATTATGCAAAACCAAATCAGTGAATTTATTATTTATTTTGTTTCGTTGCGCAGGACATCAGTATCAGTAGTTTAACTGATTGTTGCATATTCTTTCTGTTTTCAGATTTCTTTGTCACAAAAGTAATTTATTACCAGAACTGTTGCAACACCTTCGGTTGAGTGTCGAGGCCAGGCAATTGTTCCTTTCATCCTGCCTCATGATTTCACACAGCTGCTTGTAAGGCCCAGTGTGCCTTGTTAGCCACCTGAACCCGCTTTCTTCCTCCTCCTCACCAAACACTCGACCGCAGCCCGTCTGCCACAGCCTTGATCTCATATCCTACTATATGAACCTCCTGACGTAGTTGAAAGATATTTAAAACATCTGTGGTCATTGCAGCTCCATCAGATTGTGTAATTGGCTCAACAGTAGCAGAGGAGATTATATCTATCAAACTATTGTTATAAATTCAGGTGTCAAGTGCAACTAAAAAGAGAAAAGATGATATGGCCAAAAAGTGTCAAAATAGTTCAGCTTCAGCTTTTCTTTTTACAATATCATACAGTGCTACAATCATCATTGTTCAGCATATCAGAATAACTACTAGATATAGTTGAATGTTTTCCTATTAATATATATAATATAGTATATATATTATACAATATATATATTATAGATATTTTATATATATAATATTATATATATATATATATATATATATATATATAATATAGTATATATATTATAAAATATATATATGTGATTCACTGTCTTGTACTAAGGTGCTTTGGCAGTAGTTCTCCTTGGAGGGCGGTATGACATTTTACTCTAATTTCTGTAAAACAAACCTTCCATACAGCCAGTTCAAGACATGAGGAGAATATTAAGTTGTTAGAGCAGAAAGTGTCGTATGAAATGATATGTTCCCTGTGCAAACACAGTGAATTGAACTAATTGAAAAAGAAGGCAACAATGAAAGATAGAAAACATATCAATTTATCATTCAGACTAGTAGCATACCATCAGCAGCTCCACACAGGAGTAGTACTTGAGGAGATTAAAGCAGCAGCCAGGAGAAAGAGAGAGCACGGCATGTTTCCAAGGAAACAAGCTGTGCTATGGACAAGCACTTTTTGATATAATGTCAATATTCAGAAGTCTTACTGAAGCAGATGTCCACTTGATTATTCAGCTACACGGAGAACACGATCTCAAAGATATTTACATGTCAGAACAAAAGCCTGCAGCAAAGGTGCAGTGCAAACTGCACTGCAACCCGAAACACTAGTTGGGTAATAAAAGCACAAATATTTACTGTTATTGGATGAATAGTTTGACATTTTGAGTTTATCTTGCTGATAGTTTTGATAAGATTATCGATACCACAAGCGTTAAATATGAAGCCAGAGCCAGGGGTCCACAAGCTTATCTTAGCATATAACTATAGCCGTTTTTACACTTCTGTTTTTGTAAATTAAACAAATGAGATATAACATGTTGGTAGGGGATTTATTTAACCTTTGGACAGAGCTAAGATAGCGGTTTTCCCCTGTTTCCAATGTTTATGCTAAGCTAGCTAACGCTGCAGGCTGCGGCCTTATATTTATCATACAGATACAAGGGTGGTATCAATCTTTTCATCCATCTCAGGGTAAGAAAGCAAATGAGCATATTTTCCATCTTTTTAACCAATGTAGATTTATGATTAATGAAAAAAATGAACATGACGGCTTGACACAAAATGTGTGCCGTATGTGTGGGTTGTAACGCTGTCAACAAACCCAGTGATGCTGCCTGCAGCTCAGATGTGGCAGACACCATGAAGCTTTGACATGTCTGTGGTATTTTTGACTCCTTTCAGGCGAGACGTTCTACATGGACTTGCACTATGTATTATTTAAAACTCAGAGGGTTTTTTCAACTTTGTCCAACTTTTCTTTTTTCTCTCTCTCTTTTTCCCGCTTGTGTTCAACTGGGTGCCAAAATGTGGCTGTGTGCAGCTGTGCTGGAATATACCACGGACGGTAGGGAAGGAGAGGGGGCTCTCTGTGTGTGGCAGAGGCCTCCACTTGGATTAATTTGTCTGACGTGAATTAATGGCTCACTGGAGTATGGTTGACGCCCTTTAGTATCACCCACAAACTATGGCGCAGCTCTAGATGAGATCCCCGCTACATTAGATCACCCACCAAGGCTGTGCACGGATGGTAGATCCAAATAAAAATGATCTTGTCACCTAAATCTGTTTCTGTCTGCCTGATGAAATCCCCTCCAGGGTGAGTACTTTACTTACAACTTCTGCTCCCCTTGATTGGACTGGAAACAGTCTCATCCCTCATAATTAACCCGGGGTTCAAAATGTGAAAAAGACCCAGAGGTATCATCATCACTATCCCTCTCATCCGGCTCAAAATACGCTATCTTTGGAGCTCGCTATCTTTCTTTGTCACATACTGTACTCCACTTGCTTTTTCTTCCAAAGAAAGAATATTTTCTTTTATGTGAAGCCTGTCATTGTACCTGGGGGAATAGAGACAGGGGAATGAAATGTTCAGTGTGTGAGTGTGTTTTTAAACTGAAAGTGTGCTTTGATTCCAACATGTGATTAATTTATTCTATTGGTTTCAGGTTTGCGATGAGATTACAGCTGCACTCTTTCTTGAACACAAGTATGGGTTCCGTTCAGAAAGCCACTTTGGTCAAGTAGAGCACGTCTTATTATAAAGCGGTGGGCATTATTGCCTATATCACTGGGTGTCGAGGGAGGAATCAATCATGCTTTTATTGCTGTAATTTCAGGTTTCGTCCACTTAAGGAACAACTTTGTGTGAGCACCAGATAACACTTGGCAGCATGACCGTAACAATGCTTAGGTATCGATTTTCAGCTTTGTTTTTTTGTTGGCTGTGGTATTTTCAAACCTGCTCAAATCTAAAGCCAAATCGTTGTTTTTCTTCGCTTCTGCCTCTGCTAGGTACAACAAAACCGTTTAGGCAATACGCTGCCTTAACAGTATATCCTTAGAGGGACTAGAAAGTGTAATGAGACTGGGCCACCAAGTTTAAAACCAGCTGAGCTGCAGAACCTTCCGATTAAACCGTATCTATAACTTTACCAAAGTTGAGCAATAAAGAGCTTTACTTCAGTGTTTTACCTGATGATGTTATTAAAATGTTAAGCATCATTGCTTTTGCAGTGCTTAAATATGTATATACATATATATATACTAACTACTTGTAGCATATTAGCATCAGTAAATCAATCACAGAACAGGCTGGCAGCCTCTATTTGGTGTTTTACTTCATGTACCACCTGGTAGAGCGTTGGAGGAAATCTGCTCGATGCTTTTACAACACAAAACAGACGAAGGATTCAGTTCTTCCTGCTCTAATGAAGCATTCAGATGTCCTCACAATGGCAGATGGAGCAAGAGAAACGCTCATGGAATAATCGTGTTTATCCTTTTAACTGAAGCATAACAGATGTGTGAGTTAATGCTTAGTACACTAGTGCCAACCACATCACAATATCATAATTTTGCAATTCTGTTTTAATGCGTTAAAAACCCCCACACATGATAGGCTACAGTTTGTGCCTCTCATATATCAGCACACATGTTTATTTGTTTCCCACCAAAATACCCAATCTTGTAATACCTGCTCGTAGTGACTACAGCGCTACTCTACTTTTTCATGGTTGTGTTCAGTTATTCACTGCACTTGATTGAGGTCAGGAAAGATGATGGCCTTGTTTTACTACAGAAAACACCAGCGGCCACTTGAAACACATAATGTGCTTATTAACATTCAACCACAGCCACCATCTTTCCCACTGTTTTTGTAGGATGCAAATTCTGGTCTCTGGATACAATCTCACCATTTTTCCAAGGTGAAAGCAAAGTTTACTGGGTGCTTGATCATAGCAGGTTTCAGAACACACTCTTGGGTTTTATTGGTTTAAAGATTAATTATTAAGATGAGATATGTTCATCTATAGTGCTTGAATCATGGCACTAAGAGATGATCTTATCTGTCCATAAAATGTTCACACCTGTGGATTTAAATTTGGAGCCCATTGACGCGTACGGGATTAGCAGTACAACTGGATGCATAGATGGATTGGGCCTATGGGGCACCCATAAGTGATTCCAGTTTTGCGACAGAGGTAAGCAAACGCCTGAGGGTCCCTACTAGACTCTAGACCCTCAGGCTCACGAAGTCCCTCAGTGTTGTATATTGAGACTGTAAATCCTTTATATGGCCCTGCTCTCTTTCTTTGATCGATGCCTTTCCTTTCTCCTCCTTTCACAATACTTTCTCTTTTCAGTTTCATCTTGTGACAAGAGTGGTTTAATTGAAGCATCACAGTCCATTCACATGGCAAGTTTTCTGGTTGGAGCGTTGGTGTTTCTGTACACATGCACTTCCACTTGATGTCCAATGCAAGTGATGGTTCGCATTCTTTGTAAGACCTAAGGGGATTTTGGTTTCATAGTAGCCGTTGTGTTATGTCCAAGACCTGTAGGTATCATCAACTAAAGGAAGGGTCTCTTCAGAGTCTAAATAAAAGGCTTTAAAGTTTTACTTTTAACAAAAAGGAAGTCAGTGCAAGACTTGGCAAAAAAAAAGATGTATGGATAAGTAGAAACATACAGAGGGATCGACCAATATTGATGCCAAATAGGAAAGCATCTTGACACCTAAAACAGCGAGATGCAGAAACAGATACTTCTGTGGACAAACCATTAATCTCTATGGAATGAACTGTCAGACCCAGGACAACCTTTGATTGCAGTTTGACACGCAGGCTTTGTTTGGAATCGCATACTGCTCAGAATGTGCAATGTCGGAGATATCGAGTCTCTTTTTTTAAAGTTTTAATCCTTCATTTAGTAGACAGTGTGTAGCACATACTGATTGAGTATGTAGGGGGCAATACATCAGTTTTGGATTTCGAACCAAGTACTTAATCAAATTTTAAAGCCAGAAATTCAGTTTAGCTTTTCAAAACACCTTAAAATATTTCACATCTTTAAAATATAAAATAAAAATTTCAATGGCATTTATACTAATTAAAACCTATTCTCACTTTTTCTACAAATCAAGCTAATTCAATACAAACTTCTTAAGACTGCAATTTAGTGTAGCGTCATATCTCTTGTGGACTTCATGTGTTCATTTGCTAGATTAATTATTGTGCTTGTACTTCTTACGGCCTTAAGCACAATGTAACTCATTAGAGAGCTAATCTATACGTTTTTTGAATCCGTTGTCCTTGTTATTGCACTAGCCCATCTGTTCAGAATACCTTTATTCTAACTCCTGTTTATGGAATCACATCTTTTTTCTGATTTGTAATCACTACTGTTGTTTGACTTTGTTGTCCAATACTGTTTTCTGTTTCACAATTGCTTCCAGTAAAAACCTCAAAGGCTATCTGCTGTCTTCAACCTTTATATGAAACATATTTAGCTCGCTGCGTAGTTGAGTTGGGAGGACATCAATATCAGAAATACATAGTGTTATATTTTATGCAGTGCTGATTTCGACCATATTGCTCAGCCCAAAGGTTTCTACCTGCTCTGTAGCCTTTCACAGAGAGTTGACATAAATCAATATGGCTGCCGTTTGAATAAGAATCATGGCAAGTCTTTTACAACTAGCAACACGCAAAGAACTATTCATGTACAAAATATTAGTAACTAATGAACCTTTTGATACAGTAAAATTAACTGCCTGACAACAATCACTTCTCATTTAGCTACAAAGCGGTGACCTTGAAACAAGGTGGGGCTGTGTATTTTGAGATCCGGACAATTTGTCTCTCCAATTTCTCTGCAATTTCTGCAGTCCATCACTGTCACGAGCTCATTATTGATCAGAGACTGATGCATCTCATGTTCACAGTTAGCTGTCTCTTACTGTATCCTCATCACTCTTATGTGAGCTTTGCACAATGATATGTGCGGCATCAGAACTGTAAAATAAAACAGGATCTTCAAGAATGATTTCCAGTAACAATAACAACATCAGCTCTATGATACGGAGCAAAGATACATTATTTTCATTTAACTCTAGTGGTTCAAAGAGACAGAGCAATATGTACACTCAGTGGTCGCACAGGCCTACCCTGGAATCTGAATGTCCCCCCTTGTGTCTTCCTACCAGTTAGAAAGTCGAGTACAAGGAGACACAAAATGACTAAAAAGAGGCGCAAAAAGACTAAAATGTGATGTTAAAAGATTACAAAGAGATGCAAATCAACCACAAAAACACTTAATATGACCAAAAAGAGATGCGAAAGGGAGACAAAATGACTACAGGGATGCAAAAACAACCACAAAATGCCGCAAAGCGTTGTTTGTGGTCGTTTTGTATTTCTCTTAGTCTGGGTTCCCTGCACCTATGTAGGAGGGTTGGGGGGCTTTTTACATGTCTGTGTCCAGGGGCATGTTGTCTCACAATCTGTCAATGGCTGTAGTCTCTTTGAAGTTACAAAAAGTAGCTATTTTAATATTTCATATTAGAATGTTTATAGTTTATTTGGCATTCATTTAGGCTATTATAGTAATTGCAACTGTTAATAATGTCCAATTCATTATTGCCAAAAACCAGAGCTTTAAAATACATTGGATTGGGGCAGTAATTGTACCAAGCTCCCTCTCAATAAGATGGATATAGCCTTCTGTAAGCTTTTCAACAAAACCTTCTAAATGCAGCCCGGAGCACTTCGCTGTGCAAACAGCAGCAGGAAATGACTCCAAATTGTACCCAGAATGTGAGTATGTGAACAAAACGCCCCGTACGAGTGTCTCAAACCATCCTGCAAATGTCTGAGGACTGCTATGTGGCATGAAAGGAACATCCATCTCATTTAAATAAGTCAACAACTGCAGAGTATTAGGATTTCAGGCTCAGTAGTCACAGGGTGCCTCCACAGCATGTTAGCTTTCTGCTGATTGACTCAGCGGGCTCTCATTATCACGAGCAGAACGAGCTGTAAATGTTCTCACAGCCTCTCCTGCTTGCTCCCAGGTCACATCGTGGTTGGGGAATGTCACTTCAATGCCCGTTTTGTGTTTCTATCAAATTGAGAGGAGCAGTTACCACTTTATATATAGTACATGCTTTATTTAGTATTCCCACTAGAATAATCCCAAAACCTCTTTATTGGTACAGTGATGGAAACTCTTCAAAGCTGTGGCTCTGCTGCTTTTCTTTTCTGTGCGACACCTCACGGCATGTAAGGGGACTTACTGGTTTTTTATTATGTTTGTTTTCAGGCTATAATCTAAGAGTGAGATACCATAACTCTCAATAATGTCACGAGCAGTGAATGGCTGTGGCGCTAAAGAGGTTTGTAGCCAAAGAAAAGCCATAAATGGTTTCACCCATCACAAAGCTCAGAGAAATGTCTTCTCACAATCAATACAAGCTCTCCTCTCTTAACTGTGAAGCCGAGCGCAGGTGATATTGTAAGACTACAACCTCTACCTCTGCTGAGGATTACCTGCTTATCCAGTTTCATATATGTACAGTATATCTCAAAAGTGAGTACACCCTTTAGATTTTTGCAAATATTCTGTTATATCCTTTCAGGGGATAACATTATCCTACTGAAACTTTGATATAACTTAAAGTAGTCAGTGTGCTGCTTGAATAACAGTATAGATTTATTGTCCTTTGAAAATTACTCAGTACACAGCTGTTAATGTCTAAACAGCTGGCAACAAAAATGAGTACACCCCATAGTGAACATGTCTAAATTGTGCCCAAAGTGTCAATATTTTGTGTGACCACCATTGTTATCTAGCACTGCTTTAACCCTCCTGGGCATGGAATTCACCAGAGCTGCACAGGTTGCTTCTGGAATCTTCTTCCACTCCTCCACGACGACATCACGGAGCGCACGGATGTTGGACACCTTGCACTCCTCCACCTTCCTCTTGAGGATGCCCCACATGTGCTCAATTGGGTTTAGGTCTGGAGACATACTTGGCCAGTCCATCACCTTAACCTTCAGCTTCTTCAGCAAGGCCGTTGTCATCTTGGAGGTGTGTTTAGGGTCATTATCATGTTGGAAAACTGCCCTACGGCCCAGTTTCCGAAGAGAGGGGATCATGCTCTGCTGCAGGATGTCACAGTATATATTGGAATTCATGTGTCCCTCAATGAAATGCAGCTCCCCAGTGCCGGCAGCACTCATGCAGCCCCAGACCATGATGCTGCCACCACCATGCTTGACTGTAGGCAAAACACATTTGTCTTGGTACTCCTCACCAGGGTGCCGCCACACACGCCGGACACCATCTGACCCAAACAGGTTTATTTTGGTCTCATCAGACCACAGGACATGGTTCCAGTAACTCATGTTCTTGGATTCATTGTCTTCAGCAAACTGTTTGCGGGCTTTCTTATGCATCGGTTTCAGAAGGGGCTTCTGTCTGGGGCGACCGCCATACAAACCGATTTGATGCAGTGTGCGGCGTATGGTCTGGGCACTGACAGGCTGACATCCCACTTCTGCAACCTCTGCAGCAATGCTGGAAGCACTCGCACGTCTATTTTTGGAAACCAACCTCTGGATATGACGCTGAGCACGTGGACTCAACTTCTTTGGTCGACCCTGGCGAGGCCTGTTCCGAGTGGAACCTGTCCTGGAAAACCGCTGTATGATCTTAGCCACTGTGCTGCAACTCATTTTCATGGTGTTGGCAATCTTCTTATAGCCAAGGCCATCTTTGTGAAGCGCAATAATCCTTTTTTTCAGCCGCTCAGAGAGTTCCTTGCCATGAGGTGCCATGTTGTCCAGCATTCAGAGAGAATTGTGCCCAAAACACCAAATTTAACAGCCCTGCTTATCATTTACACCTGAATCCTTGTAACACTAACGAGTCACATGACACCAGGGCGGGAAAACAACATCATTGGGCACAATTAGGACATGTTCACTATGGGGTGTACTCACTTTTGTTGCCAGCTGTTTAGACATTAACAGCTGTGTACTGAGTAATTTTCAAAGGACAATAAATCTATACTGTTATTCAAGCAGCACACTGACTACTTTAAGTTATATCAAAGTTTCAGTAGGATAATGTTATCCCCTGAAAGGATATAACAGAATATTTGCAAAAATCTAAAGGGTGTACTCACTTTTGAGATATACTGTATGTGACATTATGTGTCTGCAGTGATGAAGAAGGTTCATTGCTCTGCAGTTGAATTGATGGACTGAACAAAAGCTACACAGAGTTTTAATTTGTTCACATAATACATGAAACCGTACAAATTGCAATCTTGTAATTCTTAAAGCTTTTATTTTACTGCAGACAAGAGGCAACTTAATTGAGCATTGCACATTAAGGGAATGTTGAGGATTACGAATGCTGTAAATTAATAGCACATTAAATATTTCTCGCCTCTGTTGCGCATGACATACATTTTGCCTTGCAGCTACAGTATACCCATCTAATGTTTTAATGTATTGGCCTCATCTATATTTTGTTCATTTCCATGCCTCATCATTTTGATAATTGCTTTTCATCAGACAGTATCTTTAAGAAGTGTAGAGTGCTATAAAGTTCACACAGTTCACATTTAGCACTGGCAGAAAGCAGTGCTAAATCCTTGCCAAAAGGAGTGAACAAACAAACTAGAGAAATATACAATTTCGACCCCTTTCAGTGCAGTTTGCGCTTCCAGCTGTTTATATTAATTAAGGGCCATACAGCTGAGCTTGCTCCTTGAATGACAATGTTTTCCTCATTTACTTCAGAAGCTCTTATCAAAAGTGATAGACCCGGCAAGATCAAAGTGCAGCCTAGTGGTTTCCCCTCTGGCACTTTCTGACTGGGAGAGCGAGCTTTTAAAGGACTTGTGACAAGCACATTGCCTTTGAAGCAGATTAGTATTGTTACCTTCTCATGTTGCTCTACTGTCCCCAGAAGTCAGTGGTTTAAACTATCTGGCCGACTGAACCCCACACAAATTTCCCAGTCGTAAAATATTTGTTCTGACCATTTTAAAGTGGCCCCTTGAGCCCTGTAGTGCTGCACTATAATCATAACGAACAGGACCTCTATAGGGCACAAAAAGCTGCTGCTGATAAAACTTATTAAGCTTCTTTTTCATGTCCCTGAGGAAAGATTGATTGCACTGAGATCCTTTTAATATAAATATATTTTCTCCCAACAGTGGTATGAAATCTCACTCTGAAAAATGCTGCTCCAACACTTCAGCAATGGAAACGTGATAAGAGGAAATCTAAGACTGCAGCACATTTACGATCCTGCAGCAACACAGCTGAATAACTGGCATATTTTTCTTATAAAATAAGTGCCATTGTTTATTTCACCTTGAACATTGTCGTCACATTATCTCCTGGGATTCCTTTCAGTTTCAAACTAAAGGAAGTATTGTCCACTGCTGATCACTTCTGCACCTCGCCAGCAGTCACTGTGAAGTCAACTTCAGCAAATATAATGTACTGCTTCAAGTGCAACATTAAGAACCAATAAGAGATAAAGAAAGAGTTTAAACCATTTTTATGTTTAATTAAAAGATAGATATCACTCTCCAATATGCATCATAAATGTGGAGCGGAAGAGGGTTAGCTAAGCTTAGCATAAAGACAGGAAACAGAGGGAACAAATTCCGACTACAAGCACCTCTAAAGCTCATTAATTAAATGAAATGTTATATCTTTTTTTTCTATAAATGATGAAGTATAAAAACAACCACAACAAAACAGACTTTTTATTTAGTGAGCTTTATAGGAGCTGGTAGGTGGAACTTTGGACAGAGCCAGGCTAGCTGTTTGCCCCTGTTTCCAGTCTTTGTGCTAAGCTAAGATAAGCGTCCCCTTGCTGTACTGTAGCCTTACACAAAATGTAACAACAAATATGAGTAGTATTGATCTTCTCATCTAACTCTCAGCAAGAAAACAGAGAAGCGTACGTCCCAAAATGTCAAACTATTCCTTTAAAGGACTTCTCATCCATGTTGACTGTGTGGCTCACCACAAGACCCAATTAGTATCTGCTGGGGAAGAAAAAATACTGCAACTTTTGTTTCCAATGTCAGATTTTTGTAACTTTATAATGATCAAAGATCACATGTTTTAAATAATGATCACATGTTTTAAATAATTTAAAACTCCCTCCTCAGACAGAAAATGTTTAACTGACTGCACATAAGAGCTACTACCAGGCCACTGACTCTAGGCTGAAACGCAAAAGTGATTTAAATTGAGTTGAGATTGATGAATAAACAGTTGCTACATGTCTCGCTCACTTTTTAAAAGTTGTGTGAGTGAGGCAGAGTCTAGGATTAACAAGGACAGGTTGAATTACAGCTTGAGTTTGGGGGCAATTCAATAGGAAGTGAATCAATCTGAGGATTAATTGTTGCACCACATCCTGAGCAGCAGACACTCGATACAGCCAGAGGGAGACTGCTTTAATGGAAGTGAAATACAGACAGCACACAGCTATAGCGGCTTAACCCTTCACAGCGCCTAACACTTGTTTAATGTGCCATTAAAAAGATCGAGAGAGAGATGTTTAACATAGCGACTGGAGATCAGCTACTGCATTACAGCAAGTTGATAGTGTCATTTATGTAATGTATTCCCGTAAAGAAAAGCATGTTTTAGGGTTTTTTCCAGGTTGTGGGTCATTTCGAGGCTCAAGGATCTGTGACATTACACATATGACGGGGGGTAAAAATGGCTCTTCCGAAGCAGAAGCATTTTGAGGGTCGAGGATGTGTTATGAATGCCATATTTTACAGCTGAGAGCTCCTTTTTTTGAAGTCGGTATTAACGTGGAGTTGACATTCTTATTTTTGCTTCATGATCATGGTTCTGTATTTCTTTAAGTATTGCCACACACGGGTTATCTTCTGACGCAAGTGAGCTCTGTTGTTGTTGTTTTGCCACCACATGTAATAGTACTGTGATATTAGTGTCTAAAAGATTGCTATAGAAAAAGGCCTGCAGTATTTGCCTCGGACTATTTTATAGTAAACAATGTCATTCTGTGTGGTTTCATCAGAATAGATCGTCTCAACTAGTAGAGAAGGAGAAAGGTCCAGTTGAGCAAAGATCTCAAGAGAGTGAAATACAAGGAGAGAGACAATACTGGGTTTTTCTGTGCATACAATATTTAGTTTAACCGGATTTTAAATGTTATTGGAGCTGTTGGAGCTTACGATCATTTCACCAGTTAACCCAACGTTCAAGGGAAGGGTGATCGAATGTGATCGAATGTTCATGTTGGCTTTAAGGCTCATTCTTGATGTCCGCACAGAAATGAACAGAACAGCCTCACCTCTAGATCCATTAGCTGTTCTGGAGCTTTCAATCGAATCACATGATATCAATTAAAACATATCGAGAGGAGACGTTTACTTTTTTCATTTCTCAACCATTCCTCTCAAAACGTTTGATCCTGAGGGTCTGCTGCTTTTTTTCCAAGTCAATAACATTTGTGAATGAAGCCTTAGGGTGACATTGACTGAGAATATGTTTAGTCAACAAATATGTATTGAGGCAGTGAGCTAAAGCATACAAATAAAAATGACTGAGCTACCACTGTTTTGTAATTTAAAATAACAAATTCAGTGATATATTAGTAGATATATTTTAATGAATGGCATAATCTGACTCACATCTGTTGCACAGATTACATTCTCTCCATCTACGGTTGACTTCTTGTCACACCATATGTGTACACATATTCCCATAAACAAATTGCAGATTTTTGTGTCTGCTGAGATTGATTGCAGGAAATTGATTCCTCTTGGACATTACTCTTCCAAAGAGATGCTGCTACGATCCGAGGCAGGTACACACTTTCATTTGTCAGGTGTCTCTGCAAGCGCTCTTATGCTTTGACTTATCGCATCTGGGTTGGCTAGAGAGGAGATAGGCTCTTAAACAAATGGCTGCTGTCACACAAGGGAAGGCAGCCTTTAATGAGCCTGTCTCCACAATTGGCACGGTTCATGTCAAGCTCCAGGCCGGCTCTGAACCAAGGACTTAACACGTGTGTAGCCGAAGCTTTTTCTGATCATCCTGACTGTCCAATTACATTTGCTGCATATTCCCTCTGTTATCATGTCTGGACACTTGCTATAAACCGGAGTGGAGTTTATGACAGTAATACATATTCTAATGATCTAATCATTTGGGCTATTTGTGAAGTATTTCATTCTTTACTGAAATATGAATGCTGACCTTTGAAACATAGTTGAGATTAGTCTAATTTAGCACAAACACTGGAGGCAGGGAGAAACCGAACAATTATCCTTCACAACGGCTTCAAAATGACTGTGAAGAATTTAAATTTAGTGCTTCCTCTGTTACATAAGTGGATTTCAGCACTAAAATATGCTGGACATGTGCTAAGTACTCAGTGATTACGGGTTAGCCTTTGCCGTTTTTCCTTTGTTTTTCAAATACGATTCAAATATAGCAAATAGAATAGGATAGTAAATTAGCTTTACCTTTAATCATTACCAAATTTAAACATTATCTGGCTTCTCACCAAAACAACCAAAGATCTGCTACATTTTGCTCAGGGTTACTACAATGACCTCTAAGATGCCTCATGCGTGAGGAACAGACTTTATTTAATACTAACAAACATAAACATATTTGAACAAAATGCTTTAAACTAAATAAAGAAGCCTGTGTACATCATGGCAGACTTTAATGATCTAATTAATACATTCAGAAGAAGTCCAGTTGAGTATAATACTATATACAAAGACTTTACATAGCAGCCTAATGATGGTGATGGAGAATCCTTTAAAGCTACATTTTAATGATCATATCCACTACCACGGGTAATTTTTATGTGCCCATAGTTGACAGCTAACAGTGTCTACGTGCTTTTATCTCACACAACTATAATGTGTTTTCACAGTGTAGGTGGATCCATGCATTGTCCACCCATAACAAAGGGTCTTCAGCACTGCAAAGGAATATAGTCTTCTTATCTTGAAGCCTTTCAGATTAAGATAAATGGGTCAATTTGAAAAGTAATTAGCTAACCTTAAGCTAATGCGGGTGTCTTGACTATCTGCCCTTCATCACATTGTGTGCCAAACCTGCGATTGGCTCTCTTTTCCTTTGTTCTCTGGAAAGTGAATCTGTTTAGAGAAAATACAAATGATTGATTTGCGATACTGCTTCTTCTCTCTTCCTGACGTTACTAAAATACCTGCTCAGTGTAATGCCTGAATAAAACAATGAGCCTTAAGAAATTCACTTACGTTATCATACAATGGTTAGAGAAACAATTAAGGACACTAAGTCAGTGAGACAGACAAAGCCTGGACGAAGGTTTTTAGGCGTCACACCGACAAAATGTGTTCCACAGAGACTGTATTGTCTCTTTGAAGACTGGAGACAGATTTATTGCAAAGGAGTATCAAAGCAGAAATCCTCTCAGAGATAAATACCTCCATCGTTTTCTTTCTCTCTCTCTCTCTCTCTCTCTCTCTCTCTCTCTCTCTCTCTCTCTCTCTCTCTCTCTCTGAGAGATAAGGACCCAAACTGATGATTCTGCTGTGCATTTCAGACGGCGTTGATTTCTATCTCAGAATAGGGTTTGAATATTTGCAGTGGTTTTCTAGGCCAAACGTTTCTTTCTCTACATCTCTTATTCCTTTTAATCATACAAAGGTGTGGACACACTTCAGAATCAAAATCTACTTTACGTGAGAGTTACAAACCTTTCATAGCAAGGTCTCGTCTAAGATAAATGCACCGGGAGCACAAGAGGACAAGAGACGGGACATCTTGTGCAAAAGGAAAACTCAACTCACAAACACTGTGCATTTGGCAACACAAATAAGTGAATGCAGACACAGTAGCTCTGTGAGGCTGTGCTTGTGGACAGCATGCTTTAAGCTAAATGCTAACATGCAATGGGTTAGATGGACACGCCCCCATTAAAACGTTTTGATTGTGCTTATATATAATGACTTGTTTCATTTGTTGCCCCTATGTCCAAAATGTTATAAATTGAAATGAAAAGTGCCTGCTCAACTCCAAAGCAGTGCTATCGACCAACAATGCAACCGCAATAACTGTAAGATCACTGGTATCATGGCTAATACATAACTTTCAGTGTTTTCTGCGCTGTCACTGTTAAGAATGTTGTCAATGCAGTGAAATGTCGCACTGCTCTCACTGCTCACTACACGTACTACCAGATAAAATTAATGGTATAGAGAAAGATGGACACGATTTACTATATTCAGGACATAAAACGGTATAAGAATACATATATATTCAATGCAATGTCATTGTAAAGTACTAATACAACTAAAAGATTACCGTATAGGCAGACTTACAGCAGATACACGCAGTATATTATATGTATTGTACTATACAGTCCAGGCATGTCTGGCAGGTTTGGCAATAGATAGTAAATACTGCTCAGTAAGCTCAATGGGCCCGACATTGACAAATACCAAAGGCGAAAGAACCCACAGGATGTTTTCCAATTCACGATAAAGCTGAACAAAGTATTTTAGGGAAATTACCTCGTAAAAGGATCTGGGGAATTCTTTTTTTTTTGTTTTTCTGTGGTTTCTTGTGATCACAACTGTAATATTTAGTCGTCCAACATCAGGTCAGGATTTTGAATGTTGTCATGACTCAGCTCTGCATAAACAGGCGTAGAGCGAACAAAAGAGAACAAAGCAGCAGCTAGATTTCTTTTCCTTTGCTGTATGGAAATCAGGCAGTGTTTCTGCTTCACACTATTAAACTTTCCAAGTCGGAAGAACAGTGTTAAATAGTCATTTACATTTTAAAGTGCCTTTGTCTTGTATAAGAATAATAAATCCACTGTTTAAGTGAGGTTTCCTGGGAAAGTCACAAGCACAGAGGAAAGATTGGGGTTCATAGTCATAATGTCAGCTATATACAGTATAATTCATAAGTCCACAATATGCATCTTTCTTATATCCATCATCATTTTTGGCTTTTGGGTTTTAGTCGAGGCAGTCAATTTTTCCGTGGTGTAATAATAATTTACTTTTTGTGGCTCCTTTTTTCTCTATATGGGGTGGGAATAAATTGACTCTGTATACAAGTCTGGGTTCCGTGAACTGAACAGATTATGAAGTTACCAAATAACCCTTGAAGCGAGGAAGTGTCTACGCAATTTGTGTACAACTGATTGCAATTACCTGCGTTGTCTGCACTCCAAAGGGCAGAAGTCCCAGAAGGATTTTGTATTGTATCTGCTTTTATTTGTAATCCCCAGTGAGGATGGTAATGACGAATCCATTTATAGACAATTTACAGTAAGTGCAGGTAAAATTTATTATCATTATTACCTATGAGCAGAAATACTACTTAGTCCTAAACATTGGATTTAAGTCACATGCACTTTAGCTTTTAGAAGTGATATTTCACATTTATAATTAGTATCATTCAGTCCAACACAAGCATCCCTCTGATTATATAAATTCACTTTAAAGAACCTCTCTTTTCTCTAACATGGCTCATTAATTATATAATGTTTCTGTGATTTGTGCAGCGTTTAGAAATGTTCCAACAATCACGATTAAACGCTCAGTCTATTCTTGACACTGCAGCATCTTTTCCTCTTACTTACCTACTTGCCAGTGGCAGTACAATATAAAAGTGTAGAGTTCTTTAGTGTAGTGAGTAACAGTTATTTTTGAAAAAGCATATGTTCTCCTGCAGATGAAAGCTGGCGACTGTTTGTCTTCATCCTCCGCTTCACTTCAAAGCAGCAGGAAAACAAGCCATTTTCTGTCATTTTGTTCTGCACTTTGTCTCGTGTACGTTGTAAATTTCAAACGACAGGAGCCACATAGATTCAGATGTATATTCGGTCGGTTTTTCCTCTCGAGTGGCTGCATCTCACTCTAACATAATAGTCAGCTCTGCGCTCCTGACTGTCGGACAAAGCTCTCAAAAGGTCAAGCACAGACTGGAGGACACTTCAAAAAGATTAAAAGAGCTGCCGTGTTGTTCATGTACGCATGGAAAATAGTGTTGATGAGAAACACTGCTGATGTTTAATATCATCTACATTCATACCCACTGAGGAATCATTTTATCGCACACTGAGATCCATTTGATGCTTCACTGGATGTAATGGAGAAAAGGCAGCTCCTTCAATCTCTGAGGGCACGTATGCACTTCATCTCACTGCTCGTACTTCCTGAGAAATTATATCTTAAACTCACTGAAGGCAGTTTTCAGTTTCTCTCCAACACAAATATCACTTTTACTTATAGATTCCCATTTTCTATCTGGAAATTGTTTGGTATTAAATTGAATCATATGTCATTCAGAATATGATGCCCACCTATTAGCTTTTTCTGGAGCTTTAAAACATATCACTCTGTCTTTATTGTGATTATATGAATAAACATGCAGATGTAACAAGACAATATCATATTGATAGACACCAATAAACACATACTGTATGTCCTCTCACAGTGCAGTGTTCACCAACACCTTTCAACGCCATCTTTCTGTCAGAATAAAACAGAAAATATCTAGGAGATCAGAGAAAAAATGTAAATTAAATAATAAATAAACACCTAAATAAATAAATACATGAAAACAGAGAATATTGTTGTATACCATATGCCATGCCTTCATCAACAGATTGAGTTTATTAAAACTATATATTATAATATAATTATATCATAGTTATTAATACTGTACATTGGTAACACTTACAGAAAGGTACATACCGTCCTGTACAGTAGTTTCTAAGGAAAGAGTGAGGCACGAATCAGAAACAATCTTATAATTGATGAGTCATTTACTGAAGAATGTACAGTAGATAATGATGAGTTACTACACTGGGAGATATTATATTAATCAATCATTAGGTAATGATTAGTTCATACATTTCCATTTCTTCATGAGTCGTTCCTCATTCATTCTGAATCAGCTGCTGAGCGGTCCAAAACTAGTAAAGACCCAATAATTATTCATTATTTGAACATAAGTAACTTTCTTTTGCACATTTCATTAAGTTGCTGGTGATCCTTCGTTGCTTCATTATTACAAACAGGAATTCAACTTTTTCTTGCTGGACATTGTTAGTAGTAAATGAATTTATCCACAATACATTGTTTGTCAAAGAAATCTCAACTCAATCTCATTTAATGGATCTTTCTGGTTCTTTAAACCGTTATATATTAAATTATGTAAATTCGAGCAATATGTGCACATGTATATCTTAATACATAGATATACTGTACATTTGTTTAACATTACTGAATAAAATAAAAATAAATAAAGTACAGGATTAGTGACTAAACAGCCTAAAAACACAACATTTTCCCAAATCTGTTCTTGTCCCTATTTTCAGAATTGATATAAATCTAAATTGGACTCATTATAAAAATCCTTCAGCTGTTTATTCTTATAAGTAATAACATTATTGATTGATTTTAGATTTTCTGATTGAAAAATGGCCATTCTGTACAAAACAGTTTTCTCCTAAGCGTTAGTTCTGGGTTACCTAATCCATTGTCGCTTGTCTACTTTTAAAGCAATATTTGGATTATAGATTTACAGCATTTCTCAACAACCTCCGCTATTTGAAGATAATGAAGCTGCTTTTTAAGTTGCACTAGGTAAGAAGTTTCTGCATACATCTTATGTAAAATAATGCTTTATACAATGTGATCTGTGTAGTTTAATATGAAAAAGTAGCAAAGGCATTTATTCCTCAGCAATGACTTCTAGTAAAATCACCTTGTTCTACTGGCTGTCAGCATCATGACAGGAGTCAGATTCAGCAGCCAGCATATAAATGATACCTCATGTAATTATCTGTTCCTGTACTGGTAGTTTCCGTTTCAGCCAACACATTGTTCTTATTGTACTGTATCATTACACTGTCAGGGTAAAGCTGTTTCCCCCCGTCGATGCAGATACTGACTCCTCTAAGCCGTAACAATTTCATAAATGAAATCAAACCTACAAGGCATCGGTGAAGCCACTGCCATTTCAGATGAGGAGGCTGAACTCATTAACATGGTTAAGCACTGCAACACTACTCTCCAAGGCACTGCTCTCCGGTATTAATTATGGCGCAGCTAAGCTGACAAGCTCCACTGAAAGTGAGTTAGTTTATTTCTTACTATAATGATGTGAAGGTGGAGGAGTGATAGTTTGTGTATAATCTGCTCTATGATTGGCTGTAGTGTAAATATGAGGGAATATAATTAGTGTGTGTTGCGTTGAAATCCCACCTTCTTGTTGTTTCATTTCTACAGTTCAGTTATTGATGCTCAGTCAGACCTCTTTGCGATCATCTGCAATTAGGGTGCCATATACAGTCACCTGTTGCCAAGGAGATGGCTGCAGATGTATCATGGTACCAGCGACACTCCAGGTTTTAGTGTCAACATGTCACACGTGAAATTTATCTAAAAGCAGTGACACTAGGAACCACAGCGTGATTCTTTGCTAAACAATTTAAATATCATATTTCTTTAAATTGCTGCACTCTTGTGACTTCAAACATGCCATTTCCAGCAGGACAAACAGGTTGTGGATGTGTGGGAATATGCACCCAAAGCCCATGAAGTATTCATGTAACCCGTTTCCCTCTGTCAAATGTCCCACCAGAGACACAGTATCAGCCTCATTGCTTTCCCTGGGCCCCATCAATAGAGTGAAATTAATACCACCTTAAGTATCTTTAGAGCGATCCTTCTTTTTCAGAGCCAATGAGATTACATGTATCTCTATTGACTTGGTGTTATACAGTATGTAAGCGATCTATTTTAATAGGATTAAGGCATGTTGTATGAGTACCAGGACTCTTAATGTGTGAGCAGCAGTGTGTCCACTGAGTTTTAATGTCTGAACCTTTGGCTCAGGAGCAAATGTTGTCGACTCACGAATCCCTCAACCTTGTGAGCTGCACGGACAGCCAATCGAATCATACGGCACTAATTAACTTTCAAGACTATGCAGACTCATTACAAATGCTGTTTCCCTTCATCATATCTCTTCTGCTGTGTTTCAGCTATCAGTCTCTGGAAGATTGAAAATTAAATTGAGTTTGTGCGTCATGCACCTCAACCGCCGGCGAATGCTAATTTTGCTGTCAGCGAGTAAAACAACACTGATTGATAAAAACACTACCTGTGCCTGAGACTATGCAGCAGCACTGATATGAATATCCCTTTTCATTAATATATAGTGCTCCAACGGTGCTTTGATATTCTTATCAGATCACTGCTATATTCATAATTTGATACTTTTATACATTTTTTATGTCTAAAATCAACAATTTCTTCTTGAAATTGGGTTTGTACATTACTAATTTGCAACGGCGGTAGGAGAAATGTTCTACCATCCCAATTTGTTTTTAAAATTAACATGATGAGAAATGTTTTCCATCAACATTTCTGCAAAATGCTCAATGGCAAAAAAATAGTTTTCCCTACAAACTCCACTTGAATCAACTATACGCCGTGATCAACATTTCCAGAGTTATGTTTAGGCACTCACAGGACTTGAATTGATATCTTGGTTTATAATATAAGAACATGGTGTACTGTATTGTTGTTCTTGCCTAAACCTAAACACAAGGCTAAAAGCACCATTGTCAGCTCAACTGTGATTACTTCCTGATTTTAAAGCTTATTAAAAGACACAAAAGCCAAATAAACAACCATGATCTGACAACTCTGTTGCTAAAAAGGTGGCTGCTGAGCTACAACAACTTATAAACAGAGCTTGTTTAGTTCTAGTTTTGTACTGAACTGAACCTTGCAGGAAGAACCAGCAACTACTGAATTGAAGACCGAATGAACCGTGATGTGTTCGCTTACTGATGTACGTTCTGAAATGTATTTGAACAATGATAAGGTTGCTGAGCTTAGAAAAGCGATTTGTATTTTACATCTCTGGTACAAAAAGGTTAAAAAACATTGCCAGTGAACATAAGCCAGCCAGCAATTCTGCGTTCTTTAAAACAAATTTGTCATAATGAATTAAAAAGAATATAAACGTAATTTCTTGGATACAGAGTTAATGAAATCCCGATTGCATTCATATACTGTCCTGTAGAGACGCAGAGCTGTGTGATCTTCTCCAGTAACAGCTGGTTTTGTGTCCTGTTAGAGCTGGAGGACTGTGTGAGCATCCTGACCGCTGGTCAAGTAGTCGAGTCTGATGACTTAATTAAGGTCACAGACTGAGAGCGCAGTTTGCCCATCTTCTGCCACATTAACATACCTATTTGTGCAATATGCTGATCTGAAGCAATGATTTACAGTTAATCAGCTTCACAGCGTAGCACCTCTGATTATGCCAAAGTGTATTAAAATAGGCTCTTTTGAGATTTCATTTAATTGGATATTTCGTTTTGTGACGCCTTAAAGGTTTACAATGATATATTTGCCCAAAACATCATCTATAACATTTCACGCAGACACACTCCCAAACGGTTTGCACTCTCCATCGCTGGTGCATTGAGCTCATTTACCCTGCTCTGAGAGAAAGGTGATAGCTGACAGTGTGAAGTAATCTGCTCTATTGATCATGCTGTCAGAGAGTAACTTCAGTAACTGCAAAAGCAAACACAGCAGATATTAACCCTTTACTCTGAAGCAGAGGAGACAGTCAAATAAAGGTAATAGCCGATGATACCAAAGCATTAAAGTGTTTTGAACGTTAAATATGCTTTCAAAACATCACACTTTCCTCTCTCTTTGTGAATTTGGGTAGGTCCTGCAGCGTGCTTTTACCTGTAAGGAGAGGAGTGTGCTGCAGGGATCATTTACCGACACTGGCGTCTACGGTTTTGGAGATCAGAGGGTGAATCCCGAGGGGGTGTTGATGCAGACTTGCGCTTTGGTTTGAGGATCTGTATTACGTTGCTCCGTCAAGCCCCTCTTCCATCAAGTTCAGGGAAACGGAGCCCGTTGTTGCCCATAAGCCCATGTGTCATTGAATATTTATCATGTATCTGATTTGGGGGGGGGGGAAGATTCCTGAGATGTGGCAGCCCCCCCTGAGGCCTGCAACTCAACACCCTGTAATAGAAGCCCTAAAATGTGGCTGTCATTTTCTGCCTCTGGGACATGGTTAATTAATTACATGTTGGCCTCTACACTTAACTCTCTGAGAAAACCTTTTCCACATTATTTCACAGGTTTGTCCCTACTCTGCCAGAGTGGAAGGCTGCAGTGTAATAGCGTATGTATTCATCTGAGAGAATATGATTCAGCCCGAATCATGAGAAGACACAGAGCAGCCTTTCCTTTGACTTTCAGCCAACGTACAGTATCTATCTCTATGTCATTAATAATATGAAACAAATCAGATGATGGAGAATTAACGATGCAAACGATTAGAAACAGAGACATTATTACGTGGCAAAAAAATAATGCATTAGATGTAATCTATCTTAAACTACTTTGTAGCCACTGTCCCTTGTTAGGTTTTTAAATCAGGTTGAAACAACAAATTGATAAATCAGTTTTAGCATAACAAGACTAAGAGTCCACAGCTATGCTAGCTGCTCTATGAGGCAGCGCTTTGAGCTAATGCTAACGGGATCATGCTAACATGCTCTCAATGCTAACATGCTGATGTGTAGAAGGCAATGGTTATAGTTTATGGATTTATAATGTAGGCCTATGTGTATTTAGAGTTGATGATGTTTACCATCTTAGTTTAGCATGTTAGCATGCTAACATTAGCTAATTATAGTCCAGCTGAGGGTGATGGGAATGTCGTTATTTATGTTTTTAAACCAAAGAATTGGACAAATTAAAATGTAC
Organism: Cottoperca gobio; assembly: GCF_900634415.1. NCBI lineage: Eukaryota > Metazoa > Chordata > Actinopteri > Perciformes > Bovichtidae > Cottoperca > Cottoperca gobio. Next base: position 15,620,759 of record NC_041360.1, read on the forward strand.
ACCTGATGATGCTGTAACATTTTGGTTGAAACCGAAAATGTCAACCTCAAGGTGACACTAGGGGGGAGACAATGAAAGTCATCAGTATTCAACATCTGGGAAACATTCAGCTCTGTACATGTGCTAATCCATCCACTAGATGTTGAGATATATCAATAGATAAGTGGAAGCTTTCTTGACTAGATGAATAGTCAGGGGTCAGCAAAATCATCAGGATTCATAAATATCAAACCAAAGTGATGGGCTGACCAATCAACATCCATGGAGTTATGCTACTAGCATAACAACAGAGCAGGTCAAACAGATTGTTGTCATGTTTACATGTAGGCTATGTGTCTATGTGTGTAGTTCATGACTGTGTGTTCACAGTAGACACATATATGAAAAAGTGTGAGGCAAATATACCATATGTACTTGTAAAAGTAGATTTATTGAAACTCATTAAATGTTAACATCACAGTTGTTGTTTAAGCCACCATTTCAGTTGTGTAAAACAAAAGGAAAAGCAACACATGTCTCAAGTGTTGATCTGATCTACTACAGTAAACTGTCTGAAAGGACATACCATACTACCATACTAGAGACTCTTTGTTCAGCCTGTTGTGTTCATTTTTTCACAGCATAACTACCCGACAGACACTAAATTGCACAGTGTGTGTAGCATGCTGATGACACACTGTATGTGCAGCACCCTGTTAGCACTGCATGTGTTTGATGTACTTTCACTCCTCTGCGTTTCAGTTAGAGTCGCTACGGTGTGGAGAAGATCGATTTTCTGCAACAGGAACATTAGTGATTCTCGAGCCAAGGGTATTAAACTCAAATCATTGTGTTCTATTGTTTGGCATGTCTTATTGATTCTCTCCTGGGTTTCACTGGCGAGAGTGAAATATTGAAGCCTCAACAGTCTTGCACACAAAAAATTTGATCCATTTGAAAACAAAGAACTTGTGCAAAGTGATATAAAATATCTGTTTGGATTTAATCTTTTCATTTGTGCTGTGTTGGTAAATAGACCTGAAATAGCATGTAATACCAGGGTTATAGGACACTATATGCGACACAGCAGTTTATAAGTGTATAGACTGCATTTAATGGAAATGTAGTCATCCCGTGTGTTGGGAGGAATAAATTGACAGCAGTATCACTGCAACATGTTAATACAGCAATGTTTTGCAGTCAGATGACGACAGCACAAGAAAGAAAAACTGTTCAATTATTGATCCACTGGCTCAAATCCCACATTATTTCATAGTACCTGTTAGTGGCCAGTCCCTGCGGACGCTACGGCAGAGTCTTCACAGTAGACCGGCTCACAGAGACACGTCGTGCATGATAACTATGATGAAACCCTGTTCAGCTGAAATCAATATTCTGATCCATGAGTCACTCTTGCTTTTCTCTCTCTTGAATTAAACACAGTAGTTATGGAAAGAAAATGTCCTTTTCTGAGGTGAAATCATTCTCACTGAGAACAAAGATTTTTCCAAATATCGTGTCATTGCATCATCGTGCTCAATGTGATGAAACTGACCTTTCTCCAAAATGCAAATTGTAAGAAAACACATTTAACCATTTTAAATTATACAATTGTCCACCTCCCTAGAAATACTGTAATGTGTCTTGTTGTCTATGTTACACCATCTAATTATGCAGATTTCTTTATTGCAGGGAACAGCAGTTTTGTCTTTTGTTGCTACACTCATCAACGATTCATTGTTTTTAATGAATTTTAAATGTGAACCCGTCAATATCCTGAATAATCTGGGAGAAAAGATAAGTCCAAAAGCTCGGCCCCTATTGTAGCACAAACAAAGCAAAAAATCCATTATTTGACACAAAGGTTAAAACAATAAACTTTAAATTGTATGTACATATTGGTGGATTTTCCATAGCTCTATTCATCTAATGTGCTTTGTTTTTCTATCAGTTTGAAATTTACTGTGTAGGCGTCATTGAACGTGCCACTCGGAGACATTGTTTCTGTGACTGATGGAGTCAAAACGACGCCTGAATTCATTACCCCCGAGCGCTTATAAAGCAGCACAAACGACACGTATATCTGACTGTGTACACTGGATCGTCTCCTGTAGATCTGAGCCAGGGGAATGTGGTGCGGAAAATATGGTCATTTGCCCTCAATTTATATGCATCACTAAGCCTTGTTTTGTTTGTGCCCGTTGAATTCTGCATTGAAGACTGAAACCTACCATTATCCTCCGTTCCCTAGCTGAGTTATTCATCTGGGTCTCCTGTCGTGTCTCTTAAATAAAAGGCCCACAGCGCCTGGCCAACCTCCCTCTCCTCAAGCACTGCAGGGTGTCTCACAAAGCTAATGGTCACACCGGGGCCTGTCAGCGCTCTCCAAAGCCCATCCTTTGTACACACTCGGCTCCAGTCTCACCCCTGCTGCCCTGCACCTCACTACAAATGTCAAAGAATATTGATTTGGCTCAGAGTGACAAAGTCTTCACTAAGATAGCGGCCTTTGTACTACTGCAATAAAGAAAAAAAGACCTGACCTTCATGCATGCTGCATCTAGACACTATCAATATTTCATCACAAGGTGTAAATTTGCTGAATTTCTGTTTGTCTTTTATAAATGATATTAGGAAAAATATCCAACTGCCAGCTGACACCAACCCTCAAATGCTGCTCTTTTAGAAACAAACTTCTGAAGCATCACAAATACTCCTATGATCCTTTTAGCTTCTTAGCGGGGCTGATATAAACAGCAAGGGAAGCGGAAGCCATCATCTAAATTTCTGGTTGATCACAGGAGCGCCACAGAAAAACCAGACGGCGGAGGAACAAAGGAATCATAAGCAAACAACAAGTGGATGTTGACATTTGAAAAAGCACATATGTTTCCAACTTTTACTTCCACAAGATTAGTGACATATTTCAGCATCAAACTGATGGATATAGATGTGTGATCAATAAACGACGGCCATTAGTTGAACACCTTAATGTGCCTCGTGTCAGGGGAAACAAAAATGCAACATAATGTCCGATAAACTGTCCCATTATTTTTCAGCGTAACAAAAGAATGACATTTATCAGAAATGTAATGACTCCGAATTGTTGCACTGAATCAATGTGGCATGATGCCCAGTTTCTTATGTCTTGCATGGCTGATATCTAATTGTTTCTGCAGAAAACTCATTAGGAGTCAGTTGACTGGAAATCCTCGCAGGAGAATCACGGCAGTCATCTGATAACCTCCACGTTCCCTTTCAGAGTTTATTCGAAAATCCTCTTACAGAGACAGCGAGAACAAAAAGCCTCTGATTTCCCCAAGGTGTAATGATATTAGTACACCTGATTATATTGTAGGAAGTCACATACAAAATAGACTCTATGTACACTACAGTATGCTGCTTGATGGCAGCATCTGCTGTGACGTCTAGGTGACTTTCCTGATCCTCAGGTAAATCTGTAGATAATTAGGTGAGTGTGTGTGGAAAATTAAAAAACACCATATAATTGTTTTCATTTAGGAAATTCTAACTTTGATGTCTTTGTAACTCTCTTATGAACTGAAGCCATATTTAAATGCTTCATCAGGTTTTTCCTGCAGTCATCAGTCTGAGTTCAGAGGCAGTTTGCCCTCTGCCTGTACTTGTACATGTCCCTCTCTTGCCCTGCTCGCTCAGGGGACCACTTCTCTGTAACGCTAGATGCATCCGTTGCATCTTCATCCTTCATTATTTTACCCCTCAAAGACCTTTGCTGGAAACAGGAGACGCTACAATCTGAGAGAAAGGTTTAACTCTTTGTTGTGCCACACTGTGAGCTGTGTTGTCTAATTGTCTGTCTAGACGTGCTTTGATAAACTCACCTGAAGGAAATACATAGAAAATAGATTTGGTTGTTGAATTGGAAAAGACTGCGACTAAGACGCTCAACGAGAGATGATTTTAGGCAAATACATGGTGGTCGTTAAAGTGGCTATAATCAATAATTTCATATAAAAGCAATGGCTCTTATGTCTACATTCAAGTGAAAGGTAGGGATGAATCCACAGAGAATTATCAGCCGACTCTGCAGTTCTCTTCAGCTATGCAAAGCGTTTTAATGTCTTTCAGATCATTGTTTTGGTTCACTGTCATCGCTCTCATCAGCACATGTTCCAGATGCAGCCTCTAGAAACCCACTGAACCAGCACCAAACGACAGACAGACACCATTAGCAGCTAGCTGGAACACCATGCAGCATTTAGCTGCCAGATGTTTGCCTCATGTGTTGGTAGAGACCAAAACCAGAGCTAAAAGAGAATAAATATTGGATTTAAATGTGTCAGGTGGCCAGACACATGACTCCAAAAGGATGCTGATACTGCTCCCTATCTGATTGTTGGATAAATGAACCACTGTTCGACAACACTTTCGACAAATCAACTAAAAAAGTGATGGTGTTTTCAGCTTGTTGACGCTGCCCCCAAGTGACCAAAAAATAAGGTTGGTTGAAGTTATTGCAGGTTGATGAAAGAGTTTTGGAATCAACATTGTGGCTCTAGAAGCAAAAATGTTCCTCATATCCAAATAAAATGTAAAGTTTCCGAGACGGGGTGTATTACTTACTGGATACTTACTGTAGCGCCCCATCTGGCCCAATTAATGTAATCTTTGGTGTGCAATCAACCACTTTTCACATGTTTAAAGAAAATATTGTCTCGTGTACAAACATAGTTTTTGGTCTTACTGGGAACATTTTCATTCACGTTTTTTCTTATTCTAGATGCAACCACAGTCAGTTAAATAAAACTCGTTTAAAATCCTCTTTAAAGCTTAAAAAAATCGATCGCAGATGTGGTAGAATTTTCCTTGCTTACATCTGATTAAATAAATCAGTCTGATTGCACCACTAACAGCTAAAACTCAATTGCCCGGCTGATGGGTTCTCTCTATACTCTACCGCCTGATCTGTTCCACTTCTCAAAGCCTGGTCTGTCCCCAGAGGCTTTCACACTGCTATATAATGATTGATTGCCATTTCTATTTCATTTAGGAGCCAGGCTATGGGACAGGTAAATGAATTGTGGGTGCATCTATTCTATGAGTGGAATGGTGAATACGGCGTATAAATTATCAAAGTTTGACTGACATTTAATACCCCGGCATTATTTTAACAGACAGACTACAATTATTAGTGTGTCGCTCATACGCAGCTCAGTTTGATTCTGTCACAGATGACAACCGAACGATAGCAAAGTAAAATAGAAATGGATGTGTAATTCTTGCAGATAAATATTACTTTGTCATTTTTCATATAGTTTTTTGATTTCCAGTGTATGAACGTCATGTGTTGTTGAGGGGTTGAAATTAAAGCATCAAGAACGTTATCTTCAGTGCCACTCCAGTGACAATCTATTAACACACCAGAAACAATTTTATTTGCAGCATTGGCGGTCGATCTGCATAATATAATAAGAAACACTGAAGCGCGATTCACCACTGTTGGCTTGTTGCAGGATTTCAGGTCTTTCCAGGTGGGATGCCAAAGAAATACATCAACTGATTATGTTGTGAAGTAAAATCAATGGTGTGTTTATAAATGATGTTGTTAAATCAAAGGTGCATTAAATAAATGGTGTTCAGTGTGATGTTGGAATTAGTTGTAATCTAATCTGACGCGGTGCCGCTGTTGCTGCTCTAAACTGATCCTGGTGCCTTTAATTGCACCTGAGAGGACTATAGGAAATGTACCTTTTTCCTCCAAAACATTCAATTAATCATGAGGTTTCTTTGTGGAATTAAATACAAAATGAAGTGCTTGGACATGTTTATGAGACAGGAATACTGATTATCGACTGCTGTGGATAAATGTAAATGTACTAAACCTCAATGTAGTGGTAAAGAAATCCGCTGTGAAGTCGCAGTTTGGTGTTACTCACTTGTGTGTAGAAAAGAACTTGCCGTCAGTGGGAGGAAGTCAGTGAGGAAATAAAAACTGCAGTCATTATTAATTGTCAGAGTTCGTTGGGCTGAGTGATCAATCTGTCGCTGAAGTTGGAGGTTGGTAATGGAGCTGACCATCTGACTTCAAGACTAAAGAGCCGCCTGACTCACATACTGATGAGCAACTGCTGCACAGACTGTACAGTTACTTACCTCACTGCAACCTAATTTAAACTTGTTTATATATTTTTGGTATATTTATATGTCACTTTGCTCGCAGATATAAGAGCTATATATACACATATATATATATATATATATATGTATATACAGTATATAAGTTTGCTTGTTAATTACATGTCTGTTTTTGTATCCTTGTGTAACTTTGTTCTCTGTATTTAAGTATATTAAGAACTGGAGTCAAATTCCTTCAATGTGTCAACAATTTATGTTGAGAATAATTAGTATTAGTAACAGAAGTGATGATCAAAACTAAAAGGTGTCATTTTAGATTACAGCCCACAATGCAATTCTTCCAGATGTACAGTGTAGTTTTTTTTGTTTTACCGGTGGACCAGTTCAGTAGACCGATACATATACAGTATGTAGGTACAAGGGAACGAGATGTGAAGTGAGGCAATAATGAAAAGTAATTTGTTCTGTAGGTATTTTATAACTACCGGGTATGTATTCTGATAGTTCGGGATTGGTTAACAGCACAAATTAGTATGTCAAAGGTCACCAAAGTTGAATTCTGCACAAAAGCTCTGCACAGATTTACTTTGACTCTACAAGCGAATCCAATGTATTGCATTAAAAATCATTGGTTTAGTTCTGAAATGTCTCTGTAGATGCTGGTGCGTAACTGGAGACGCAGAACAAGCACATAATATTAAAGATCTGTGAAAATGGCCAATAAAGTCAAAAAACATTTTATGTTGACGCACAAAATCATTACACTTGATCTTGTTGTGGATCGACATAAGGTGCCGTCCATGTCGCATGTACATGTGCTCACATTGTGCAGAGCCCTGATTAGCTCGATGTCAGGGGAATAAAGAAGCAGTAGCTGCAGGAAACAGGTGGTTCTCACTTTCAGACCGAATGAGAACACTTTGATTGTCTGCCCTGGACTGAGCTAAACTTGGCGGTTTGGATCGCTCTGGTTGGCTTCTGGGCTTAGTTCCGCTAGAGACAGGGTCAGTGTACCACAGTGCCGTAATTACATTTGGCTCCCACTCCCACAACAGGATTAGGTGATTTGTGGCCAAGAGGCCTTTATAATTGCTCCTGATTACCAGTTGCCAGTGCAGTGTAGAGAAAGGACAGTGTGGTCCGCCGTTCAGACACCCTTTTGGCCCATAATGCCTCAACACCCCATGTCTGTGTCGTGTCCCCCCCCCCCCCCCCCCTCCACACTGCTTAGCGCGATCTGGATCATCACTTTTGTCTGTTATTGTCTGAAGCCTAATTGTTACTCTTTTCCCATCACTGTTCAGTGGATGGAAAACAGAAAACAAAGACATTTTGCAGCTGATGTCAAAACATTACCTCCATGTATGTGGTCTGTGTTCCTCTTTTCAGAGAGGGTCGCTCATTATCTTACGCTGAAAATATGTGACCTTGTTTGGTACCACAAGAATATAGACATAGCAATGATGCATTGTGTGAAAGCAATTGCTTCTTTTCTCCTTCTCATTTTCCGCCTCTCGTTAAGCTACATAAGAGCTTTGAAAGATTCCCTCAAGCCTCCTCAGTGGTTCTTTTCCCGTAATGGAGGGATTCCTCCCTTTTTTTTAATTCCAGCTTTTGTTTGCCCCCTGAAAAGGAGCCGCTTGTACAGAAATAATTAGCTGCATTATGTGTAGAGATATATGTATCTCCCTTGAGAGGTGAAAATCCTCCTATTCTTCCTACCTCATGAAAGCCTAGAAATCTCTAGACTTAAGCTTTTTAGTATTTGAGGCTTTTACTACATAGAGGGGGAGTTCAGTGAAAGTGGGAGGCAAACTGAGATAGTTTCACATTATCTCAATGGCTTTAGTGTCTGCATATTCTGCTGAATATCATGGACGTATTGTTGATTCGGAATACTGTATATAAATGTATTAAACTGGCTACTTCTTCCTTCTGTCTTGATGCATTTTATCTGATGCATATTTTATTTTTACACCCCATTAAAAAGCTAAATTATGGCAGATGCAGAGGTTGATACAATGTTAAATGTGGTTATTGTATCTAAAACTCAACCTGTGTTACTTCTACAGTCACCAGGGGTTATTTAGAAACATTGTGGATGAGCTTAAAAATGACCAACTTTAATATAAAATATTATGTCTACCCACATATTTGTGTTTAGGAGTGTTACGGTCCACGGCCAATGCCGCCTGCGTTATGTATTTGCGGGTGCTATTCTGGGGATGCATGCACCTTGTGATTTCCCTATTAGGTATGCAGATTTGGATGTGCGACCGCAGCCCCTTGATTGGCTGCAGCGACACCTCCTCCGCCCACCTGATGAGGACTGAGTGGTGATTGGCATGTACCTGTTCCGGTCCACCAATCCCAGGCACACTGGAGAGAGCAGAGAATTCAAATGCCTAGCCAGCTCGACAGTCGGGGCTGCTGGGGTTGTCAGCCATATGCATAGATTGAATGTTGTTTATTGGATACTGAACATGGTACTTGTTTTGTATTTCGTGCAAGCTGTTCACATTCTTTAGTTTGTGATAGTTTGATCGTCAGCTTGGTGAACAAGCTTGTGTTAAGAGCCCTCCTTTTGTTCTATTTTGTGTCTTTAAAAGCAATTGTTTGCCAATTGTCCATATTACATGAATAAATATATCTTTTACCCTAAAGATAAACTTTCTTGCTGCACAGGGCAGTTTTCCAGTTTAAACAACTTAAGTAGTTGTGTTGCGATTAAGAGTACTCGGAAAAATAGTTGGCACGTCAAAAATGGTCGACTTAAATTAATGAATAAATGGTTTAAATGTCCAGCTTCTACTAACGGCCCTACCTCTACTGCACACCTGACCACACCTACTGAAGAAAAGAGACCTCATTACAGAAAGAAAATCCTGTCTTCCTCTTCTAGAAGCAATTCCTAAACTCATGATTCTTTAACTAAAGAAATCTTAACTATAACTGCAAATTCAATACTTCAGTCAGCACTCGCCCTGCCATGTCAGTATCTATGTTTGGAATGAGACGCCACGATGTGATCTTAAAGACTGATCTGCAACTTCAGTCATCCTTAGCAAAAAACGAATTGCATTTGTGATCTGTACAACCAGTGGCAGAGGCCCGTGCCTCCTTATAGGCCTCTACAGAGCCAGGCGTAGCACGTCGATCAAATTCAAAATGGTTCGCCTTGGCAGTCCACATATCCATGCGTCATCATACAGTTTAACTAGCCTTTCAATCATTATATTTCGGTGTTCATGTTGTTCCCCATCTTCCTTGTATTCACCATACAGACCATGTTTGGGACAGGGTCTATGCCATCCTAACTAAGAATTCCTAACTTGGGAAATCACCAAGTTAGGACGGTTCTGTAATGGCTAAATTCCTATTCTAAGATAAGATTGGATTATTTCCTAAATGCAGTTAGGAAACTTGTTTCTGTGATACCAAAAATCCCCCCAAAAAAGGAGAAGTTTCTGTAATGAGGACTGGACATAGACAAATACATGCAATCAGTTTGAAACCATTCACTCATTCACTACTACCCACTCACTATCCAGGGAGTTCTATGAAGACGACTCACTATATAGTGAGCTCATCGGCAAAATGAAAAACGCTTTTGGACACTACTCGGTTCATTTTCTCTTTGCCGTTAATTACGTCATTGCTGTCGCATAGTTTAAAACATGTCAGATCAGCATCGGCGGGTGGACCATCCATAATAAATACCAACATGCATGTTTGAGATACATACATGATATTATACTGAGCGTATTTTTCCAAATGAATAAATACAAAGTGCTTTGAGTCCATTTGTGTTGTAATGCTCTGCTCACATGAAACCACCACAACTCGTGGATTGTATATAGTGTTTGGTTGGTGACCATCGGTTCTACACTACTTTTCAGGATGCATTGTGGGATACTTTGAGTCCATAGGGTATAATAATTCTCGCTATACATTTAGAGAGCACTACAAAATGGCAGACTCACTATAGTGCTGACTGTAGTGAGTGAGTCCTGACATGGCCTAGTCTTGTATGAACTCACATGTGCATCAAGGGGAAATAGTATTGAACATTTCCATTAAGGCTATCACATCTATCGAAGGGGTGAGAAAAAGGGGTACTTGAGCCCATCTGATAGGGCTATGGGAAACACAAAAAAAGCTCTTAACATCTTTTTTGCAGCATAGCCAAAGGTCATTTGGAAAGTGCCCTCTACTCTCACTACGGCTGATATTTGCAGTCTCAACACAAAGCCTTTTGACTTGTCTTCGATGACTACTTTGTCCCCTGTAAAACCACTTTAGCTGCCTCTGGATGAAGGACTCCGAGCATGTCTTATAAAAGATTTATGTGAGAAACGCAGTTTTAAAAAGTGTCAGCCGAGTGTCACAACATGTGTGTTATTGTTCAGTGTTGGGTGCAGCTAGCCCACCTCCTGAGGTCCTTGGCTTTTCAGATAAAGGACATTGTGAATGACCCAGTGTGACTGTTTGTTCTCCAATTTGTTCTGCCGTTTCTCTGGATCCTGAGAGGTGCTTTTGGCTTGAAGCAGCGTTTGAAGCTGACTGAATTGCTTAACTGGGTGAGAAATGAAGATTTATCTGCACATCTGTGAGGTGCTCTGGCTTCTCCATCACAGTATGTGTGAACTTCTCACTGCACGCGGTAGACAGTACGCCAACTGAAGAGAAATGACACATTTCAAGTTCTTGATCAAGCACAAGTTGGTTTGTATAAAGATTCTTTTATCCATCAATCCTATATCCCATAGCTTTCAGTGTCACAGACACTCGCAGTATAAAATAGTGACTCAACTTATTCTGTGCTTATTTGGACTATTTTATTTATTCAGGCTCAAGCCCCACATATCGCCCAAACTGCCACTCCACCTTCATTTCCTGCCAGGCCCCAGCGCGGGCTCTCCCTCATCTGACCTCTCACACAGTGAACCCCATGAATGGACAATAGTGCCCTTCAGTGGGGCCCCATGACCATAGCAAAGCCTGCAGCTGGAGCACATAGCAAGGCTGCCCTGGCCCGAGGGCACGCTAACAGCTGAGAAAGATCACTGAACTGCCAAGGGGATTTTTGGAAATGCTCGGGGAATCACAGATGTGAGGGATGAAAAGTGGCCTGCGAGCCATGTGAGAGGATCAAGAGTTGGAGCTGTTTATTAGATGCAGAGGAGATGCGGCCTTTACTCTAACAGGTGCACAGGGGCTGGATGGTGAATCTGGAGCTAAAGGATGAACCTCTGGAAAGCCCCGGGCTATTTTTCACCGAACAAAGGAAGCAGGGGATTAAGGCTGTTACAATAAAGTCCGCTGGATTTCTTGCTGGATGTCAAAAATAATAAAGAATATTATGTGTTTGGATAAAAGAATGAAAAACTAATTTAGTTGTTTAACGATCACATGACTAAATACAAAGGTGGAAAGTAACTAAGTACTCAAAGTGAGGTACTTGTACTTTAGAGGAGTATTTGTATTTGTTGCTACATCATACCTCTACTTCACTACGTTTCAGAGGGCAACATTGTACGATAGACAGACAGACAGACAGACAGACAGACAGACAGACAGACAGACAGACAGACCAACAGACAGACAGATAGAGAGACAGACAGACAGACAGACAGACAGATAGACAGACAGATAGATAGAGAGACAGACAGACAGACAGACAGACAGACAGACAGATAGATAGAGAGACAGACAGACAGACAGACAGACAGACAGACAGACAGACAGACAGACAGATAGAGAGATAGTACAAAACTAACAAACACACCCTTATTTTTAACAAAGAAATACAGAAATTTGTCATGTGAAATTGCATTTACATGAATTTATCAAACATTATAAAACATTAAGAGCTATTCTGATCCATTAGTTTTCATTGCAAATGTAGTTCAACTGTTTTGGATTGTTTGACTAAATGTTATGCTCCATGTGGCTCACAGAGAGCTGGTAGGTGGATTAAATGGTGATCACTGATGAAGAATTGATTTTTGCATTGCTTGTGTAATGAATGATCAATGTCTCTTAGCAAACACGTGTCTGTAACATGCTGTCAGTGTGGCTCGGCTTCTTCTCACATCTCTGCATCCAAAGTTGCAGGGCATCAAAGCCATGGCGGTTTGCTGACTGGAACCTTGTTTTTGTGCCTTGTTATTTCCCCGGAAGGGTTTCTAATTAGATAAGAAAATCAATTATGACTAAAATCACAGCAAACATGTCTTATCTGCATTTGCCAGGAAGTTATTTGGTAGTTTGTGCCACGGGGAAAGTGCAATTAAAAAATATATATGCTAATGAGAGGGTGTTGAGAAAGTGTGGGAATAAATGCGCCAGTGTAGTCTTTGGACAAGATAAACATGATTAAAATTCTGCCATCATCATCATAATCATCATCGTAGTCACAATGCTTCCTTCTCCTCCAGCTCTGTAATGACATGCTGTCCAAGAAGCCATTTGCTCCAGCCAGCCCGGCTGCACAGTGAAGTCGTCCAAATACTTGCCGGCGCCTCTGCTCTGCCTCTCCAAATGAGTTTTCATTAACATAATGGTGTGTGCTGCTGCTTGGTGATTTCTTTTAATCAACCCCGGAGTCACTGGTAATTAGTAACAGGCGACTAATGGATTCTGATGGACACTCTTGGCATCCCCTGACTTATCGTTGTCTGATTTGATACTAAGAGGAATATCAATGGCAGCTGCGACCGACAAATGTATTCATATCATGGGATTGTAGGCAAATTAAAGAAGGTCGACATCAATTTTAAAACAGCTGTCGGGTAGTGAATTCAGCACATCTTGATATTCACTCCCACCTCCGGAATTTGTCTGAGCACAAGTTGTCTTCAGAACATTTCAGCTCATTGGATCTCAGATTTGACATTAATCTAATCTCACCCCCCAGGAAAAAAGAACCTCTCCTCTGAGCCAATAGGAGGAAATTGACATTCCCTCCGCTATTTCCATCTTTGACTGTGTCTCGCAGCTTTGTTTCTCCACAGGACATTGGGTGAATGGGAGTTCTGAAAGGTAATGGGAGATATAATAACCTGCAGTGCAGAGACACAGAGGGGAAATACTCAGTGATTCTGCAGAGGACGAAAAAAGGAATCAACTGCAGAATATATTACACAGCATCAACTGTTCCAAGGACAGGAAAGGTCAGACTGCACGTCTAGCACGCTGTCTAGCAGTCTATGGGACTGGTGGGACTACATTGTACGAGAAAAATCGGGGATTAAAGCTGCAGAATGGCAAGCTCCAAATCCATACACACAATCTGTGATGACTTCCCTGCATCACTGTCCACACACACACATATATATATATATATATATATATATATATATGTGTGTGTGTGTGTGTGTGTGTCCTGACAGCATGTGTGGGCTTGTATTTGTGGCACAAGCGAGCCCATCCACAGTAGCCACTGACCCATTTCTCTTTTCAAATTTACCAGCCAATGCAACACCCCTGCTGCTCTTCTTCACTCGGCTGCTCTGACCTTTGATAGAGAAGGCTTAGAGATCATGTATCTTGCAGACAGAGAGCTTGTCTCCAACCTAATCTGTCCTGAGGCTGAGATTGATGCCGTCCAGGGCTTAGAGAAGTTCAATACAGCCGTGTTCTTTCAACAGAAATTCACCAGGATGTGTTACAGCAGGATTGCAAATTACCAAAGTTGTTTAATCACGGATTGATAAGAACAATAGTTGCCCAGGAGACCAGACTACCACGCATTTAGCTCCCAGACATGTAACCTCCCAAACGTCATTCTTTGTCACTGTGTTTGCTTATGGCCCTACTGTTTCTTAAATATACACAGATCAGTCACGCCTACACACATAGAATTCAAAAACATGTGCTTTGCCCTTTTTTCTCACCATGTTCCCCCCTAACGCCCTCTAACACTCAGCTCCAAGCATACACTCTTTTTATTCCTCAAAGTTCCTTGTTCAAAGTTATGGAAATGCAAGATTAAATTCACACAGAAACCCCACCCAGTCCACGTCTCCCTCCTTCTCAGGGACTCAACACAGGCCGGGAGGCTGGGTGTATATATATATATATATATATATATATATATATATATATATGAGTGTGAGCCACACCCTGCAGCTGTGCACCTGGAACTGCTCCCATTCCAGCATGGCAGTGAACCCACGCACCTGTTCACACCTGAGACCTGCGCCTCTGGACCGTCACCTCCTCGCCTGCCTTTGTTTCATCCATCACCTCATGAGACTGACACAAGCTGAGTGAGCAGGCGGTTAAAAAACAAAAGCGTCAGGACTATTCGTGTCCCTACAGAGTAATGTCAGGTATGTAACAGTCGGAGCTCCGAGAGCCAAACGTTACACGAAGCTGCCAATGACTGGTTTGATTAGACATGTGTGCTATTTTTCACATCCCTGTGTAATCTCACCCAGCCAGTTAAACCAGCGCCTAACACGACACCTTAGCGTGATGAACTCCAGGCAAATGGCTGGCCCCTTTTCTTACTCGGAGAGGAGATCAGGATACAATCTTTTTCAATACTTTTTACAGTGAATGAAACACGTTTTGTGTGATTTTTATCACATTAATAATTCAGTATTTATTCTAGCACTCTATGCACTTGTTTACAATTTACAGAAACAGACTTGTGTATAATCATTTCATGTTGTTGGTTATTTCTATATGTATTTCTACATTCACCTATTTTTTTTGTATACAATAACTTAGTACAATAATGTGCATCATTTACTGTTTGCCAGAATTCCCAAAAATACTGGTTATGTATGAACTAATATTCTTAAAAATAACAATAATAATAAAGTAAACTTAATTAGCTTTGATCATGCGGGTTAAATAATAAGGGGTTTTGTTTCTTTTTGTTTTGAATCATCCTTTTGACCACCTGTCAGAGTCCCATATGGGTGTCACTTTGCAGCACAAACACTCTTTTCTAATGACTTGACCACTCCAAACAAATGTGGGAGGTCTGAGTGCGCTCAGTTGCTCCACAGCGGGGCTCCCTGCTCTCCCTCATGCCTGCTGACAGGTATGGCATTAGACCATCTGTTGTGTCTCTTGTTCTCTCTTTTAGCTCAACAAACTGAACAGATTTAACATGAGATTCATCTGTGAGGGTTGACCACCAGCACACAAAAACACAACAGACTTGTTGTTTCCTTCAACCTGCTGTCAGTTTCCTACGTATCCCAGAAAGGACAAAAAAGCATGAACTTCTCCTGTAAATGTGTGGCTTTCGTGTGACGTAGTTAGCTTGAATTTGGATATATATATATATATATATATATATATATATGAATATGTTCTCAAAGACTGCAACTAGTGGTTATATATTTGTTCCTCATTAACAGTTAATCATAAGCATGTTCTTCAGTGTGGTTTCACATGTTTGATCTATAAGTTTTTTGCAGTTGGAAAAATAAATATTTAATATCTGAATTTGCTCCAGTTTCTAGTTCCGGTTTAGGCTTTGAACTACAGTGTCTGACAGTAAAATATCTACAGTGTCCCAAAATATCTGCAGTATTAATACTCGCATTTGTATGGAATGAGGCTACTCTCTCATATCAATGCAAACTGCAACTACAATTTATGAATCTGTCTGCGTTTTGAAAATAGAACATGCTCAATCAGCGTTATTTGACTCTTATTACCAGTTTCCATCTGTGGAATCACCTTAATTCACAGATCTGATATCATGTCAATATATATGAAACTAAATTAATTACAAGTAATCATTTTGGGTATTATTATATGTTAATTAGGTGCAAATAGTATAGTAAATGTATATATATTATCATCTTGTGTCATGATAAATTGAATTAGAAGATGACAGCTAACCATAGCCATGCTAAATATAATAGGCTTTGATATGTGAAATATATATATATTTAGATCCAGTGAATTTGTTATGGCATAAGCGGTGAGGTGGCCTAAAACTATAAAACATTGTGGAAAACCCTGAATTTTACATGAAAACAACATGTTTGACTGAATAATGAGCACAACATCATCATTTTTACGAAATTGTCCCCGTTATGGACCTGTAACCTTTAACCTTTTCTTATATTAAACTCTATTGAAGCTGTCTTTGACTAAAACTAAAATCATCTCAAGAACTGAAGGTACAATCTGCAATATCTGTTTTTATTTATTCCTTAAATTTCCAAGAAGGACCTATTGGTTCCATGATCATCTTGATCTAAGTTTATTAGAAAATAAAGCCGTGTGTGCGTGAGAAAACAATAACGCCAGCAGCACTGGAATGTCTCAACAATGAGCGCTGTTGTCAGTTTGAATGTCAGCCATGCGTCTCTGCTGGGAACGGATGTATCTTTCCAGTTTGGCAGAAATCCTGTTGAGGAACCTCCAAAAAGGAGGCCACCTTTCATTCTCCTCAGCCTCTAAGAATAATAAACTTTCTCTCTCCTCTCCATTTGTATGTGACCAGTGCTCCGCATTAGCCAAGGCTGTCACTGGTGAGAGCCCAATTAGAGGTCTGAGACCGCCCCGAGGGCTTATTTTCTGCTCTCTGTTTTGGGGAGTCAGTTGCCAAGCACTGCCATGTGCACCGAAATCATTAGAGACTCTCTGGCACGTCACTCTGGGACTCTAAATACTTTAATTCTCTATGGTTGTCTCTGAATTGATTAATTGGTCGTCCACAAATAACACAGGCTTTTCTATCTGAACAAGCATCCAGTGTGTTGATATCGAGCTGTTTTACTGTTGACGTGAAAACTTCCACTGCTCAGGTCTGAATGAATTAAACTTTTTAAGTTTCATTTGTATTTGTCTCTTTATAAGTTACCTCTTTACCTTCATTTACGCTTACACTGAATACAGAAACTTAACCACATGCGGTTACAACTTGAAATGTTTGCATTCAAGAATTACGACTTTTAAATCCACAGCAGGTTCAGCTGTATCAGCATTTTTGTCAAAGCTGCTAGTAACTTTAGAGGGAGAAGTTTCTTCTTTTTAAAGCAAATAAATTGGACATACTTTCGTATCATCTAGCACAAAAAAACATGCCAAAGTCTACTAACTCACATAGTATAATAAATCAAGGCACATACAAAATATTAGCAGTAGAAACTTCCGAAAATAAGAAGACAGCTGGATTTTTCAAACTAAACCAAAAACACTTGTGGTCTCCTGCAACAAGTGTTAGTGGTGCAAGACCACCCACACAGTCACACACCTTTTTATTTTTTATTGGTTCAGCATAAAATATTGTAAAAATACCACCTGAACCCTGTGATGCTTCAGCTGCTACAAGATAAATGAACATTTGCAACTCACGTTTAAACCATTTCACAACCTAAATTGCTTATTGATTGGGAGATTTCTGAGGTCAGGATTGATGATGAATGTAGACAGCGTTATACTATAAGCTATACATTGGAATTCACAACAACAATGTCACAGATACGTTTTTTGAGAGCAGCAACATATTGTGTTAATAATTATGTAATAAAAAATGGAATGCAATAGAAAAATGACATAATACATACGACAGAAGTTAACTCTCCAGGCTAGGCTTTTTTTCGAATACATTTTGAATTAATTTATGTGTTGTGAAACAACTTGGGTAACCCAACACCCAAGGAATGTCGTTCCACTGTCACACACCAAACCTTTCCACCAACAATATCTATTCAAAAATACAAATATGTGCATGATAGGATGTATTGTCGTTATGAACTACATCAGTGTCATTTCCTACGCTGCATGGACCTGCAACCTTGTGGCACTTGTGTCAGGTGTCATTTGAAAATAGAGCATTATGATCTCCCTGATCAACTGATTGGACCTCATTTGTACATTTGAGTGTCCTGCAACAAATGGACTCAAATGTCGCTTTGGACAAAAGTGTCTAATGTATATGTAAAATACCTCTTCATTAATTAATGTTAAGTAACTAACCTGTGGATTTCAACACTCATATATGAGGGGTATCCTTTTGTGGGACTAATGAGGTCTGACTCCACCTCCTGGACTTGCCTGTGGAGTTTCAACAGCAAGAACCTGAAACACATAGAGCAGGCGTGTCAAACTCAATCACAGAGAGGGCCAACATTAAAAACTGCGACTACGTCGAGGGTCAAACAGGGTTAACATTTATTGAACAGGATAGACGTATTGGATATTATTCATATTATCGCGGGCCGGATATAATTGAGGCCTTGCGTTTGACATGTCTGTCATAGAGGATGTGGTGTTAATTTAGTGTGATAAACCATCAACATCAAATTATGTGCGGTTAACTGATTAACACCCCAGTCAAGCTTCATACAGTATGAATCATTAGAAACTAATGTCACTCAAAGTCACTCAAAGAAAAAATCACCATCCTCACATTTGATGATGATTGTGAGGATGAAGCTGGTGCGGTGTATTACTAATTCCTCAAGTGCGCCACACATTTGTTTATGGTAGAGAAACATTGCTGTAGCTGTCTGTATTGATTTTCTTTCTAAATGATATTTGATTAATATGTGATGTTATGCAAATGAATGCAGACTTGCGTTTTAAGAAATACATGTATGGGTGTATTAATAGCGTTTAACACATTAACAACGTGGAGGTCTTCCGAGTGCAAATATACCATATGGCCTCAGCAACAAAACCACAGAGTCTGTGAGGAGAGGGGGTTGAAGAAATGCCCTGACCTTTGACTGTCTACAAAGCATTCCCCAGACTGTGGACCCATTGAACAGAGGTTCTTCAGAGGTTTTATTTAAAGAGCAACTCTAATGTGACCGGCATGCAAAACTCACCGCAAATACTAATATCACCCAGGAAACTCTTTCTCTGTGAAACTGCCAATGAGCTGTCATTACTCTCAAACTCGACTACAGGATGAGTCTGCTGCATTCACGGCCTTGTTGTGTAGGTGCTTTGTTCGTATGTAAAACATGTACTTTTTTTCTCTCTTTGGCACACACACACACACACACACACACACACACACACACACACACACACACACACACACACACACACACACACACACACACACACACACACACAGACAGACACACACAAAGCCCAAATGTCATGTGTCCATCAGTGCAGTTTGAAAATCCAGTTTGTATTCTTGGCTTCCCTCTGCTGAGGATATCTGTCTCCAATTCAACATCTGTTTAACAGTCCTGTCAGCTGGAACAGTGGATAATCTCTAATTCCTCCAAATGTGGCACGAGTCGTGCATAATGCTGGCTCCAACTCGGGGAAAATAAGAAAATAAATGCACATCCAAGCAGCTTTGCCAAGATATAGATTAACTGCAACTGGCTCTTATTTATGTATTTGGTTGGTCCTATCTGGATTTTACAGTATTGCTGTGAGCCTAAAATATGAAGAGCAGAGCTAATATTTAATTTAGTGTTTGAAATGTTATTTTTAGGTTAGAACATATTACAGTTTTTTAAGCCAGTCAGTTACTTCAGATGTTGTCGAAATGGTTGTTAGAAACGCTCAACATATTTATAAACTCTTATCTGCTCATTGGGTTTGCTCAGCCGGTATACTCCATCTAACTTCTTAGATTTAGTTGGAGATTTTATGATGCTTATCGGGTGTGACAGCTCGTTTTTGTCGTGACAATCTTCATGCTTCATAATGTCTTTGGTTTAATCTACCGCAGACCCAAAAAAAGGATAAAAATGAAAATATCTGCAAAATAAGAGGGAACACAGAATGAATTGTCATCCATGCCTCTCCTGAATGGTTTGATTAAGATCTAGCAACAGCGGCATTTCCGCACTTTGAGCCAGGACTTATGTTGTTATTCCTTCGCTTCACTGGGAAGGCAGAGGAGGGCTTGGTGTAAACACCTCGAGAGGGCTTTCGCTCTCTTTCAGTGCAGGTGAGAGGCAGTGCTCGCTTCACAAAGCACCTCTGCACCACCACCAGCTATCTTTCCACTGGGTTCGGGGGGTCACTATTTTCCCACCGGGGGAAACTCTTTTTCAGCTCATATACGACGGATGCATTATGGCCTCTGAATGAGAAATTGTAGCGTTCAATGTGCATTCCTCTGGGTTTCTGTTCTTACAGAGGGCTACTGAATAAGAAATCAGCATCTCTATATACGCGCTCTTCTTGGCACACAGTCCCCCCCCCCCCCCCTCCCTCCTCCTAACTCCATCCACCCCTGACTCCCCATCCCCCCACTGCCATTCTGTGAAGTTAGGGAATCCATAGGAGGTTTATTTGAGATGCAAGCACAAGTGTGAGAACACTGGGCTTGGGAAAAACTCCTTTCCTTTGGCCTGAATGGGGGCATTTAAAAAAAAAAAACAGACGTTTTTTCAAGAACTCCTTCAGGCTTCGTCCTCTGTCAGCTGAACAAAACACTGCAGCCATTCAGGAAAAAATAAAGCTTCATTACTGGCTAATTTGATTGAGTGTCATTGTGATAAAAGATTTGCCTCATTTAAAGTATTTCCCCCCCTCTGTTGTTTCCGTTTTGTCTTATCGGGATAATAATTGTAACAAGCCTATCTAGTAAATACGTTAGAGGCCTGATAATGTTTGAGGGCACAGATCAGATGCTTTATCCACAGTTGTCGCTCTGCTTAGCTACTGGTGTTCAGATATGAAAGGCAAAGTCAGTCACACAGTGATACCCAGCCGGTTCATTCAGCTCTGCTCCCATTTACACTTTCTGAAAACATCAAAGTCGGTCGGAGTCGAATCACAGAAACAGTGAGACAGAAGAGGAAAAACATTCAGAATTCCCTTTAAACTCAACACCAAATTGGCTTTTCGTGAGAACCAGTTCAACTGTCACATACATGAATAATGCATTGCATCCAGGGGTTGTAGGGTTAATTTGTTACTCTAAATTTAAAACGTAATTTATGGGATTTTTTTTCTTCTTCGTGTGGCACAGAAATGATTTTATAATATAAATATCTTATGCAACCTTACATGCATCTGATTTGCACATATTTTCATGAACAATTGAAAAACTGTTTACTGCCATTGGAGTCCATAGTTATCGTCCTTAAAAAGCTGCACACAGTAAAAAAAAAGAAGTATTTTCTGCTGACACACAGATTGTATTTTCAGTGAAGCATTAGCACTACGAAATGGATCAAAGAATGATATTTGCAGAGGCATTGCCGGTGCAGCATAATGAGGTGAATCCAATAACATTGTTGGAAAATCCATCCATAATGTCGACTAATGCACAGATATGGACGACAGTAAGAGGCTGGCTTTGAATACAAACTCTCTCTTGGCTCTGTTGTCGCCAGTTCTTAGCTTTTTCCCCCCCTCATGTTGGCTTCTGCTCGATTCTGTTCTGCACCCAAATGTAAAGACACCATTCAGGCTGTATGTGATGCAGGGAGGCTTTCTATTGAGCCTGTTGCATAACCAACACACTTTACATGTTAATGTCGCTGATGTTGACAACGAGCAATACAGCTCATTTTAATCTTATTTCTTTATTGCAAAACAGTTTAATTCTCTTTCATTTAAGAAATATCTTGACAAATTAAATTCCCAAACCTTTATTTCGCTGCCTTCTCAGACTTCTTCTCTTGGTGAGATTGTGTCGAGTAGCATATGATTTTGAAAATGATCTACAATAGAAATGTGCTTGTGTTTACTTCCAAATGAGCCTCTAGAGCCTGGATGAATTGGATCAATGTGTTGTAAGTGACGTTGTCTCATTGTGCTGAATATTACGGCTTTCTGGGAACAAAAGTCCCCGGAGATGAAGTTGACACAAAGCCAATAGTGCAGGGACGTTGCACATTTGTGTTTCATTCGGTCTGCTGTGGCTGATTTGTGTCTGTACTACTGGGGCATCAACATGTTGGAGTAATGCATGTAAGCTCCGAAAAGGAAAGTGTGTGAAAGGTCCCTTCTCCATCCAAAAATAGTGCGATTCTACAAGGGCTTCAACTTCAAATTATTTTCATTATCGATTAATCAGCTGATTAGTTCAAAAATGCCCATTATATAATATCCAGAGTCCAATGTGAATGTATCTGTGCGACCAAAAAACATTCACTTATCTATCATATACGACAAAGAAAAGTATCTGTACACTTGAGGAGCTGGAACCAGTGAATGAACTTAAATATCCTCACAGTCAAAACTTCTTTGCTGTAATATGTTCGGCTGAAAAACACCAAGCTGTTGGAATAAACAGCTTTTTGGGAGGTCTATCACTTTAATTAACACTGAGGGTGAGCCTGACAGCTGTGATGGCAATAGGCGAGCCAATCACAGGTGCTGTGTGGGGCGCAGGGAGGAATGTGAGGGAGTGTTTGACAGAAGAGGCCATGTGCAGAAATAAGATGACAGGTGGTTGGCCTGATCCTACGCCAGGCTGCCAAAATGAGTTTGCCTTTGGGAGCTCCAGAAAAAACATGACAGTGTTAATGAAAATGGCAGCGTCTAAATGTGTTTCGCTTCACAACAGCACATCCCAAGGTTAGGATAGTAAAAACTAAAAAAGTCTGACGTTACCTGAAATAGAAATTCATGAATGTCATGAATGGAAGGGAGCTTTTTTTGGACTGCATTGAACGTTTGTTTAAAGTCTCCAACTCTTAACTGGGTCTCTTAAATTGGGAATAAAGTTTTGTCTGTGATCTATTCCTGAATACGATGTCAAATAATGCTAGATGTATGTTGAAAGTGATTAAACTGAATCTTAGGTTAAAACAGAAGTTCTTGAGGGTCATATTAGACTTTGTAGATGAACCAAATCTGATTTTCACCTAATGTTTTGCTCAGTCATTAAAAATAACAGATTAAAAAGTGGCTCCTGTGAATCGGTGGCGGAGCACTCAGTCAACACGACTACCTGACTTCCTGTGCATGTTCTCTGTGGGAGCTGCTCTGAATACCCCCCCCCCCCCCCCCCCATTCCCACCAGGTGCAATACAAGATTGACACACCCTTGAGCATGGAAACACACAAAGAACATGTTTTTGGTTTTTTTTCAAGGAAAGGCTTTTCCGCAGTGTAGAACCATTTGCCAACTGTTTCACATTTACATTGAAGCATCAGCCAACAAAAATGTATTTAACAAAACGCTCCCTGATACTGAGTAGTGGAATAAGTACTCTGGACCCTTTATTTAAGTATAACAATATAGAATTATTTTAAATAGTTAAAACCATAAGTATATATGTATTTTCAGCTAAATAAAGGCCCCTGTGACTGACTTATTATTAGATTGTTAATACTCATGCATCGATTTGTAAGCAGCATTTTGCTGTTGTAGTTGGTCGAGGTGGAGCAAGTCTTAATTACTTTATGGTCCGATAGTTTAGTCTGCCGGATTCCAACCTGAGGTCGGGCCAGTGGGTTACAAAATAAATTACAATGTAAATCTGAGGGGGTCATGAGATGATTGATGGGTCATAAAGAAGGAAACATTCTGCTACACACATTTGTATTAATTGTTTAGACTTAAATATTTGCTTCTTTGTGAAATGATGGAAGAATATGGTCTCAAACTGTTGTCTACGAAGTTTAGAGGGAAAATCACTCCTTTGGTGGAAACATGATAAGGTGTGTCGCCCAAGGTTGGGCGACATTGGTTGAATTTCTAACAATGAACTATAGTCTGTTAAATGTAGTGAGGCAAAACATATAATATTGCTCTATCAGATGTGGCTAAGCAGATGTAAAAATGTGTAAAAAGTACCTCAAAATTATACTGAAATACAGTATTGAGTAAATGTACTTTCCACCACTGCTGCCCCTCAGAACTTTGATATCGGTATCGATAACCTGCCACAAAGACCAAACCAAGATCACGTTCTTTTTCTCTCAAACGTGATACAATTCTTACCCTCATCATTCTCTCATGATTTCATGCAGGAACACATCCACAGTAACAACTTATTATGAATCCCCATTTATTTTTTTTGTCATTACCAGCCAGAAAGATACTGCTGGACAAAACTGCTAAGCAAGTCCACTTAAACATTCGCAGCGGTAAACAGATGGTGTGTATTTGTCGCGTGGGTGTATATCTTTTTGTGTATGTATGGATGTGTTCTCATCCCCGCCAGCATTATTCCACCATGTTACTGTAGATGTTCTCAGTGTCAGCTAAGTTTCCACTGTGTTGCTGCTGCGCGAGGAGCCGTGCATGCCGAGGCCTGTTTCCTAAGCCTGCCATTCTGACACACACAAAGGTGCTGCTCATCTCGGCTTTGTGTCGAGGATTACGAGAGCAGATACGCTGCAGCCACAGGGAGACACATTCAAAAGTTGCTGCTTCCGTTTTCTCACATACCCTCGCTCTTGAAACTGCCTGGTAAATTCCTGAGAATATGACACATTATCGTCCCACGTGGAGCAGTGCAAGTATCAGTAGCAGTCAATGATGTAAGGATTTCAAAAGTGAAATCTAATTACAGTATAGGGAAGTCGGCACAAGGGAAAATGGTTAAACCGATAATCCTGAGTGTTATTAGCAGACAAAGTAGACTGTCGGAAAATAATTTAACTAGCCTGACAAGTTAAGGGTTTTATCACTGAGCTCTCAGCACAGCACAAAGGACGCCCAGTTGTTTCTAACAGGTTTTCAACCAAAGAACAGCACGAGCCATCAAGTCCAATCAGCGTTGCACTCTTGTGTCACAACCTAGAGGTTCAGAGCGCCGGCCTGAGAGCAGCAGGAAAGGATTAATGGCCTGTGAAACATGTTGAGGTAGTAAGAAATATCTTTGTAGAAATGGCTTAAATTGTTAGACTAAACTTTCTTTATCCATGATCCAATCATTTTTTGGAACCGAATAGTGTTTGAGTCTCGGCCTCAAAGCTTTTATTTGTTCACTAAATAAAGTGTTCTCAGAGCTTTATGGAAGATGCTTTATTCTCTGCTTGATCGTATATCAATCTCTGATGTGTGTTTGCAATAGAAGCTTATGGAAAAAAAAGACTTAAAACATGGCATGAAAGTCTTGATTAAGCAAGAATAAAGACTGATGTTGCCACTGCTTGCATGGCTGTCAATATAATGAATGATTTTTAATGTCTGCGCCAAATAAACCTTTCTCTTCCATGTATTTGTTTTGCTTTCAGTTGTGTTGATAAAAGCAAGAATCCAGCTTCATGGATGTCAGCGCCGCTGTAGATCGCTCTGAGGCCTGTCTATGCTCATCCCTGGATCCTCCAGCTCTCTTTTCAAACACCCTTCATACTTTCTGAATCTAAGTCTTCCCTTCCTGGTCTCGCTTCCATTCTTTGTCAGCCTGCTGCATTGTGCCGATATTGTGGGAACTCAGCATTAAAAGTTATTCCTCAGATGAAGTCTGTGCACTGCTAAAACACTGCAAAGTGGTTTATATTCTTGAGATTGTACAACTTGGGGGAAGCTAATCAAACCAGCAATCATTTCCCCCTTAATCTAATTGCTACAAGTAACGCACAATAAGGTTTTACGTGGTATTCAATGCAGCGTGATACACGATGACTGTGCACTGCTTTTTAACTTTTCAGCTGTGACATACTGTGTTGTTTTGCCCAAGGCTTCTACAACATGAACCCCCTGTTGTGCTAACACAGTGGTCTCAGTAAACTGAATGACGAAGTCAGCGTTTTGCACTGCAGTTTTATTGTCAGATTTTTAACTTCTGCGCCAAATAAACCTTTCTCTCCAATGTATTTGCTTTGATTTAAGTTGTGTTGATAAAAGCAAGAATCCAGCTGCATGGATGTCAGCGCCGCTGTAGATCGCTGCGAGGCCTGTCTATGCTCACTCCTGGATCCTCCAGCTCTCTTTTCATACACCCTTCATGCTTTCTGTATCTGAAAGTCTTCCGTGCCTGGTTTTTTTTTTGTGTGTGGTTCCAATTGGATGCTTTAGAAAGAGTTTTTTTTTCTCTACCCTCCATTGTGTTAAAACTATACTGGCTGACAGTTGCCTCTGTGAAACCATAGCTTCAGTTCTTTGTCAGCCTGCTACATTGTGACAGAATTCGCAGGTGCAAAAAGAAGGACTTGGTAAATGAATAGAAAAATATTGTGGGAAAGGTTTGTGTGCAAAAAAAATAAATGAATCTGACAGAAAGAGAGAAGATTAAGCAGGAGGAAATAAAATAGCAAGCAACTCTGTATTTTATACAGAAAAAGAGACACACAAATGTTAATTCTTAAACATCTCTCTTGCTACGACTGCTTGGAAAAGCTGTCGATACAGTCAATAAATATTTTTTAAATGCATCAGAGGACAAGTACGGGCAGATTATCTGTGTTATGCGGTGCAGAATTCATTCTTGGCTGTGGGATCTGACAGAAATTGAGTTTCTTATCTAAAGAGTGATTTCAGATTTCCTCTGCGTAGGATGCACTGACTGACTGAGAGCTCTTTCCAGCTCTCCACATACTGATGATAGCATCAATGTGTAAGAAACACACCCTAAAGACGGATATATTCAAACATACTCTTGGAAAAATCGAATGAAATCTGTGTTAATTTTTTCACATTCACATCTGTCTTCCTCACACTGATTTATTCTCTTTTGTGTGGGGTGTAGTAGTGCTTTCCAAATGGGGTAAAATTGGGTCTTAGACAAGAGACGCTGAGTGTTTGACTGCTGATACCCTGGAATTCGCTGCAAAGATACAGCTGGGATCATGAGTGCGGATCACCTTACTGTGAAAAAGAGACTGATAGCAGCTGGAAAGCAAATGAGCATGTGTCAGCCATCTGGAAAAGTCACCCAAAACACTATGCATCCTCTGTGCTGAGACAAAGGAGTCATTTTACTTTATGAAAAGACTTGTTCCCCTTTTTTCCACAACAGATGTAGCAGACAAATGTAGTTCCTTTTTATTCCGTTATAAAGCAATCAATGCAGCACATTTAAGCTTGAGCACGCCCTGAAGTCTCTTACACGTCACCTCTCAAATTTAAACTAAAATATTTTGGTCCGCATGCCTTCACCTCTCCTGCAGATTCTACTGCACCACAAGTGAGCTGCACCTGCTGCTGTTAAGGTCAAACGCCGTTTGGCAGTTTACAAGAACCAGCTAGTAAAGTTAATGTGTGTTTGTCCAGGCCAGGCTGCTAACAGCGTCAAACTAATCCATGGACCGATTGCTCAGCTCTGAGTACAACCATGTTGCAAACCTTGCTTGCTTTCTTACTTCCTCACACCCGCCCAATCATTGCTTGAACTGGGTATGGCTTGACAGATTAACGCTTTCATAAAGTTACAGAAATTGCCAAATGCAGTCCTCCCCTAATTCCTACGTGGGAAAGATGTGTATGGAGGGGTTTCAGACACTGTTTGAATATCCAACAAGCTCTTGAGTTGAAGCATGCTGACAACATTTCAGTGAACAGCTGCTAAAACACCAACACTTGCTAGGTTATAAAAGCTATCTAGACAGCTTCAAACTCTCCCCATAACCAGGAGTCTTCAGAGACTTGAACAGTATATTTTAAGGGCTTCTGCTGCATTCAGGCTATATTGTTATATAGCATCCAAGTGGGAAAAACTATTAAAGTAAGCCTCCAAGTTGTAATTCTGACTGCAATATGTCCCACTTCAAGAAAGAAACTACAAAAGTGCCAACAACTCTAGACAACATGGTGAAAAAGTCTCCAACACTGACAGTTACATTTCAACACTGACACTATCAATTCATCCTATTTGAAAGGAGCAAAACACTCTTTATTTCTATCTGGCTGCACTTTAACAAACTGCTGCAATAAAACAACAACAAAAGACTAGCTACAAGGCTACATTGCAATTCATGTCATTTTGCTGACTCTTTTGTCAAAAACGACTTACAATAAGTGCAAACAACCATTAGGATACAAACTCGGAACAGCAAGAATCTTGCAAGTGCATTAGCTTCAAATAGGCCAAAGCATTTTAAGTGCAATTGCAGTGCCTTCAAGTAAGCCAACCCAATTTAAGTGCTACATACAGAATTTATCTTTATTTTTCATTTTATTATTTATTGGCCATGGTACATTTGAAACAGATGGGTTTTCAGTCTGCGACAGAAGATGTGAATCAATGCTCGTTCCAACATTTTTTTTGTTGAGGGGTATCTGGGTCTCACCGTTTGGCTGATGCAGAGCGAAGTGAGTGAGCTGGGGTGTATGGTTTGACCATGGTTTGACCATGGCCTGGATGTAGAAGGGGCTTGATCCATTCACAGCACGGTAGGCCAGTACCAGTGTCTTGAAGCAGATTCGGGCAGCCACCGGTAACTAGTGAAGGGAGCGAAGGAGCGGTGTAGTGTAGGAGAACCTTTGTAGGTTAAAGACCAGTTGGGCTGCTGCATTCTGGATGAGCTGTAGAGGTCGGATGGCGCATGAAGGTTGACCAGTCAGGAGGGAGTTGCAGTAGTCAAGGAGTGAGTTGAAAGAACCTGGACAAGAACCTGCGCCCTCTGGGTCAGTAGGGGACATATCCTCCTGATATTGTAAAGAGTGTATCTGCAGGAGCGGGCTGTTGCAGCGATGCTGGCAGTGAAGGATTGTTGGTCTTCCAGTGTCACACCCAGATTCCTTGCAGTCCGAGTCGGGGAAACAACCAAGTTCCCAATGTTGATAGTAAGGTCTTGGATGGGGGAGCCCTTCCCTGGAAGGAAAAGCAGCTCGGTTTTGTCGAGGTTGAGCTTCAAGTGGTGAGCAGACATGCACCGAGAGATGTCAGCCAGACAAGCAGAGATTTGTGCTTGCACCTGGGTTTTGGACCTGGGAAAAGACAGAATCAGTTGAGTGTCATCTACGTAGCTGTGGTAGGAGAAGCCACGAGAGTGAATGACGAGGTGAGTGGTGAGTTGACAGGATTCTGACACAGATCCTCTCAAAGTTACTCTGTAGGTGCGGTCTTTGAGGTACGATTTGAGCAGGGAGAGTGCATCCTGAGACTCCCAGTTCAGAAGGGCAGTCTCAGTTGAGTGGCCTACCTTGAAACCCGATTGGTGCGGATCAAGAAGGTTGTTCTGATGAAAGTAATAAGAGAGTTGATTAAAAACTGTGCGCTCAAGTGTTTTAGAAAGAAATGGAAGAAGAGAGACAGGTAAGTAGTTATTCACTTCAGAAGCGTCGAGTGTGGGTTTCTTTAGGAGAGGGTTCACTCTTGCCTCTTTAAGAGTGTTTGGAAAGCAACCAGTTGTTAAGGAAGTGTTGATGAGATGGGTGAGAAAGGGAAGAAGATCAGGAGCAATAGACTGAAGAAGGTGAGAGGGGATAGGATCCAGAGGGCAGGTGGTGGGGGGGGGGCAGAGGTAACAAGGGTTAGAACTTCATTAGTAGTAGGGTGACCTCTGTAATCAGACTTTCACTACGGCATAACAACCCAAGGTGGTGCATTGGTATTGCTGCAAGGTACAAGTAATAGCTGAAATCAAGATTAAAGGTTTATCAAAAGCTAAGACACTGCAGAGTTGGGTCAGCCAGTCATAGCAGCAATAATGTCCCCCTTAATCTAAATGCTACATGTAACGCACTATGAGGTATTATCAGGTATTCAGTGTAGTGTGTTGCACAATGACACCCTGTGCTGTTTTCTTTTGCCCAAGGCTTCCTCAACATGAACCCCTGTTGTGCCAACGCAGTGATCTCATTTGAACGAATGAGGAAGCCAACGTTTTGCACCGCAGTGTTATTGTCAAAGTGAAAAGGGCCCTGAGGCTGTGGAAACCAGTTATACTTGGACTGGCCCTTGAACTCATCCAGGTGTGGTTTGATATTCAGAGGAAACAGGAAGGCCATGTATTTCCCTCTGTAGCAGGAATGTAGTCTAATCTGTCAACGACTTCTCACCTCTCTGTTGCTTGTTTGTTCATTTTGGGGCAACTGGATACCCTTGAAACATAAAAACACTATCTCCTGCTCACCATAGAGATTATTAACACAAGATCTCCAGAGTTCTGTGAGATATTTAATCAAAGATTAAAAGGAAGCTTGTTTTCAAGCCAGTGCACAAAAAACAACTTGCATGCCTTAAAATGTACAAAGACCTCATTTTCAGACTCTTCCCTGGCTCTTCACACCTGCAGTTAAGTTGAAGTGGCAGCTCCAGCTTCTATCAGAGTGCTGGACATAGTAGCCATGTGCTAAGTGGATGGCTGGGTGCTTCCAGCCGACTAACAAGAGGCAGCAGCACAGCTTTGGGCTCTGCCACCGGCTTCAGGGGAAATTTTGGAATCTGCGCACTTAAACTTAAAAACAACAACATTCAATTGGAAATGTTTCCTGCTAGTGACATAGACATAGTTTATTGTGGTGTGTGCTGCTTTATTAAAGTAGTGTGCCTTTAACTGATGGTGCAAGGTCTGTGATATCACAGTTTCCTGTCATGGATACTCTCAGTTACTGTACCTACATGCCTTTTTGGACGCTTTTTCTACGCTCAAAGCACATTTGGCAGCTCATATCTCAGTGGTTGCACAGGTCAACAACAGTGCATGCTGTTTAAGAGCAACACAGGACTTTTTTTGTATCTATACCGGTGTTGCTCATACTACAGTATAGCACACCCTTCTAAACAGCTGATTTAAAAACAGTATTAACATGCTTTTAATTTGAGATTCTTGCGCTTTATTCTTTCTTTTTGCGGCCAAAGGTTTAGGTGATTTACGTGCCCTGACAGTTGCAGTATGCGTCTGTCAGGACATGTGATAGCTCTTCATAAAAGGCAACCTATTTGAGCTAATATGTCATTTGTCAGCATTAAGTTTTTTCAGTAACCAAAGGTATGTTTCTTTCTCGGTTTGCTTTGATTGGCACAAATGAGAGGAAATGTAGACAATACGTAGGCAAGTAGAGGCATACAGGCTGATCAGACTTTTCCTATATTAGTCATGAAAACCACCGTTCACTTTCACTCTTTTCCCTACAAAGTGTAACTTATCTGCCACATGACAAGGCGAGGTTATAAATAATTTGCTCATATCATTTCAGTTGTATTACACAATGGTGGCACATTATCTGAATACAGTTTTAAAACCATCACATCAATCTAAATCTTGACCAGCAACTATGCAATTTTGGTGAACTGGCCATGGATCACAAATTGTACAATTGTGGAGACATATTACGATGATGTTAAATATGTGGCGACTCCTACTCTAGTTTTAATTAAAGTTACTGGTGAGAGGACCAGGCCTGCGTGTTGAGACAGAGGAGATAAAGTCAACATGGCCTGAAGGCAACTGACTCACTGATGTTATTTTGGCTCTGGCATTGGGATTTTTTTTTTTCTGATGGGGGGCCTGGAGTCTCCTTCTGTTTCACAACTTTTCATACGAGCCACACTGGGAGAGGCGCTCGCCACGAAGAGCCGAAAGTATAACATCAACTGCCTCGGACGCCATTCCGCTGTTCGGCAAACACCTAACCAAACACTAGACGCCATCAGCACCATGAGGGCAGGGCCAGACTGTAGAGCTCCACAACCGTTCAACTCACTGTTAATTAACCTCCTTGCATATTAAGCACAATCCTCCAGCTAAGGCATTACAAATCAAAGCTTTAGAACTCGTTTTCAGGGTCTGATCCAATTAACCTGCTGCTATTGCAACAGCCGAGACAGAGAAATTACAGTATCATTTTACATATGATGATCAATAAAAGCACCATTTAGCCCTGGGGGGGGGAAAGGCCTGCTGTCTCTGAGGGCTGGGGATATCTTTAAGTCTTTCTCCTGTAATTAGACGTCCGTGGGCTCTTCAATGAATCTGAACTAAAAGCGCTGACATTTCCACAGCTCATTAATGAACAACCGCACACTGTAGAAAGATGGAGTGGACTACAAGGCTGGACAGAAATATGAACATGGATGACATTTAGCGGCGGCCCTGTTGTCTTCAGCAACAACACAAAAGGCATTTCCACATATTTGTGAGCATCTAACTGGAAATAGTTTCTCTTTGTCCTGCTGAGGAGATAGCATACATGTTAATGAGTTTCAGATTCATCCGTTCTTTCAGCCACCACTGAATTCCACTCTCCAACAGTTCATAAATATAAATATTTCAGCATGGAAATGATCTTTTTCTAGGGCCCTAGAATTGCTCATTCATTTCCCTGCGCCCGCTGAGGATACAATTACGCTGTTGGACGGATTGTTTTCAAAAGAATTTGAGCAACTGACCCGTGATAATCGCTTAAAACTAAATCAGGACTACCAATTTATATTGCAAATCTACATTACTGAACAGATATGGGAATAAATGACTCCAAACCTTTACATTAAAATAACGGTCATATCTGCTTGAAATTTGAAAGGAATCGGTGTGTTAAAATGTGAACTGGAGCGAGTTATGTGTAGGTGCAGCTATCCTGGCTGGAGTACTTTAAAGTCCATGTGTGTGGTCGAAGTAATAAAGAGAGAGAGAGCGCTTGAAGCAACCGGGGCTAAAGGTGAACAATGAAAAACTTTCTAGCCAACAGCGCCATAATGCTGAAGATTTACTGGCTAGACTAGCTAGGAGTTAATTTCAAATTGTGTCTTAATGGATTGCAGCATTGTGATGTTTTTTTAAAAAGCAAAATGCGGGTTTATTCATATGATAAACGTTTAAGGCAACAGCAAACACTACATGCTTCAGGTTCCCCATGCAGCTTAAAGATCCAGCCTGATTCCTGTCTCTCACTATCGGCAGAGCATGAAAGCTGCAAAGTGAATTTGCTGGCACCTGCAAAAACTTGAGCTTTCCTCTGCAGCTATTGTGAGAAGATGGGACAAAAGGAAGGGCAGGACGTAGCCCCTGCAGCTGTGCATATAGGACAACACTACAGAACTCTAGTAAAGTTCAACAACCAGGAAGAAGAAGCCAAGACATAAAAGAGCCGTGAAGAATTCAGGCTGGCTGACATTGGCAACATTCACTTCAAAATGCACGTAATGCAAATAGCAGGACTGAGACTGTTGTGATAAAGTTTTCCCTTTGTCGGTGCTTGTATTTCTGCCAGTGTTATCATTGCCCTGGATTTACACGGGTCAAGGATGGATAACCAGAGTTTAGACGGAGGGGAAATATAGGTTCTGAACAAAATCGCCGCTATAGAAGCATACTAAAATGAGTGCTGCTAATACAGCAGTGAGCGTGAAGAATACGATAGGTTTCCGAACACAGAAGTGTTAGCTTAAACATTATTATATTAATCCATGTAGTCTGAAGAATAAATGTGATTCACACAATTACTGAATTGAATTTTTTTTGCTTACTTACAATCAAAATTGGAGCAGATATTTCCATTGTCTGTGTAAAATGCAAAAGAACAAACATGTGATGATTGTTTTTATGACAGTAAAGACAAATAAAGACAAAATTGCTTATTATTTCCAAGACTGATTAGTTGTGAATTACTATAAATTAAATTGCCAGAAAGGCATTTCACACTGTGTGGCGAAAAGCATTATCTAATTTTGTATTCATAAACTGAATATTCAGATAGTCCTTCACTTTCTGCACAGAATTTCAGAAGCAGGAAATTAAAAAGGCAGCTGTTTTATTGAGATAAGCCTCAGTTTTCTTGCATGCATGTATGGCATCTTGCATGCTAATGGGGTCATGGCTGCTCAACAACATCATGTGCGTTTTTTAAAACCCTGTCAGGTGCAAAATCGTGATGATCATTCATGGTCTAAAGCAGTTATTCATTCACTAATGGTCCACCCTAAAATGTGGTTTGGTGTGTTGTGTCTTTCACTGAAAATCAGTTCTGTTTAGCAGCGGAGCTAATTATTTGTCTTGCTGTCTGTACACACTCTGTCTACTTCTGTCCATGTCTGGAATTAAACAGTGTGCATAATTCTCACTGGATTGCAGTCTTGCTTTAGAAGGAAAAAAGAAGAAGAAAAAGAAGAATCTCTTCTTCTCTGCCCAAAATGAGAAAGGAGATTCTATAATGAGGGTTTGCACATTCAAGCTCATTCCTCTGTGTGCACGAACAGGCCAATTTGCAAGCATTCATGTTGTTACTGACTGTGGCAGTAATTCCACACAGTGTCTCAGCCCAACATATCACCTCTTAATAGAATCTTTCGGATTCATGCTCACACCTTATTACTAAAGACGATCCTGCTGGATGCACTACCCCCTCTTTTTAGATGTCAATCATGTACATGAAGCATACATCTTAGTATTTTCACTGAATACCAAGGGACTGTGCTTTCTCATTTACTAGCCTTTAAAAGAAGAGAAATCTTTGGCCGTAACAGGTCAATTTAAACATTAAAAACTCTTCAATCATATTCGAAACCATCAGTGGGTTCTTCAAGATATGTTTCAGTTCATAATACTACGCCAGCAATACAATAGTCCACACTGCATATAGTTTACGTGTGACTAATACATGGATATTATTTCTCAAAGACACCAGGTCTCATGATGTGTTGAGAATACAACAAAAGGTCTGTGTCATTTAAAGGGGCAGAGAGACATTAGCATTTGCTGCTGTTGTTAGCAAGGAAGGCACAGACCTCTCCAGACGCCGTCAGCTCTGCTAGATGTATGCTCTAAAGTCTATCCATCCGTGGTGTTTGCCAAATGACTTAAGATAAAATAAAAATGTAAGCAACACTGTGACAGCATTGTGATATTATTTCAGATAAAGGCTGTTGACCTAGCGTTAGCCTTTTGCCTATTACTGTGTTATAAAATCTGAAGCATCACAGTGACGGATAGCCAACTTCAATCATTTATAATCCACAAACGGCAACACCAAGCATGTCCCAGCTGTGTGCATCGCGTTCTGATGTCCCCTGAAAACAGTTTCCGTTGTGTCGTGAGCTTCTTCAGGCACTAAATACTGAGTTTGTGTCGTCAAATACATGTTTTCGTGTGTCGTCAAGCTGGTGAAGAGGTTTGCTAAATGCTGAGCATCTGTTGTCAAATTGGTGAAAATGTTTCTTCATTTGCTCGTGTTGTGTCCATTTGTTTCCTAAATTGCAGTGCATTGAGTTCTCGGGGTCACCATATAGAAATAAACATGATAAATGATGATGATAAATAACACTCAAGTACATAAGCTTCAGTATGTTATGGCACAGCTTTGCAAAGAAAATCAATGTCTAAAATCAAAACAAATAATGCGTTTGTAACGTGTTTCTTAAAAATCGGAAATATCCCTTTAACGCTAAATAACTTATTTTGTTCTTTTAGGCTGTAATTTTTAGGAAAACAAATTTAGAATGTGGTTATTTTTATGTTTGGTGTAATCAGCTGTTATTATCGCAGGTAATTGCTGCAGATAACAATTATTTTCTCGATTATTGGATTCACTGTTTGGTCTATAAATGTCAGAACATAGTAAAACAAAAAATATAATTTTTTTATTAAAGCAAAGAAAAATAATCCCCACAGCTGAGAAGATGGAAATTCCTTAAACGGTTAATTAACAAAAATAATTGCTATAATCAACTAATCTTTTCAGCTCTATTACAGGTTAAATGTATGACATTTTCATCAACTCCACAGGACAAGAAATATCATCTTTTAAATGGTGTACAATTAACAGAAAGATAATTACATGTTTCTGTCGGGTGACACAATAATGACAGGAGGATGTGTCTGTATAATGTCAAACGGTCTGTCAAATCTTTCAGGGGCGTCTGAAACACAATGCAGTGGCACTTCCGAGAAAAAGAGGCACAACGCACTGTGACAAGCTAATTGTTATGCTGCGAGAGTTCAAAAGGCAACTGGAAGGTCAGTAAGAGCACACAATGTTTACTAATCCATGTCTCAGAAATACTGCGATCGCTGACTAGTTTCCCTCATGTCTTAATGTCATCCACTCCCAACATGTGCTCAGCTGTTGAGAGACATTTCTTGTGTAAATAATCTTTTTCTTTGCACACAAACCGGAAATGATCTGGATCAATTACTGAAACTGAGTCAGTCATCAGCAGGCTGGATTTATGATAAACTGATGATCAGCATCTGCAATCATGACAAGACAACAGTGAACTTTTGATCCTACCGAGGAGAAGCACAGCGTGTGATCTGAAAAAAATCCCCAGAAAGTGAAGCAAGATTTGAAGGCATTTATGGAATTTACAGTTTGCAGAAATCTTGCAGCAACTTCCTTTAATTCTGTGTCAGGAAAGTCTGAGTAAAATCAATCAGTAAGCTAGTTTTTTTCTAAAAATATATTCTACCTATATCACAAGGTTTGAAAACCAAATCTCCCTGCCAGGATCAAGGTGCTTGTAATCTTACATTGGTCTCAAAGGAATGTTCTGCTCTCTGGCAGTTGTGTCTTCTGTTTCAGATTTATTTGCTGAGGCAACTTTAGTTTAACAGATTTTTACAATGGACTAAATCACAGGCTACTAAAGGAAATCACAGAGAGCCCCAAGGGCAGGTATTACTGAGTGCTTCTTTCATTCGAGCCCGTAACAGTTGCATGGCTGGCTGTCACTGATTTGTTCTGTAAAATGGAGAAAACACTGAACTGCAACACACACAAAAAAATGTTGTGTTGTATTAATCCGGTGATATGTAAAGCAGATCTGCTGTGTTAACTCACCATAATAACTCAGCAAGGCAGCGAGTACACCAGCTGTGTTTGAGATGGGGCCGGCATCCGGCACCTCTAAAACCATTCTTTTCACACCGGGGTGTCACTCTTTCATGTTCTTATGTTACATCAATGTAAAATATGCTGCCTCTCAGTGGCCATCTGGAGAGGGCAGGTCTGGGCTGTGATAGTAAACGAGTGGATTACAGGGGTCAGTTTCTTGCTGGATGCACAAAGGGATGATGTAATGTGACAGCTCCGTCCGGTAGCAGCATGCTAATAATGTCTACGGCATCAGTGTTAATAGAAGGTGAAATCAAAAGGGGTTTTTAACCGTCAGCTCTGCATTTCTGCTGGATTCTGCATGTCAGTTATCCACCTGGCAGACAGTGAGAGCACTGAACTGGTCATTCTGCTGTTTCACTGTAAGTCTCTGCCCTCCCTGGTGTGATGAATTTTCCTGATCGGAGGGAAACTGGAGCAGAGAGAACCAGTTATGTTGTACCATGGAGTGGAGGCTGGAAAAGCTAAAGAGGAACGAGGAAGGGGGGGGATTGTGGTGGTATTTTCCTGCATGCAGTCTGATCCTAAAACACAGGTGCAGCCCCCATGCAGCCCTCTTTGCCTTTGAGCATATCCCCCCCCCTCTTCCTCCCTGCTGCAAAGCGTTTGTCCACCTGATCCTCCATTAAATCCTGATTATTATGGATTTGTCTTTTTCCAACCTGTGATTTGGAGAGATGGTGGTGCGCTCACGGTTATCTGTTGAGGGTGTAGATCCGAAAACGGGGGCTATTTGTTGGAAATCAATGTCAGAAATGAATAAAGCAATTTGTAAACGAAGCAGCAGTTCAAATCAGTTTTAAACTCATATTCGTGTTGCCAGAGGTGCAGAAACTTCTATCCAAATCCTGCAGAATGGATGGCTAGTGTTCTGTAAATCGGGCAGAAAATAGGGCACACATCAAGAAAATGACATGTGATTCAAAAGCAGGCTGACAATACATGGGTTTAGTTTCACTTGCTCTAACAGAAAATAAGACTGTATAACTCAACTTTCGACCCTAATCTGTGGACTCTTATCTCCCAAAGAGAGAACTAGTTGGAAAAAAAGAAAAAAGGGGGGGTGGGGGGTTCACAGCTGAGATTTGGGGCTCACAGCGGCGTCATGCAGAGCCTATCATTGTCTCTCTCACACTTTCTAACTAGCCATTTCACAACATCCAGACAGCGGATCGAGCCGTACGCAGCAGCAGCAGCAGTTTTGCCCTCAGGGCTTTTTTTCTCCCCGACGTCGACCATAACTAACAATTTGGATTCACCGCGCGGATGAGGGCAATTACTGGACTTAATCTATCATAATGTCTCCTTGCCGATCGACCGATAGTCAAATGAGTTAAGCAATGGCTGCATACATCTGAGTCCACAGCGGGTGCGAGAAGTGGCTGTTTAAATGAATCCCAACTAAAAAAGAAGAAAAGCACTTTCAGCGAGAAGCAGATCGGTGGACATCATGCACAGATTGGCGGATTTAACACTCAGAAAGCCACTGAGTGCGTTTGATTTCGGATTACAGTGACACACAGGACGAGTTTATTCATTTTTTTAAAGGGAGAGAATTTTTTAGGAGTCTGCTTCTTGCTCCTGTTCGCTGTCCTCCGGATTCCTGCAGGACTCCCAGAGTCGCGGAGAGCCCATGCAGTCGCCAAGGTTGGTTTTGTCTTTTAGTTGGAGACTTATTTTGAATTTTAACAAACATTATCTGAGCTAATTATTACGCAGGAGTGATGTCAGTTTTTGCTTTTCTTACTGGGGTTTCAAACTGTAACTATATGTCGTAAAATATGTATTTCCTTCAACCAGATGTGCAGTCAGGAGAGCTGGATTTCTCCCAATATTAAGAATTTGATCCATTTGCTGGAGTCACTCAAGAAATGTACATACAAACTGTATTCACTTGACAAGTGCCCTTTTAAATATTGAAGGATGCACATATTTGTATTTATTATATTGTCAGCATTTTATTACAACCTAGTCCCAACTAGAAAATTCCGTTTAGTCTACTTCTCTCTGACATGGAGTACAAATGATGATCTTCAGAGCAGTGCAACAGGACACATGCGCCTGCTGGCTGCGGATTTAGACTACACCTTTTAAATCCTAATCGCATGACAGCATGTAATTAGATCAATAATCGAGCTGTCCATAAAGCTCACATTTAATGACAGGTTTGGTTGTCCTCATAATGCCATGTGCGTTTGTGTCATGGTTTGAGGTTTCGTATCAGAGCTCATAACAAGCGCCATCTGTTGGAAAAGAGCATCAGTTCGCTGTGACCGTCAAGACAGATGCATTTAAAAATGTAGGCTAGTGCACACAATTTAACATCGAATGAGAGATGAAACAGTTATCAATATTACTTCATTACACCATATTTAGGGTATGAAAATGTGAAAACTGTGTCAGGTTTGACAGGGGATATCAGCGATTTAAAGAAGCACATCATTAAACCT
Source organism: Cottoperca gobio (assembly GCF_900634415.1). Classification (NCBI taxonomy): domain Eukaryota; kingdom Metazoa; phylum Chordata; class Actinopteri; order Perciformes; family Bovichtidae; genus Cottoperca; species Cottoperca gobio. Next base: position 15,659,885 of record NC_041360.1, read on the forward strand.
GCTTGGATTATACCTGCTGGATTTATAGAGCTGTTGTATTGTTACATTTCACCTTTACTTGTCACAGCATGTGGATCACATGATCTGCTTGATGTCTCTATAGAAATCTCCCTCTGGAGATATTTCCTAATTTATACATTGCTTGTTATTTCACTACATGGAGATGTTAAACCCCAGAGGTAAAACTAATTTGATTAAAAAGCAATCAATCTTTTGATTGGTCGGTCACTAACTGTTACCAAAAGGACAAAATACAGCTATTAGCCCGATGGACACTTGATGAGAGAAGGCTATTGAAGAGGAAGAGGTCTAACCTAATTTTGATTGGTGGTGTAGTCAAACTGATAAAATTAGACTTTGTGATGAGAATTACGGCTGCAGTTTTTTTCACTATTGATTCATTGTTAACTCTATAAAATGTCAGAAGATGGTGGAATATGGCCGCCACAATTTGTCAGAGATCAAGGTGATGTCTTCAAATTGCTTCTTTTGTCCAACAAATAGCCCCAGATACAAAGACCGTTCATTTTACAGTAAATATGGGCTAATATATAAAACTGAAAAGACAGTGAATCCTTTCATTTGAGGAGCTGCACCAGAGAATGTTTGGCATTTTTGACTGATTATATTGGTAATCAAAATTGTTGCAGAACAAATGTTCCGTCGATTCTTTTCTATTAATCTATTAATTGAGTAATCATTGAAATGCTAATTAGAATAATTAAATAGTTTGAATAAGGAATACATGTCCTGACTAAAGAAATGGATCAAGGGCTTCAAAATAAGCCGTTTTCCACTGATATGAAAAATCTGTGAAATCATTTGTTTCTCCAGTATCATCGTCACTTGTCATGCTCAAGTATCTGTCCATAATTAAGGACCAAAGCTTACTTGTGACAATTGTGGTGCCAGAAATGAAATTTATCTTTTAATGACTCATGATAAAAAGACAATTCAGAAACGACTAATCGGCCAAAGATGTCTTAGTCAACCGAGACATTAACACGACCAATTAACTGACTAATTATATGAGCGGCAAAACCCACCATATTAACATCTTGATATTAAATAATGTACAGACATGTTGAGACTGCAAGGTCGCTGCAACAGGTTTCAAATGTTCAATCTGCACCATCTATTTTCCGGACGCAATACAGAAACAAGGATTCTGAGCTTTTTATTCGACTAACATGTGAATCAATCGCAATTCCTGAGTTTGCTTCTACATCCAGTGTCGCTGCTAAAAGCCAAAAAACGTTCAACAATTCATCAAAACACATCACAGGGCAGCTTATACCTTTCAGCTGCAGTCATTCATTTCAGATGGGAATGTGTGGTATAGAGCTGGGAATCAGTCTGCACAGGGCCACCCTTGTTGAAAACATGTGTAGGCTCAGACCTCATTGTACACGAACGTATCCATCATCCACGAGAGGGACAGCATTCACAAAGACGTTCACCGCACTATGGAAAAATACTGTACAGCCAGCCACAACCTGAGTGCGCAGGCATCTTTCTGATAGTATTTTGGTTTAAATGGTAGTAAACGACAGCAGTAATGTGCCATATGTACAAGATATCGAAAGGAGGTGGTTATATGAATTTTAGAGGAGAGGATCACCGCCTGCTCTTCTGATCAGTAGTGGGAATGGATTCAAATCCTTTCAACTAACATGCCAAAAATACTGTATTACAAATCCTGCATTCTTAAAATGAGTCAAAAGTCAAAGCAGTCTTTTTGGTCCCTTTTTTTTAATTGTTGATGTGTTAACCTGCGTACATGTACTTTGGTTTTGGCTTTGATTACTTCATGTACTGTTCGGTGGTTTAAACTACAGCAAGGCATCATGGTTTGTTTTGTGAGTTATATAGTCATATGCTGCTGGGTAACTGGAAACTATTGCCATCAGTAAAAAAGGACAATATTTCTGTCCAGCGCTGTAAGTATCATTGAGCTCATGTTCTCAGTGTTGTATCTGGGAATTTAACAACCAGCGGATATAATTACAGGCATATAATATTTCACTAAGTTGGTTTTTAAATGCTGATTCTAAATGTACTTTCTTTTTTCCCATCCTATGATATTCAGTTTGATTTGATGGGTGATGATTTGGAGGTTAAATGACCTTATAACCGTTTAAAATCCAGTTACCTATATATTTTCCAAACTGACGGCATGTCTGATAGTCTGATACATAGAGCTGAAACTATTAGGCGATCAATTTGTCAATAAACAGAAAAGATATTGGCAAATATTTCGATAATTGGTTAATCATTTGGCATTTTTTGAGGAAAAAGTGCCAAATATTTGCTACGGTTCTACCTTCTCAAACATGAGGATTTGATGTTTTCCTTTGTCATGTGTCATCTTGTCATGAAATCAAACTAAATATCTTTGAATTTTAGACTGTTAGTTGGATAAAACAACCAATTTGAATATGCCAGCTTTGGCTTGGGGAAACTGTGATGTTCACTATTGTCTTACATCTTACAGACAAAATAAGTAATCAATAAAATAATGAGCATATTATTCGATAATGAAAATAATTGCTAGTTGCAGGCCACCCTGATAATAATAATAATATATATTATAGAACAGCTTATTCCAATTCTATTCAAGATGTTTACACTGAATGAAATATTCAAACACAAGACAAATGGGAATATTCTTGTGTATCATTTTGTGCACATTTATCCAACATTCAGTCTGACAAATGTCGTCATCTTTACAGACATTGGGATCTCCATTAGGATATCAAAAAGTAATGTAGATGTTTGGCTGCACTGGGTGGGATTCATTGACCTCCCAGTGGCTCTGAGGGGTTGAAGAGGTTAGCTTGGCTTGTAGCCACCATTTCAAGAGATGTACATATGACATATAGTAGGTTTAAATATATTTTATACAGTCTATGGTTTAAATATGGCAATGAGTGCTGATATGAAGGGTTAACGCATATTATGTGCAGCTCTTGGGAATAAACATGGTGTTTGTTATTATATTGTTGGTTGCTTTCCTCCCCTTTACATGCTCTGTGGAGGGATGCCACTGTTTTCCTTTCCAGGTTTTCCCTCCACAGAGAGGTTATTGTTGTGATCTTAGCCGCAAATCAGACCTTTCTTACACGGCGTTGTGGACTACCACTTTGTGGGTCGTGGACTCGGTCGTCGTCGAACAAGTCTGCACATTGAGTTGTAATTTGAAACTTGGGAGAGGGGGTTTAAGGGCAGAACAGGCAGCCGTGATTGGTTCAGTGTGTCCGCTGGCCCGCAGAGGCTGCACCTTCTCGACACTCCTTAAAAGGAAGATAGATTGCCCTGACTGCTTTCAGCAGTTTGTCCCGCACTGAGTGTTAGCTAGCTTACTCGGCTGTAGCCGTTGAGTTAACTCTCAAACCGAAGAGGGCAAAACAACAACTTCTTACCAGATAGTGATGAGAAGACGGGACCGACTTCACACCTCTTTATGGACTTTTTGTGTGTTTTCTCAACGAGGACTCGGCGGCTCTAACTCTTCTCCTCTGTTCTTCCTTATTCGGGTTTGACCAGGGAGAGGAGTGAAGTGCGACCCCGAGCTGGATGGATGGTTATGGGGAAAAGAGGAAGACCCTCGGCGCTTGACGTATGCAGAGTCCTCGCGCTGTTTCTCGTACTCTTCCCATCCGGTAAGATGCTACTCTTTTGTACTTTTAAATCACAAAGTAAAAGTTTTTAAAAAGTTGTCCCACATGGGCATGTTTTCACTGATAAGGTTTAACTAAATAAATGTTGAACGTTAACGTAGCTACTTCTTAGCGTTAACTAACGACCTTTTTACCTTGGGCAGCAAAGTTGCCTGGTTCGGTCACTATTTATTAGCCGAAATATTTTAGTGATATTGTAATTGAACTAGAGTTACATGGTACAACTAAAACTCATGAAGTTTCTGCCGAAGCCCGCATTTAACAAAACTAGCGAAATATTTATAATTCGCCGCAACAAATCAATTGGAATCTCATGAAACTCCATCAAAAAATGATTAAAATCTACTAGATTACAGAGATTGTGTGGTTACGTTGCAGCCGTCTGGAAAATGTTGCACTTTAGGAACAGGCTTGAAAGTGAACAGCCATGTCATTACAGTGCAACATTTGAGTAATTTAAGTAGTTGTTGTCTGTTTTATTTTACAGTACGCTATTTTATTAGAAAAAGACAAAACAAAGTGAGCAGTCTTTTTGGAGGTTCTTGTTTTGTTTGGGGGATGGTGCCTCAGTATTTCGCATTAGCTCCTTGAAAGTATTTATTAAGCAAGGATATGCATTTTAGATGTTTTCGCCCTTGAAATTTAAAACAATTTATTTTTTGTAGAGAGTAATGGTGGTGGGATTATGCTTTGAATGTGCCTGTTGAAAGGTACACCATAACAGCTTTTTTTTTTTTTTTTTAATAATATAAAGGTCTAGTGATACAATTACACACACATTTTTTACTTCCAATTGACTTAATATACTTGTAATTTGACTATGGGGTGATCACAGTGGGTCCCTTTCTGCAGTGGGGACACCTCATTCAGCTCACCTTGCACCTTTACCAAACCCTTATCAGTTTTCCTCTTACCGTCACTTACCGTCAAACAACAAAGTGATAATGCACTGATAGCTGAGATCAAGATCAGTTTATTGCCATCTATCAAATGGGTGGTAAATGGAGAGGCGGTGTGGGGGTTGGAGAGTGCTGCGGTGAAGCTATCAGGAGGGATATTGTTTAAAGTGTGACTTCAAAGTGCTGATATGGCTTCCACGCCTCGAGACACTGGGTGAAATTTCTCACAGCCCATTCAAATAAATGCTTTATTAGTCCAAGGTGATGCTAGTCAAACATGGTGTGGCAACCAGGCATCCTGGGAAATGTTTGAAGAACATTTTTGTAAAGAGTTGGCCGGATGTGGCAATAATGCTGGAGACTACAATCTACGGTCAAGCAACGTTTATTATCACTAAAGGTGTAGATTAGGATCCCAAATGGCATTTTTACTTTTACATAAACTAAAAGCCACTGGGTGTGAAAGGGAAGTGCACTCCTCTACAATAAACAGTAAAGTGATCCTGAGGGGGAGTTCAGACCTGTGTTTTGTTGCTGTGAAAATGCAAAGATTTGTGTAAATATAGATGCTATTTGTCCTTTTTCATGGTGTACAAACACAACGTTTTATTCCCTTTCTCTAGCATTTGAGTGTAACATTTGTGTTACAATGTACCAATGGACAAAACAAAGTATGTGGCAAAATATAAGAATTACTGCTTTTATTATTATATTCTTGTTTTAGATTCAGTATTATGTTAATATTAATAATGTTTTTAAACTATGTATATTTATAGCTTTTTCTGTGTTACTATCATGTCTTTTTAAATGACATGGTGTCCTTCTGGTTTGCTTCTTTTGTTCAAACTGTATCTTGTTCCTCCCCGACAGTGAGTCTGCAGTGCAAGATCCTCAAGTGTAATTCCGAATTTTGGGCCTCCACCTCAAACTCTGGACCGGAAGAGGAGTTTTGCACAGCGCTGCGAGCGTACAACAGCTGTGTACGCCGGACTGCGCGTACCTGCAGGGGGGACTTGGCATACCACTCTGCCCAGCATGGCATAGAAGATCTAATGAGCCAACACAACTGCTCAAGGGAGGGTCCGACATCCCAACCAAATGCCCGCACCCCACTTCCTCCTCCGCCCCCACCGCTCCTACCTGACAGCCAGGAGCGCTCAGATGGACCTGAAGTGTGCCACTATGAGCGCAGTCTTCCACGCAACACAGCGGGGCCCAACTACACCCACTGTGGCTTCTTTGGAGACCCGCACCTCCGAACATTTGGTGACGACTTCCAGACGTGTAAGGTGGAAGGAGCCTGGCCGCTCATCCACAACAAATACCTGTCTGTCCAGGTGACCAACACTCCTGTAGTGCCAGGCTCTATGGCCACCGCCACAAGCAAGGTAATCCTTTCTTAAGGTCCTGTATGCATGTCAATATGGTCTACTTAGGCCATAAACAATAACTATAGATCAAAGAGTCAATCAACTAGGGTTGCATCTAACAATTACTTTCATTGATCGATGAAATATGTCCATCACAATTGCCATTATACGTCTTGTTTTGTCCGACCAACAGTCCAAAACCTCACAATATTCAGTTTGCTATCACCTAAGACAAAAAAGAATCAACAAATTCTCTCATTTGGAGAAGCTGGAAGTCGTACATTTTGACATTTTTGCTCGACTAATCAATGAAGCGACCAGTCGTTTCAGCTGTCCAATCGACAGAAAATTATTCTGCAGCAATTGCTATTATCAGTTTATCATGGAAATAATTTATGAAGCAGAAATATTTGCTGTTCCAGCTTGTCAAATGTCCAGTTTTTTTTTGTTTATCATTTTATATGGAATATGTTTGGGGTTTGGACTGGAAGACTTGGACATTGGGAAAATTTCGAAAAAATTCACCATATTTCCTGACATTTTCTAGGCTCAATCATTGTTTTAATATACAACAAATCTGTCTATAATTAAGATAATCACCTTGCCACATTGATTTTATGTTAGTTGTTGGTGACTTTTGTCATTGCTGCTGCATCAAAACCCGTCGTTGTTCATGTATTTGTTCGTCTCTTCTTTCATGTGGTCTGTTTGACAGAGAAGCAGCCCCACAGCAGCTCTCACAAACTGTGGACTCTGGTTAGTGTTTGGATGAGATCCATAATGACAGATAAAGAAGCCAAACCCATCTCAATTGCAAAGATCTTGATAAGCTTTATAAATTATTTGTTAGTATTATAACAGCAGTGTTGCGTCAAATGTTAACACAAGGCTCCATTTTCACTTTTCACAGTAGACAGCTCAGGCTGATGTTTGGCCTACTTAGAGTGTATTCCACACACTGAGCACATTACAGTGAGAGATGTTGTGTCTGCACAGAACTGTAGATAGTTTCTCTACATTTTGAGATATTTTCTTTCTTTAACAGCAGTGCATTCCTCATTATTGCGGTTTTGTTTAATGGTACATTGGTTAGTTTGGATGGCTATCCATGAAATGGCTTTAAGTACAAGTTAAGGTAAAAAACAAAGAAGTAGGAGTATTTATAGTTGGCAAATTCAGTTAGTTGTTCCAGATTTGTCAAAGTTTTGACAGCAATGATTGTGGACCTCAGCCCCTCCCAGAGTATCATAACTTAAGTATGTAGACTGAGAAATAAGAGGACTTTGTCCTCAATCACATTCGTTGAAAGTATAATTATCTGCAATCAAGATTTCTTAATGATACTCTATTAAGCATTTGTGGGGGGTTTTAGATTTTATAGTAATGACATTTTTTATATTGCTGTTCTTGGAAGCATATTAGACATCTTTTTTTTTTAAGATCTTGATTCTAGACAAAGGGAAAACAAGGCAGCAGCCAATGCCACCTGTGCAAACAAGGCCCCTCTGGTAAAAGATCTGCATTAGCAGAGTGCTGTGTTGGTGCATTGCTCTCGCTACAGCAAATAAAACTGTCTGGTTATTTCCATCTTCATTCTGATGGAGGGATAATAGAGGCATTTTTATTTTGATTGTTTTCATTAAAAGCCAGGGAGAAAAAAACTAAAGTTAATGTAGGTGGGAAATGTTAGCCGAAGGTTGGGGGGAATTGAGACAGAACTGGTGCAACGGATGAATTGTCAAGCTAATAGAGTATTCTGTAGACTCCCCCTGTCCTTTGTCCGGAGCGAGGATACATCGGAGTCCCTAGGCCGTCCTGGTATCACTGCTCTGACAATGGCTCATTGGTGTCCTGATGAAACCAAGCTTGCAGAGTCCTGACCAGTCTCACTTAATTAGCTGCAGAGTATATCGCTCTGTCCTGGCCCGACGCCACTCCCTGGAGCATAGTTCTGGGGTTCACAGGCAGGTTTTTCAGAGCTATGAATGGATCGTCTTTGTGTCTGCAAACTGAGGCCTGATTTTACATGGCCGAGACTCGTGTTTTTTGAGGGCATTTACCTTGGCCTCCCCCATGTTGAGCCAGTGCTGAAATATGACACTTAAGTGGGGTGGTGGGGTAGATGGCACATATTGCACAAACTTGTTCTTAATGCTAAAGTATAAGCGCTTCCCCTTTTTTAAAACCTGATGTTTACATTTACTGCAGTTTACTAGGATTCTGGATGTGACCAGAATAACACAGCAGGCTGCATGCTTGCATTTCTGAGGGTCTTAAAGGCAAATGCATTATGATCATTTCAACTGAACGTTAATGAGATTTCTTTTCTTTTTCTTCTTTCCTCCTGCAGCTGACAATCATCTTTAAGAATTTCCAGGAATGTGTGGACCAGAAGATGTACCACGCAGAGACGGATGAGCTGCCAGCTGCTTTTGCAGATGGCTCCAAGAACGGAGGGGATCGGCACGGAGCGAACACTCTGCGTGTGGTGGAGAAGGTTCCTGGGCAGCATGTGGAGATTCAGGCCAGGTACATTGGAACAACCATAGTGGTCCGGCAGGTCGGCCGCTACCTGACCTTTGCTGTGCGGATGCCAGAGGAAGTTGTGAACTCTGTGGAGGAAGGTGATAACCAGGACTTGTACCTGTGTCTTCACGGCTGCCCTGCCAACCAGCGCATCAACTTCAGGAACTTCAAGGCTCGAGCGGCAGAGGCGCACAGCGCAGGCAAGACCAGGAGCGGCACCGCGGCACATGGCTTTACCTACCAGTCCGCCAAGGCCAAGTGCAAAGAGCGGCTCCCAGTGGAGGACCTGTACTTTCAGTCCTGTGTGTTTGACCTCCTCTCCTCTGGAGACATAAACTTCACAATGGCAGCTTATTACGCCTTTGAGGATGTAAAAACACTCCACTCAAACAGCAAGAGATATCACATCTTTGAAAAGGATGCATTTATGAATAATGCAGCACCGAGGAGCAAAGATTTTCTTTCACTCCTCTTCCTCAACGTCCTTGCTGTCTTTTTGTGGATTGGGTCTTGCACAGTTCATCTATAGTCCCTTCACAACAGTATCCTCATGTATCTGTCAGTGAGTGTTTGAGTACCATCGCTGTGTCATACATCTGCTCCTCTCCTCTGGTTCTGTGACGTGACTCTGTGAGATGTCTTATTTTAGTAGTATTGTCATGTTTTGACTTCAGTCTAATGTCAAGACGAGGTCACCGTGCTCCCCAGCTATCATCACGTGTATTTAGCTGCTTCATAGGACTGGTCTTTGATGAGAGCAGCGGTGAGAGAGCCCAGCTACTCCAGAGCTTAGGATATCCACCTGGGATTAAATCCCACATTCTCACCGGGCATGCATGCCTATGGGAAGCTGGACAAGATGATCTTTTGCAGAAAGAAGAGTTTGCTGATCCTCCCTCCCCTGATCCACTCATTGGTGCCAAGCCAGTGAAGCTCTCCGTGGCTCATGTGGCGAAGCGAGAGGACCTGACAGGGCCTTTTGTTAACCTAAGGCCAGAAGCAGCTCTATGTTTGATTAGTTTCCAGCTTTGGAAAAGCCTGAGCCTTTTGGAGGAAGCACTCCGCCAAAAGGATGTCAGAGCAGCGTCTCCAGTTGTCTGCTGTGGAGATTAATGGGTCATATTGTTAGGGTGTGTGTGTGTGTGTGTGTGTGTGTGTGTGCGCGTGTGTGTTGTAGTACAATATGTATGCAGAATTCAGCGTCTGTGGTTAACTTTGTGTGTTAGTGGGTGCAGGAGTCCCCAGAAATTAGATAAGAAGCCTCCAGTGGGAGAAATCCTTCCCATGTCTTTCTGTTGCACCCACATTTTCAGAAATGGAAAGACAAGGCGCTCCACAGTCTCGTCAAGAATTGGCCTCTGTCAGCCAGGTAGCAAATCCTGAAAAGAGACTGATTTAAAAATAATCTTTTTCTTTTTCAGTGTCATACAGCCTTTCACTCCATTGTTTGAGCTGACATGTTGATCAGACAGTGTTTTGTATTTTATGTCTGTAATGTGAATGTAGCTAACAAGAAAAGCAAAAGAACAACCTTAGGTAAGGGCACTCCATAGCGTTTACACGATGTAGATCAGCCAATCCAACTGAGACACCTCTTTGATAGCATTTTGTGAATTTAACTCTCCAGTGGTGTGGATACTGTCAGTACTAGCTGTAAAGACGTCCCCTCTAGTCAGTTTAGCATTTTATAGACTACCAGTGTGCTGAACTGACTTTGCGTAAATGATAAGCATATGTCTGTAGACGTGATTTCATGGCTTAAGTCATTGCCAAAGAACAAGCCCTTGTGCCAACATTTCCCTAACATCTGAATTTCCATCTTTCAGTCTTAAACAATTCTCATTAGGGGGATTCTTAACTGTGTATAACTTGTGTTTGTGGGTGTATCCGCAGTACAGTAACACACTGTAAAAGCAGAACTAGTTTCCGTTTTAGTCTCAACTTTCCTTGCGTGTCATGATAACACTTTCCATTTGAACTTTGGCTCTCATCTGCAGTGTCTGGTAATGTGCAAGTTATCCCTGTAGATACAGTTACTTCTCGGGCACAGTTTTACGGTCATTTATCCTTTACACCGAAGTATTTGGCAGGCCTTACTACTGCTATTTGGAACATTTAATGGTGCAGTTTGACAACAAAAAAAATCATAAAAAACAAATGATTGTATTGTTGAATCTTGTGTTAATAGCTGTAATTTGTGTTGTGAGTTTTACAGTATATGGTTCTACACGTGAAATGTGAGATTGTACATATGTTTTGTGAGTTTAAATTTGTATATTACCAGTTGTGTTTTGAATTTATCACTCCTGTTTTTGTACATCAGATGTTTTGGTGAATGTGAATCTTTTTTTATTTGAAAAGGGATTTTTTCAAAAGCATGAACACTACAAAACAATATTCTTGACTGTATGCAGTATACTCACCTACTGTAGTTGTTGTGGAGAAAGTGATAATAATGCTGGTTGTCATCACGTTATATAAAACATGCTGAATGCAGCCCACTTTATCTAGAAAGGGAATGTAGGAGTTCAAGTTCTGGGGTGTTCATGTTTTTGAGTTTAAAGCACTTTATGTTTTATTTTCCATTTAGCTCTTATTCTGTTTGAAATTCTGTGTCAGACTTGTAATGGTAGAAAAGAGTTTAAAAAAAAATAGCTGAATGGGAAATGCCAGAAAGATCAAACTGTGTTTGTATGTAAAGCAAATGTGGTGCCACACGCCACCTGTTTATAATGTAAATTATTTATTGAATAAAAGAAAATGTCTTGTTAATGAGGTGCCCTCTTGTCTGTGAGAGCATTTTTTGAAATTCACCCATATGAGTTTATTCGCAACAATCTGCTGTGTTTGACTGCCCCCTGCTGCAAGGATGAAGTACTGAATGTGAGCAGAAAGTCTCCTCAGCAGAAAAACTACAAAGTCTTTGTAAAAGGTTTTATATAATTAAGTTGATTCCTTAACTTAATACAGACAAATGTTACAAACCACAACACTCAGTCAATAATTGACCTCCAGAGGTGTCTGCTTCATGCTCACCTCGTCATGTTAATACATATGTAAGATTATGTATGAGTCAGTAAATTATAGCATATAAAAAGAAATCTTAGATAATTTCCCTACAATTATATTGACATCAATATATGCTATTTGAGATATTATTCATAATATATCACTTTTTAGTGAGAGCCATCTGTAGAGACCCTATAAAATGTTAAAATTAATGTATTTTTAAACATGTTTACTGTCAAGTTATGTTTAGAAAATTACAAATGAACTTCTAAATTCCATTTTGTCTCTGAAATTCAACAGACCTTTAAAACTTTATATAATGCCTTGTGCAAAATTGCAATATAAGGTGCTAAAGAATACAATAAAAAGAAATGATATAGGAAACAGAGACCAATGTTGTAAATATTAAATATTAAGATTCTTGTATTTCACAACTCGGGTAATATATTTGAACTTTTTTATAATTAATAGAGCGACTTGGAAGACCTAAATAATTTGAGAGTTGAGGTCTGGACACTATATTTATGAATGTCACTCTTAATTGTATAAATAAGAGCAAAATAATGTCACTTATAATTTAGATGAATCTTTATACATACCAGCCTTGACTATCTATTGTAGAAGAGACTATATGATAATGAAATCGGGAGGATTTTATTCAAGCCAGCCATAAGAAAATGAAAGTAGAGGCATTTTCATTGTGTAACAAAGTTTATTACATATGTCCAAACATATGTACAGCACATTTCTCATGAAGAGTGGTTTTGTCACAAATATAAATGATTTAGACTTTCCTAAAGAGCATATGGTACAGGAACTGTAGCTTGTTTAACGTTGGAAGAAAAGATGCGCTGGCTGTTCAACGCAACAGGTCGACTAAGTGCCCTGGACGAAACACGCATCAATTCTTTACGCTTTTCCCTCAGCTGTTTTGGAAACCACATAGTGATTACCAGAATACATGATCCCTTAACCAGTTCATTCAGAGCAATTTCCTTAAAATTAGACTGTAATACTACATCCTGCCTTTGTTAGGCCCCAGTACCGTCCATGAACAATATACAGTATGATAATACACACATAAATAAGGCACAAATGGACAAGCGTAAAAAAAATAACTATTGGGAGGGCCAGAGCAAGTTTGGCACAGGTAGAGTGACCAAAGGTAATAAACATAATGCAATGTCATCGGCAACTTCCTGATAACCCTTTAACAACCTACCAGCAACAGCTTTGCCAAACCATAGATAAGGAAAGAAAATGTTTTATCACATAGTATTTTCAGACTTGAGTACTTACATACTTGTAGGTGGAGAGATGAAATGATGAAACTACACTGAAGTACCATTCTTAACCATCAGAATACTGAAAGGCAGTTATAAAGGATTGTTCGAAGTAATAGTGTTATGAGCCTTTGCACATGTTGCAATAAATACTGCTTACAAAGCTTCCATTTCATTGGGCCCACTAAGAGGGAAAGTGGTAAAAGTGAACAAAGCAAGAGGATTGCAGTGATTTATATAGCGACACAATTACAGAAATAAGGAGTATTTGTACACATGAGCAATGCGAATTTACTAAAAAAAAAAAAAAAAAACCCACGTGGTGATTCAGTTCAGCTACATGTTCAAGATTAACATTTTCAAGGTGCAGATGATGAACACATTCTCCTGTACTGAAATCTTCATATGACATAATTTGCCAGACTTAAAGCTTAACACACACGAAAAAAAAAAAAAGAATGTCCACGTCATGCTTCCTTTGGGAATAGTCCCATACATTTACCATTCAGAAAGGCCAAAGCCTTCAGGCACTTTTAGGATTGAGATCAGTCAGCAGTTCATGTATCCTAAATTCTCCTTAGAAAATAGTCCATGGGACTAAGCATCCATAAGCACTCCACTCAGTCTTACCACGGTTGACTGACTTGAGTCAATTCATTTAAGTAAAGATGCTTGTGTTACTTCTCTTTTCATCTTGAAGATGACGGAAAGAAAACATACTATCCTTCAGGGCACACATCATTCACAGCCAGTCATTTGGGGGGAAAGAGCAAAAATAGTTTTGCTGGTAAAGAGGATATATGTTGATTCCCTTTCCAACTGTAAGCTTATGATTGGCGAGTCCAGACTTGTCCATCAGCAGCATGTGTGTGGCTTTGACCCTGGATAAAACACCCAGATCAGTTTCTTAGCCAGCACTGGCATACTTTTATGTTTTCCTGTTGTTCCAGTTTGAATCTGCCGAGGCATTCGGCTCTACAGGCCGCTCTGGTGAAGAGCGGGAGTCCTGGGGAGACTTCTGCGTCTGCGGGGAGCGAGGGTCCAGCTGCGGAGCGGGTTTGTCCGAGTGGAAGGGCGCGCTATAGTGCTCCGACCCAGGTGGACCTGTTGACCTGTGCTCTGGCATCCTCCTGAAGTCCTGAGGAGGGCCTTCCCTTCCCTGGTGGTAGTTGGGACGGAATTCATCAGGACGTCTTCTTTTGGGATCTGAATGCCTGGAATATCATTTATTGCATTTTTTAAAAACCAGTGGTACGACATATTTAAAGTCCAGACAAGTATGTGAAAAGCACTCTTCTATCATTACCATTTTGTTTAACTTTGGGTAAAAAGTAAAAAGTAAAAAAATCTTTAAACAAAAAAACAGCGACTCTCACCTGTCATAATAGGGTCTGTGACCCCTGTGGTCCCGATCGTTGCCGTACTGCTCATATGGCCTTTTTCGAGAGGGGCTGTTGTTGCGGTAACTGCCCGAGCTGCGGTACGAGTCTCCATGTGGACGTCGATCACCATAGTGATCCTTGTAGCGATCATACGTGTGATGCCGCTCTCCCTGCCATGACTGGTTGCTGTTACTTGGGTAATTGTATTTACGGTCTCTCTGCCAGTCTCCTCTATCTGTAAAGAAACACGTAAAAGATCTTTTATTTTTATTATAGCGTCTTTTAATAAGTCATTTCATAAAAGGAAGAGTTCAACATTTTGAGGAAGAACATGTTCAGAGTTAAATGAGAACATCGATAACACTCTTGTGTCTGTTTGGTGAATATGAAGCTGCAGCCAGGACACGCTTAGCTTAGCACAAAGACTGGAAACAGCTACTCTGGCTCTGGCCATGTTCAAATCTGCCTGCCAGAACCTCTAAGGCATCTGTGCCTCAAACTAAAATAATCTTATCCGCACGCACCGTCATTGCCAAAGTGGCGCTTGTTCGCAGAGTTGTACGACTCTCTGTGGTGTCCGTGGGGGCTTGGCTGAGTCGAGTGAGATCCAGGTTTGGAGGACGACTGAGTACCCGTGGAGTCTCGGCTGGAACCACAGGGCTCCGGTCGGAAGTTTTTCGACCGCCCTCCAGAATCCTCCTTCTTCTTCTGCTCCTTCTGGAAATGTCCCAGGATATGTTCAGTGTCGGTCATGTACAAAGCATCACGTTCATTTCATAACACTTGACAAACCAGGAGTGATAACAACTAGAAACAGGAACCACTTGCCTCTTCCTCGTGCGATCGTTTCTTCTGAGCCATTTTGTAAAGCTTGTGAAGCTTCCGTGCACCAAACTCTGTAAACTTGGACACAAATATCCAGAGGTTTCTGCCGAAGAAAGGAACAAATCATCATCAAGAGTTAAACAGGTCAGCATCATGATTCATTTCACACAAAAGGTAATGTCTGATCCTCTTACCGCCGCCAGATTTTGACATGTTCGGGGTCATTGTAGGCTTTAAGGCACTCTGTGATTCGGTCTCCGATCTTCAGTAGGCATGTGCGAGTGTGCTGGAGCTGCTCCTGGTCAGACAGACCTTCATCTGGTTTATCCAGCTGCTTCAGGGCCTTTTTCACCGGCCTCATGCGCTCCTTACACTGCGAACGTGCACAAATTGCCGATATATTTGTAATGCATTGTTCAGAAACTCGACTGGCTTCATCTTTGCACGGGAATTACAGAAGAAACTCACAACACTGAAAGTCTCCTGGTCGAGCTCATCATCCTCATTTCCTTCAATGGGAATGGGGTCCGACCCAGCAGTAATGTGAACCGGACCTTGAGTCTTTTTCCCTTTGGCTCCTTTAGCCTGAAATACGAAAACACAGAACATAAAGACAACTGACCCACATCGGCCATTCAAACCGTTAATAGATTACTCACAGGATGGCGAAAGCCGTGACCCTCTAGCTATGATCTTTTAGCTGCACACAATTTTCCATCAACCTCATGTCCATGTACATTTGACACAGTTTGAGAAAAGCACATTTGATAAGGTCATGAATACTTTGCTGAAATACCTTTTCTTTTTTGGGCTTGGCACCCTTTTTTTCTTTGTCCCCGTCCTTCTCCTTTTTAGGAGTTCCCTGTTTCTCTTTGTTCTCTTTGTTGTCCTTTTTCTTTTGTCTTTTCTTGGCGGGGGACTTCTCCGTTCCATCATCCTGCTCAAATGCGAAACAAGACAACACATGTTAAACACTATAAGAGAAGTTCATATAACAAGAGAGGGCAATGATTCGGCTGGATTTACCCAGTCGAATGTACTATTGCTCCGTTTATCAAAGCCGAATTACACCTTTATGTTAAAGTGGCAATCTCCAAGATTCATATTTTTTAAATGTGTCTGTTGTCACGATTGATGGCCCACTGATGCAATAAATGACGAGGTCTACAGTTATATTGGCTTTGCTGGGTCACATTGTGAAAACTAGAAAACAAATCTTTGCTTTTACTGTTACCAAACACTACTTGTATTTAAAATAGGAAGGAAAAAAACTAAGCAAAGCCAATACTTGAAGTAATATTGTTTTTAAGGAGGAGCACATCAGCTACAAGCAGACTTTTCACACACATACATACATGTACTGTAGGCCGAGGAAACCTGGACACAGGAGCATAACTCAGCCCATAACCTACAGACTAGCAGGTGACACTGACCTTGACCTCGCCCTCCTCTGACGGGTTGTCGGACAGGCGGGGGGAGGAGATGTCGTTGCCCTGCTCGTCCTTGAGAATCTTGTTCTCCTTTTTCGCCCGAGGTTTCCTCTTCTTCACTTTGACCTTTGGAGGAAGAGACTGTTTGAGCTGTGTGGGTGGTAGGTCAAAAGGCAAACTCCTATGTGGTGAAAACAGTATGGATGAGTTACTCTGGGATTAATAGCAGCATACCTCGTCCCCTGTTTTAGACAGGTCCACATTGTCTTGTTCTTTTTTCAGCAGCTTGAGAAGATACTCCGCTCTCGACTGCAACTGCTTGGCCTGAGGCTTCTTGCTCGTATCGACTGGGAGAATCTGCGCCGAGGGAAGTAAAACGTTAAACTGATACATGATTTAAAAGGAGGTGCTGATTATGGTGGAAGTGCTAACAAAGGAAAATAGAGAAATTAGCTGCATTGGCAATGTTCTTATACATATATACCAACTTTGTGACCAGATCTGCTTTTACAATATCTAGACGTGCCAGTTTTGGTCCACATACACACAATAAATGGATTTATTTAAGCAGAGTGTGTGCTTAGGTTCTTTAGATTTTCAATCATCTCGAACGTTTCGAAACATTTGACATTTACCTTATCTGCAAGTTTAAGGTCAGGATCCGTCTTGATCAGATCCCAGTTGCCAAAGCCAGTGCTCATAGGTACCAAGCAAGAGCTGAACGTCATCCTGCAGCTCCCAGTCCTACATCAAAGTGAGCTACCTTCACCCTGCATGTCAGATTGAACCTGTGGGAAACAGAGACGTGTCAAATTTAATCTACAACACAAATGCTTAACATTTTATCTTCCACGTAATGCGAAGCCTGCGCTCCTCCTTATATCTGCAGCGATATCTTACTTATTTCTCTCTGCAGGATTGGAGGGCACCACTTTGTGCAGGGGCTCAAACTCTTCTTCGTGCTGGATGATGGACTTGGCATTGACCTGCACTCCCGAGATCTTGATGTTAATTCCTCGCCGTTTCCCAGGACCTTTGGCTGCAATGATAATAACAACATGCATCATTTTGTGGGCCTGAAGAAACGGCATCATGTCAAAGAACTCTGAACAAGTGACAACCAACATACCTTCCACTGGGTTCTCTTTGAGGTGTTCCTCGTGCTCCTGCACTGCAGTCATACAACTCGTATGAATCAGTTCACCGAGTCTCTTCAGGTCTGCTATGGATTTGTCAACCAGCTCAGAGTCTCTGGCGATGGCCTCCAACCTGGATACAGAAAGGAGCACTTGACCGTTTAATTATAAGCATATAAGTTGTCTGGAAAGAAACACATGCACACAAATGATGCAGCCATACATTTATTATAATTTACAATGCTTACCTGTCGAGTGGCGATCCAAATTTCTTGTATGCCTTAATGAACCTGTTAATGATATCATCATGAATATATTTAGATTGTGTTCATGAAAGGAGACTTCAACGTAACACCAGAAAAGATTCCTCACTAAATACTTCACCTGCGGATCTCTACATCCGTGAAACCTTCCACGTTGTTTTTTCGGGCTCTGGGTCTGCCTCTTCTCTTTGGCTTCTTGTCGTCATCACTATCGTCCGTCTCGCTCTCTGAGCCTGAGGAGCGGTTCTTCAGCTTAGAGCCAACGTCACTGTCACTGTCATTGACCGGAGCCTGAAAGAGCAGAGCAACACCTCATGAACATATTCCAACTAAGCCGCTGGACGATGGTAAGCATTTTAAAGTTTGGATCTGAGATGCAACAATTCACTGCAACTGTTGCTGAAATGTGTACATAGAAGCTAAAAGTTAAAAAAAATAACATTTGTCCTTCCTCTTACCCTCTTGTTAGAGCTCCTGCTTCTGGGCAGCATGAAGATGTCATCCATCTCCCGCTGCTTCTCCTCTTCCTCAATTTGGCGTCGCTGCTCTTCAGGGATGATATCATCCCATTCCCGCACGGGCCTATCCACAAACTCTTGAGTGGTCTCTTCCATGCTGGAGAAATTGGCCACCTGCAGCAACATGAGGAGGAGCAAAGAAAGGAAGGAATTAGAAGTTGAAAGAGAGCGATGTCTGACATTGACACGACTTCAGATAAGAGTCTTTAAAACAGTACACAACAGTTACCTTAAACTGAGACAGAAGTTCATCTGTAGCGCTTGATCCCTGGTCACTTTCTCTCGTTTCAGCCAACCTCAGGATCTCCTCAATATCCATCTCCTACAGGGAGAAAGACATTCAGGTTTAATTTCACAAATATGTAACACAGGTATTTTGAATGCATGGACTTATTGTTGTTTGAATACCTGTGGTTCAGACTCCTCTCCTTCTGCCTCTTTGAAAAGCTCCTCGGCACCAAACTTGAGGATGGCAGTCAGTTCTTCTTTATTGAATGGGTTTGAACTGTTAAACAAAAAAGCAGCAAAGTTAAAAACACAAAGATCGCTTTAGTATCTCAATAAGAAACAAGGGGATTTCTGACATCTTACTTTGTGGTCCCCGAGTTGCTGTCCAGTACAGTTCGACCAGTGGTGTCCATTCTCTGAATGACGAGATGGTCCAAAACCATCTTCTTCTTTGCCCGCTCAATGATGTCCTCCTCCACTGTCCCTTTGGTGACCAGTCGGTAAATATTCACCTATGACAGGAAAGCATAGATTTCAGTTTCATACTTACAACACATTCTGCAGCAGCAGCAGCTCTACAGTGAAAGCCAACAATTAGAGCCATGGATTACCTGTTTCTTCTGCCCAATCCTGTGAGCCCTGGCTTGAGCCTGCAGGTCGTTCTGAGGGTTCCAGTCAGAGTCAAAGATGACTACGGTGTCTGCCGAGGCCAAGTTTATCCCTAAACCTCCAGCTCTGGTGGACAACAGGAAGCAGAAGTCCTGGAAAACAGATGACACTGTTAATACAGATCTCACCGAGCAATAATCCCCCACACACACACACACACACACACACTGTCTTGCATTAGGAATAAGAGCAAAGTGAAAAATTAAATTGTACTTCAACCTCAGACCTTTTTTCAAGAAATTATGTATATTTTATCTTTTTTGGACCTTTTATAAAATATATACTTCACCTGCTACAGCTTTCAAATAAAGAAATACAGAAACAAGCAGAAAGATGTACCGTGTGTTTGTTTAAAACATCACCATCCCTTTAAGGCAGGGGTGGGGAACCTTTTTCCTATCAAGAGCATTTTTATTTTTTACAACATCCTTCGAGGGCCATACTAATTATTGAACTCATAACCTCTGCAAAATGTTTAAGACAGATTCATTTCACCTTTCTTTTATGCTGTGCAAAAAAAGCAACTTTTTTTATCCATGTATCTTTCTTTTATTCTTTTATCAGAAAACAATCCTTTATTAGTCCCACAACGGGGAACTTATCTTGTCACAGCAAAAGAACACATGAAGTAAAACGGCAGTACACAATAATTAAATAGAATAAAAAATAATAAGTTCCAAGTGGTTGATAGAAAATAAAGTGAATATTGTAAATAGCAGTGATAATTGCACAACAGTGGTGGAACAGTCTGTTCTTGGTGTAGTGGTCTACCTCTCTATCTTTCCATGTTTTCATGTTACGCTCTGCAGAGAGCTGCTTGTTGGGCCAAACTCCGAAGAGCGTTAACTCGTCCTTTCAGCTCGTGCAGTTTGACATGTTTCCTACTGTAATGATGCTCGAGATTATTTTACATCACAGCGTCCGCACAAACTAGGCACACTGGCCTTTTACTTCCACAGAGAAATAATCGTTCGTCCATTTCTCCTGGAAAGTGCGACAATCCGCATCCAGCTTTCTCTGTTTTACACTCGCCGCGCTGCGTTTTACTGATGTCAATGACCGTCTCGTTTAACACTGAAGTTCTTTGACATGACGTGACCACGTGATGACACATTCCGCTCGTGTTGTGTTCAAGGACCTTGGCCAGGAAAATTACGAAAATTACTAATTACCTCGAGGGCCGGATCAAATGGTCTCGCGGGACGTATACGGCCCGGAGGCCGGTGGTTCCCCACCCCTGCTTTAAGGTAAGACTGCTTTTTTTGATATGCAAATATTCTAACAAATATAGTGTGCATGTCTTAGAATGAATGTATTACTTTATTAATAAAACTCAGTGAAATGTAATTAATAGTATACATACCTCTGAGCCTTCTGCATTGAAGTGGTCAAGTGCTTGCTTTCGAATTTCTCCCTTTATAGAACCGTCCAGCCGCTGAAAAGGAGAGAGACAGAAATGAACCATTTAAGACTTTCCGGGCAGCGATCCGCTCTAACCTTGGCATCCTTCTGCTCGACACGCTTTTGTACCCAGACTATACGCTCAGACTGATCAACACCGAAGCAAAAACAACCTGAGTCGAGTGACTGGCAGGAGTTGGTATGGTCTGATATAAATAACCACATGAGGTCTCAGCTTGGCGCAGTATGTGTTCAAAACACTGACATCCGATCCTCATCCGAGTCAAACCCACCCAACACCCCAAAAGCCCCCTGCACTGTAAACACTAATAAAGACAGTCAAAAATGAACTGTCAATCTAGACACAGCTTCTGGCGATACTGGTGAGTCAGCTGTATTTTGATGGTATGATAATAATCATTAACACAGACGGCACCAAACGTTTAGTGACATTTTTCTGCAAATACTAATGAAAAAAGTCATCAAAAACTGTTTTTATGTTCCAACAAACACATCTTGTTACCAGAATGAACAACTGACATTGGTTCCCTTTCATCTGTGAACACCTGACAAGCAGAGAAGTGTGCATGTGATGCCCTGCCTGCCTTTGAGTGAGCACAAACACATATCAGGTGGAATTGGTTTTCCTGTGTCGATAGAATCACTCAGAATGACTACAGTGCCATACAATGGACCTGAATGTTGCCCTGACATAGTAAATTGTTTTGTATGTGAACTGTTTAGTATTAAACATGAACAAAGCATCCCTGACAATGTGTAAATCTTACCTGGAATGGGTAGCGATTTTTAGAGAGGTATTCAGCCAAAATGTCCAACATCCTGACCATCTGGGAGAAGATCAGGACTCGGTTGCCTCTTTGTCTGAGTCTGGTCAGCAGCTTGTCCAGCAGCACCAGCTTCCCGCTGCCCCTCACTACACTCTGAAAAAGGAACAAAGTTAGGGTGTCAGGAAAACATTAGGAAGCACTGAGGATTCTTTTGGGACTGTTTTCATCTTAGTTACATCACAACTAGTTTTATTTTGCGGAGAAGAGATATCCTGAGGAGTTGCTGGGAGCTAAAGAGAGTTCATAAGGAGACATACCTGCAGGTGTTCCTGCTGCGTTTCAGAGTCTACATCCTCAGGCTGTTTTATGAGGAAACTATGGTTGCAGCACTTTTTAAGCTCCATAACGATGTTCAGGAAGCCGGAGGAGCTGCCTCGGGTGCCTTTGAAAAGGGCTCTGTAATTCCTCGTTAAAATCCACCTGGAAATATTGAGGAACAAATTAAGTTAATGGGGAGGAGAAATGCAGCTTCTTGCACAAGAGGTTTGAGAGGAAAAAAAGAAAAGAAAGAAAAAGTTACAAAAGACAGGAATAAAATCATACTTGTAGAACTGTTTCTGCTGTGCAGTCATGTCTACACGGAGGATCTGCTCCACCTTGGCAGGGAGAGATTTTTCCACATCTTTCTTGACACGTCGCAGAAGGAAGGGCTCGAGGACTTTGTGAAGACTCTGATAGCCGTTATCTGTTCCTTTCCCGTGTTCCTTGTCAAAATCCTCCCAGGAAGCAAACCTGTTGTGCACGACATAGATAACAATCGTCACTCATCCCTGGCTGGAATTCAAACTGATGCCGTTTTCCCTGCATTTCTCCAGTATCATGTTAAACGTCTAAGCCGGGACGTACTTGTCGGGCATGAGGAAGTGCAACAGTGACCAGAGCTCTTTGAGGGAGTTCTGCAGCGGAGTGCCAGTGATGAGGAGCCTGTGGTTGGACCTGAACTCCATCAATGTTTTGTACAGCAGGGAGTCGTCATTCTTCAGCCTGTGAGCTTCATCCACACCCAGGAAAGCCCAGTTGATGTTCCCAAGCACGCCCTGGAGACAAATGTTAAATCACCAAAGTGATCGATTGTGTTCATGCACAGACATACTGCGCAATTAAAAAGATAAACACGATCTTAAAAAGGGAAAATACTGATCATTGCACCCACCTTGTCTTTAAGTAGAATCTCATAAGTGGTTAATAGTGCATTGAAACGGATTCTTTTCGTTTGATGGTTCACCCACTCGTAGTCACGGATCTACATGAAACAGGAGCGACAACGTAAGTTTATGTAGCCAACGCTGGAGATAGCAGCAGACTGCAAGAGATTCAGGATTCTACATACCGATTTCCGGCTCATGACGTCCCCGAGGTAGACCACCACGTTCATGTGCGGGGCCCAGGTTTCGAACTCCCTCTGCCAGGAGCTGAGCGTGGACAGAGGCACCACCACTAAGAAGGGTCCGTACAGCTGGTGCTGCTGAAACAGGTACGACAGGAAGGAGATGGTCTGGATTGTCTTTCCAAGCCCCATCTCATCAGCGAGGATAACACTGTTGCACCTGAGGACAAAGAATAAGAAAAAAAAGTTGTGGTTTTATACTTTTTAAAAGCCCATTTTTCAAATGAGGCCATGTGCAATATTCCTCTCTACAAACTACTCCATGTGCAATATTCCTCTCTTCAAACTACTCCATGTGCAATATTCCTCTCTACAAACTACTCCATGTGCAATATTCCTCTCTACAAACTACTCCATGTGCAATATTCCTCTCTACAAACTACTCCATGTGCAATATTCATCTTTAGAAACTACTCCATGTTCAATATTCATCTTTAGAAACTACTCCATGTTCAATATTCCTCTCTACAAACTACTCCATGTTCAATATTCCTCTCTACAAACTACTCCATGTGCAATATTCCTCTCTAGAAACTACTCCATGTTCAATATTCCTCTCTACAAACTACTCCATGTGCAATATTCCTCTCTACAAACTACTCCATGTTCAATATTCCTCTCTAGAAACTACTCCATGTGCAATATTCCTCTCTACAAACTACTCCATGTGCAATATTCCTCTCTACAAACTACTCCATGTGCAATATTCCTCTCTTCAAACTACTCCATGTGCAATATTCCTCTCTACAAACTACTCCATGTGCAATATTCCTCTCTACAAACTACTCCATGTGCAATATTCATCTTAGAAACTACTCCATGTTCAATATTCCTCTCTACAAACTACTCCATGTTCAATATTCCTCTCTACAAACTACTCCATGTGCAATATTCCTCTCTAGAAACTACTCCATGTTCAATATTCCTCTCTACAAACTACTCCATGTGCAATATTCCTCTCTACAAACTACTCCATGTTCAATATTCCTCTCTAGAAACTACTCCATGTGCAATATTCCTCTCTACAAACTACTCCATGTGCAATATTCCTCTCTACAAACTACTCCATGTGCAATATTCCTCTCTACAAACTACTCCATGTGCAATATTCCTCTCTACAAACTACTCCATGTGCAATATTCCTCTCTACAAACTACTCCATGTGCAATATTCCTCTCTACAAACTACTCCATGTGCAATATTCCTCTCTACAAACTACTCCATGTGCAATATTCCTCTCTACAAACTACTCCATGTGCAATATTCCTCTTTAGAAACTACTCAACCGCTTGTACTTGTACGTATTTAATTATCGTGCGCTCAGCACTTTACCCAATATGTTCTTTGCTGTAACGATGTAAATTTCCCTGTTGTGGGACTAATAAAGGATTTCTGATTCTGATTACCTACAAATATTACACAAATGATTATACTCATTTAAACAGTACCTGCACCAGGAATGAGCCAACCAGTTCAATCCATTCAGCTGATAATCTCTCAATTGAAGGTTGTCATCTCCAATATACGACGGTTGTTTCTTCAGAGCAGCAAACCTTGGTCTTTGCTTTAACACCTGAAATGATAGTTAGAAACACATTTCTTTAACTAGGAGGAGAAAAATATAACAATTTTCAAATGAAAGTGAAAAGGTTTAAAGACTAGACCATTTTGGGTCATTTGACGTTTTACCTTGCATTCTTTCGAGGGGACGTTTTTACTGGAGTGTCGGTTGGTGAAACTGTCGATGCAGTGCTGAAACTTCTTTCCAACCAAAGCTCCGTCTTCCCAGCTGCACTCTGAATAGGGCAAACCCATCCACTTGCATAGGTACTCTGGCTCATCCGAGGATGGAGTCTTGTGACTGTGAGCTGTTAAAAAAAACAAAACAGGAAGACAAATGTTTACAAAAAGTAACGTTTGTAAAAAGCACAGAAATGTACACCAAAGCAGCCAACAGAATGTAACAGTGATGGTGAAGAATTAGAAGATGGACTTACAGGGGAAGTCAGCGGATCCTGGTGTCTTTGCTGTTTTTGTTGCTGTTAATAATAAAATTCCTTTTAGTGACACGCTTAAGTGCGACAAAAAAAGATTATCTGAAGCACTACCGGATAAAAGAAAATACATTTGATATTGAATTCTTACCGATAATACGCTCCACAAACTGAAACTGCTTGTTCAAGTCGGACACGAGCTCCTGTTGGCAGTTATGAAACTCGACATCCTCAGGGGACACCCTCCTCAACCTACCGACAGAATAAACGGTGAAAATTCTCGAAAGATGGGACATCAGCAAAAACATTTTTTAATGTTAACATGAAGACAAAGATTTTCACCATGAAGTGAGCTCATCGTGTTTCTTTATGAAGTTGTCCAGTTTCTTTAGTCCCTTGACCTTTTGCTGTATCAGAGTGTCCATGCTCTCCCATGTGTTGTGGATGTAGGACCAGCCCTTCCACTTGATCAGATAGTGAGTCTCCCCCTCATTATTCTCAGGCTCAAAGCCTTCATTCGGGTCCCCGTTTTCCTCCACAGCATACACAGTGGTGGAAGCCCCAGTGGCTAGAAGAGGAAGAAAAAAAACACATTTTAGATTGTGTCCATGCGGCAACGTGTATTTTAATGAGACATAAAAGGGTTTTCGAAATGTTAAGAGACAAGTGAAAGTGCATCACCTGCTTTTTTGCCCGTCCGTGTGTCCATAACCTTCTCAATGGTCTCACTGTCATCATCCTGCTGCTCCTCGCCTGCGTCCCCTGTCATTTCGATCAGGTCATCAGAGTCCGTTTCAAAGTCATGTTGGTCCTCTTTATAGCTGTGACACAGCAGATAAGGACAAAGTGGAAAACGTTAGTCTGGAGTTCCTGAAAACTAAACAAAAAGTCCCCGTGTGACCCGTCTGTGCCCAAAGATTACATTTAGTATAAGGAAAATGCCACATTTGTTCCGATTGGTCTTAAGTCTTGAAATCTGATACCAAAGTCTAGTCGGCAAGTACAACTTTGCAATTTTTTTCGATCAAATGAAAAAAAAAACCTTGTATTTAATTTGTCTATATTTACTATATATATGCATTTAGTCTTTGGACACATGGGACTACTGTTTTTTTCCAAAAATATAATGAAACAAATAGAAAAAAACAGAATGGGCCCAAAGACTAAATCCAGTATGATAAGATGATGGTTTGACTGATTATGAAAATGTCTTCAGATTTGTGCTAGGGTGAGCGCAGAGAACACTTCCACCAAAAAGGAAATTCTAAATATCACTTGCCTGGACAAACGGGCCACTTGGACTAACAATACATCAACATCTCTGAGAAGATAAAACACTTTGGGTTCACCTTTTGACTTTTGTTGCACCCCTTCCTCGAGTCTGTCTCTTTGGAGTGTCGTCGTCGTCTTCATCCTCGTCGTCATCTTCATCCTCGTCGTCATCTTCTTCAGCAGAAGACTCTTGTTTCCTGGACTTTCTGCCTTTTTGAGACAGCTGCTTTTTGGCAGTGGATTTGGTCTGAGGTCTGTAAAACACACAGAGCTGAGAGATGAGGATCCAACCTCCTGGATCACGCGTCAGTGATTTTGGTCTCTTTTTTTTTATTATATCAGGCTGCATGGTTTAGGTATAAACATCACACCAAAGTTAAGGGGGGGAAACAAAACTGCTCACACAATATGGAATGAATTGGAGATGATTGGGTAGCTGTCTGATGGCCAGGCTCCGCTACACTCTTACCTTCTAGCAGGAAGTCGTCTGGATCTAACTTTTTCCTGCTCACTGTCTGAACTCTCCGAAGACTCCTCCTCCTCGTCTTCATCATTTGAGTCATCATCTTTCCAGATATTTCTTACAACAAAAAAATGCCACAAGTTCACCCTCAAGGCCCATCACCGCTATAACCAAATTTTAATTTCATGAAATACTGGCCACAGGGTGTCAACCCAAACCCAATATGACCAATCAAATTTCAATGTAAATGTAGAGCCTCAACCGTCTGCCTCAAACTAACTGAGCCCATTCGGAACAAACAGATACCCATTTACAAACAAGCTTGATAAGATGGTAATAATAATCACAATATGAGCACAGCATGGCAACACAATGACAAAAACAGACATGACTTGTGAAAAATTGTGGAGTTCAATATAAGTGTCTCGACATGGCAGAATTGAAAGAATGTGGTGCTGTACTGTCAAATAAATTGTTACCATTAATACACGCTCCCAAAGATGTTCAGTCTTCACACTTACTCTTTTTTCTTAGCTCGAGATGTTTTTCTCTTGGGACTTTCACTCTCCGAGTCACTGCTACCCTGTAAATACAGTCAGCACAGCAGGTGTGCATTTCCGTAAGAGCTTTATTTCCATAATGGAACAGCACTTCTTTATAATGTCCACTAGGTGGCAGCAGTGGCTTGATGTTGATGCCAATGGAGGAAATTGTGCAGAGCGATGCCATGATGCATATTAGTATCATTTGTATTTATTGTTCCATTGTCTGTATTCCGCTTACCTCAGCTCCAATGTTTAAACGAGCCGGCTCCTGTCTACTGCGATTTGACCTCCTGACCCCATACACATCAGGATGTTCTTCCCACATCTGTAAACAGAGATCGACTGCTATCAGAGAGCTGCTGACTTTCTGCATCACGATACAAACATAACGTGTCGCAATCCCATTCTGCGTTCTAATTTATAAGCATGTAAGATTGGGCTGCAAATAAAGATTATTTAAATACAATTGCAATGTCTTAGTTGTCAGACCAACAGTTTAAAACCCAAAGATTTTCAGTTTACAACTACAAAAAACAGAGAAAAGAAGCAGATATTCACAATTGAGAAGCTATAATTGGGGATTTTCTTGGCATTTTTTGCTTGTAATCAATTGTCAAAATAGCTGAATGCTAGTTGTCACTGTTTTTGCTGTTAGTATTACAAATTAACTAATTTTATAGATTGGGATTTACAGTAATTACTGGTGAAGACAGTGGACGTTGGAAGACCAAAGAATGTGTTTTCATTGAGATTCAATGCTTTTGTCCGTTTTCCTAGATGTTTCTGTAGCTATCTTACCACCACCTGCTACCTACTAGCTGAGCAGTGCCTCAATTTCCTTTGTGCATTGCTTTATGGGACATTAGTGTACATCAACACAGCACATATCACCTTTATCATTCAAGGATGTTAAAGTATGCATACTTTCTGTCATTGAATACACTCAACCCGTTTATGATTAGGACGTAGTATTGAACTGGGACACAGCAACTAAAACTGCAACTACAACTGCCGTGCATGACGGATCTTTATAAATCTCAAATT
This sequence comes from Cottoperca gobio, assembly GCF_900634415.1. NCBI lineage: Eukaryota > Metazoa > Chordata > Actinopteri > Perciformes > Bovichtidae > Cottoperca > Cottoperca gobio. The sequence goes on from NC_041360.1 coordinate 15,688,057, forward strand.
GACTTAATCTCCATTATTAGAAGACATGAACCTTAATCTGCTTTAGAAACAGCAAGTCGCCACAGAAGACTTGGGTACCTCTCTAAGGTTCAGTGACCTTTACCTTCTTCACATCTGCCAGACGCTCCTTCTTTTTAACTGGCTTGTCTTTCACTTCTGCTGTGGTTTGTTGGGATTTGGATTCTGCAGACTCGCTTCCTGACTCTGAGCGACTCTCTGACTCTGAGGAGCTGTTTGACTCGGAGTTGTGGGATCTCCTCCTCTCACTGCCATGCTCACTCTCTGACCGACTCCCCGACTCCGACGCAGAGCGGTGGGATTCCTCTGAGGCTGAATTGCTACAGGAACAAGAACATGTTCATTCTTTCGGATTTTGCAAGGGATATGTTGAGCTATGTTTCACATAATTATGTACACCCAACAACAACAACAACAACAACAACAACATGGCAAAACAGAGTACGGTTGTGGCAGCAACTTAAAAGTGTTTTTCCAACTCAAAGTGCACACACGCTCACTCGGACATGGAGAAACTACAAGAGCTTGATGGCATGAGTAAGTTGTGACTGAGCTGAGAGGAAACAGAAACCTAGTTACGTCATGCAGCATGTTCCTTAGTCAGCTAACGGTCTTAGAATAACCTCATTCGCGCTAAGGCACACAAATCCTCTTAGTCATTTTGTAAAGCCTTTGACAGTATTTCATCACTATAACAAGTTCAAACTGAGCTAAACTATCATTTAACAAGGCATCACTTCTTTGAGTGGTTACTTAGTATTAAATATTTCCTCTCTGCTAACCTGCAAATAATTAATATAATGAAGAGGACTATAAATAAATAAACTAAACACAGAAAACACTCATATCCTCACTAAACTTGATACTGTTGTGTGTGGAGGAATAAGAATCTTAAGATTGGCAAATAAGTGTTGGTATTGAATCAGTGTCTCTACTTATGACCCCATCATTACAGGTTACGGCCTCAGCTAAACACGAGTTGTAAGTAGTAAGAAAATTGTGATTTTTGTTCATCTCAGATTGATTGATTGATTTGAAGGATTTACAGTGTTTTTTCCCTACACAAATTTAAATAATAGAGACATAAACATAATTGTGTCGAATAGAAAAGTGTATTTAAAAAGCAACAACAAAGAAAACAATCTTAATCTTTGGTCTCCTTTAAAAAAAGGTCCAAACCCCCCTGGTTGGTAACCACTGTCGCATAATGTAATTTATTCACACACACAAAAAACTAGTGATATCTAAATGTATTTGAGACCCCTTTGAAAACAAGATGGTACATGTCAAGGGGTATATCCTGATGCAATTACTTTAAAAACGTTATACAAAAGTATCAATTTTGTATTAGTGGGTAGGTAGGTAGTAGGGGTCATCAGTGGATAAAACGTCTCTTTGAATGGTGACCTCTCCTGTCTGGGTTTCTCTGCGTGTAGTACCTCGTCTGGGCACCTGGGGTCACTGCACTCAAATAAATCTGTAGGAATCAGTGCCTTACGTGCATCTATTTAGAAAGATGTGTCTTTCAAAGATTAAAATGAGTATAGAGGCTTAATCTTTAATTCATCTATTGGGTGGTTTTTTTCAAGAACAAAGGATTTACATTTGTCTTACTGTGTAAAGAATTACATCTGTATCCTGACATTTATACAACTATGGGATTAATACTGAAGAGAAACATGAATTAATTTATTGGAACTAACTGGCGTTAATGTTAATATTTTTCACTGATTTACTAAATTTCACAGCCTGCACCATGAGCAGCCTCGTTGACCTAACTCGGAAGTGCATGGCCCCTTCCGCTTCAGATGAGGTCAAAGGTGGGCGGGACATGACAAAATCTCGAATTACTATTGGCTGGCGTGTTGCTAGGTGGAATTCTAGCCTATCACAGCACAGTGTGCAGACTCTCCAATGTCGAAACTATTCCTGTCCCTCCTCCATGTAGTTCTGTGCTGAGTTTTAATACAGACAAGTGAGCAAGCTAGGCACACAAAGCAAGGGCCATTTTGTGACTCAGGAGAGCATGAATATAGTACTTTTGTAAGACACAATGTCAGATTAAGTCACATGACATTATGTTGCTCTTTCTGCTGGTGTGCATGCCCTACAATGATCATCTATCGGTATTAAAAAGTTAAGGCTGTCATCAGAAGCAAAGGACATATTTCACACACAGCTGAACATACTAAAATGGCTGCCACAAGATCACACAGAAAAACTACAAGTGTGATGTAACTTGCTGCAGTGTACAGTCAGTAAAATGCTGTAAGGTTGATTACCTGCATTTAGTATCCAAACGTCTGTGTCTTTATCTAAAAACACAACAGTCTATTGTGATCAGGCTGAATTATTTGTTGTGAAAACATGGCAGCAATTCTAGCACTAAAAACTTACGTTGGGCCACAGCATCTATGCAATATAATTATTTTAAATAATGGCTAGCCACATGTACAGTTTCTGTAATCCTGCATTGTTCTGACACCATGCAAATGCTACTGATATTAGTTTTAAAAACATCTTTATTGATGAAAATAAAATTGTGTTTCCACTTGTTTTGATATTTGAAGATTCAGATACCTGAGGATGATAAGATACACACTTGCACATATTTACCATCTTTCTAAAGAAATTCAAAACAACAGGGGGGGGAAACAGCAAACACTGTAAAAAGAAAAGTTGTCATATTTAAGTGCCACGACTTTTAGCCTTTATACACATAAAGCCAGATTGAAATGGAAAGGAACATTGTTTTTTTTCTGTAACATCACAAGCATCAAAACATGTTGAAGACATACGTTTAACTAACACCATCAATATCCACATAGCTATTCATAATACAAAAAGGGCAATTTAAACTTCACTGTATGTGATCCATCAACAGATACAATATGTTTCTTGACAAGTGAAAACTATTCAATAACTAATAATAATAATAATAATAATAATAATAATAATAATAAACAGTTAGACTGTGTGTTAAGAGATATTTGAAATGGCAACTGTCCATTGCAATAAGGCCCCCAAAACAAAAGTAAAAATAACTTTCTCCTGAAAATAAATAAAAAGTTTGAGGTTAAAAGGACATGGTATAAAAGCATGTGAACACTGACATAATGTCTTAATACACAAGAGTGAAGTAGTTTTAAGTTTTGCTATTCATCTAAAAACAAGACAAAATGATTTACATGGCATTAAATATGTGTGATGAAGGGCTTGGATGAGCAGAGATAAGCATAAGCAAAGTTTGAATTCCTGACACTGAAATACAGGTCCAGATAAAAGATGAGATTGATATAAAAATGTACATTTGCAGTCACATGCAAACTGATATAAAGGTCAAAGAACTAATGGCAAAGTATGTTATATATATAACTCATCTAAAAGACTGGATATACTACTGATCATAAGTGAAACCAAAGCAATACATCGTTTCTGAAATAAATAAAAACCAAGCAACAACGTTGATAAAAAATGGTGCAATGCAGTAGCAACTAGTTAGACAAGGTCATTACATTAAAGCGATAGGGCATCAAACATTTGTGGCAAATCATACAACATAATACAGAACAAATGACATTTCCTGTGGTCTAACAAACATATCTTGTAAGCAGTTAACTCTTAACACAGGCCTGAAACCTCAGTATTGAGAGAAAGAAATGGTAGGAAAATCAGGGTGTGGCTATTAAACAATAGCAAGGTCATTCATGACAGTGGTACACTTTATCAAAACCATGTTGCAAATGTATACACAGGTGATCAACCATGCTTGACATGGTAAACAATCACACCAGATTTGAAAAGGGTAAAAAGTAAAAGGTCATACCTTGATGCATTGCTGTGAGTCGATCCTTCATCGTCTTGTTTTTTACTTTTATTCTTCATCATGATAGTATCCTGAAAATCTCTGAAAGGGTGTTTTGTCCTGGTATTTGCTGTCAAAAAGTTAGAGGAAGGATGAACTATCATAAAAGTCCCACAAGATTTCCTTTGCTCGGATGGCAGTTAAAACCCTGGCGATGCGACACGAGTTAAGAAAAAGGCATTAATCCGAAAGATTTAAGTATCATTATTTACATCGCTTATTTAAAATATAGCTTAGAAAAATTACAGGTGCTGCTACAATACGTTAAATGTCCAACGTATGTCTTTCAATATAGTCCACGGATCAAGCCGCATGCAATTAATTTTAACTGCGTCATCACATGAAGGTTAAGAAAAATAAGATTTAAGGATGAGAAAATAAGTAAATTATTCACTACACAATGTAAACAGACCAATTCAATGTGAAAAAAGGTGGTAAGCTATACATTAACTATTAGATTCACGTTCGCTCTATCACAGGCTTTTATCCGACTCGAATGAAAATAACAAAAAAGTAATAACTATACAATAAATTACAAAAAAGAGGCTAGTTTTGAAAAGGTTTTAGGCCTTTAAAGTCTGCATCTACTGTCAGACTCAGAGCGACGGAGGAGAGCAGCACACTAAAAATGGAGGCGCGCCATGGCTGCCAGAACCCAGTATGGAAAACAACGACAAGCACTCCCTCTGCACAGACGACTCGCACAGCTCGAAAAAACAGCCCGAAAAACACTCAAAAATGCCTTAATTCTCGTTAAAACACCGACCGTATTATCATAGCAATTCAATTTTCAAAAAGTTCAAGCGGTTTCGGTCGAAAAACGGGCAAGAAAAACGGTCTGACGAAAGCCCATGGCACCCTTCCCAAGGCTCAGCCGCCATCTAGAGCTCCTTCCTAGCTCTGTAAGCTTTGCCTTTGATTGACGTTATTTCCATTTACCCCACTCAGGTGATGTGAAGTCCCACCCCTTTTATTATGTTTAAATTTGGTTTTATATCAACTTACATTTATTCTCAGCCCCAGGCTTGAAGTTGAGACCTTTACTTCTCACTTCATAAAGAAAGTAAGAATACTGAGAGGCTTTAAAAAGTATATAATTATTGTTGCACCAATTACATCACTTCCTGCTCAGACAGGAAGAAGGACAACCAGAAGCCATTTTAGAGAGCCTTTGGAAGCCATTTCTGTTTAGACTAAAGCCTTTTATAGTCGCATTAGACCATACCAAAATAATTACATTCTTCAACCATTTATTGGATTAAGATTTTCCAATGGGACCGACTCTTTTTCAATCACTATCCTTTTATCTCACTAATCGAGTGATAATTTTCCTTGTAGAATTTGTAAAATTTGTAGTTTAAGAGTTTCATCAACCCAGTAGGCGAAGTTTACCGTAAGCACGTATGCTAGTTTCTAAATAAGAAAACATTGAGGAGTCGTGACACGAAGTCAATGCTAACCAAATGTAGGATTAGCAGAAATATTAAAACCAATAACCGAGCTAATGCACTTCCAACGTTATCTACATTATCAAAATATTCGCCAGATAGCCTCTTGTCATTTTCTGGTAAATAAGCTAATGAAACAAAGCCAGGAAAAAAAATAGGAGGATATACACTTTATTTTTAAAAACAACATTTGAATATCAAATGTACGGTTTTGTGTTTCCCAAAAACAATGTTATTTTTCAAGTCCACTATACAGCCAGCAACAGGTGTTCCAGTGTCCATGTCGTCGTAAAAAAACCAAAACCAAAATCCAAGTGAAAAGGTCCAGTCAAAAAGGTTTCATCTTGGCAAAATTTAGCTAACTGCCACTTTGCCATCTTCACGTTAAACAACGCTGTCTCCACTTCAGCACTATCCAGTTGAATGGCGTCTTGATAGGATAAAAAAAAGGAAGGAAAAGTTGTAAGCCCACAGTGCAACTGAAATGAGTAATGATTCACTGTCCAGAAGTTAAAGAAGGCATGCTAAACTAGGCTAAAATGTTAATAGTTTAGTTACATACATGGCTAGCTTCAGTTGCGTCAGCTAGCGTTGCGCACGTGAATGCGTTATTCTAAAATGAGTTTAAGTGCAAGCATACAGCTGTTAGGAAATTAGCTAAATTGGAATTAAGTCATATCAACATGATGCACGCCAACTACAGATTTGGGTGCGTTTGTAATCCATCGTCATAATTTATTAATTTTAAGATCATACGTTGTTGTATTAAATTCCACTACGACATTCAATACAACTTTTTATGCATAATGTCATAAATAAAAAGATTTGGCAGAATCTCGTACATAGGAATTCTTAGTACAAAGTTATACAGTGAGAAGTGCAGCAAGATATACTGATAATAGCAGACCTGTCAAATTGTTGTATTGCTCCGAATTGATATATTGTTGGGTAAATGCAAAGTAATCAGCATAATGAACAGCGAGTTCAGTAAATACTATAACAATTTGCAAATAAATTCATCAACTGACCACCAGAGGTATGATGAGTCAAGAGCTAGCCAAATTCACAACATGTGTTTTGCATAAAACGTAACAATTACGCAACAACAGTGATGTTCAAAACAGATTGCGATCAAAACAAGAAACCGCTGGCATACAATGTGGTATGCCAATTAAGATCCACTGCCTGAATTGACTAAATGTTTACCCAAGTCATCAAAGCAAATACACGATCGACCAACTGATGGACAACGTAATAGCATCCAATAACTAATAAAGCAACCCTTCAAAACAGTAGCTATTTTCACATATCTAAAGCTCAAAATCAGAAAAAAAATTCCATAGTAGCTCTATAAATGTTAAAATACGGCAGTAAAATAAAATTGTGAGCTGGTATCGGCCATGGTTAAACTTTTAAGACCAAATTCCTATCAGAGATTTTTAGCAAAAATGGAGAACATAGAAATTCTTGGAGAAATGTGGCCGTGCCTATAAAAGTACCAGCAGGAGGCAACGCAGCCATTGTCCACAAAGCCACAGTAAAAGAAAATAGCATATATTATTATCAATAACAATAATGAAAGTAGCCACAGGATGAAAATTGTTACACATGTACTACCATAAAGTTACATTTAAAAACTTGGCCTTGGTTTATAAACTCTGCCTGCTAACATCTAGATCTTTAGCTAGCTTTGGATCTGAAAGTGAATGGCAGCCATAAGTATTCCAGATAAATGTAGGTTTAAGTCTGCCTACAATAGTAATCTGTATCCTCAACCTAACTGAATGGGTAACATAAAGTAATCTCTATAAAAGTCCAATTTTCTATTTGTAATATTAATGAGCATATTTAGCGAGTCAGTAAATACTCAAGTCAAACTTACAGAGCAGTCTTCTTTTTTTCCGGAATTCGAAAATCTTCACAGTCAGTCTCACTGTGGAAAAGATAAAAAACAATGAATTACACCCATGTCAACATACATCACATCCACACCGATCCCTGATCACGGTCACTAACAAGACCTCCAGACCAATTTAACTACATAACTATTATAACTACGTAACTATTGCAAATCTGACCAATAATCATAATTTATGAACTTTTGAGGGGTTTGCAACAAACAGACTACCTGTGTTCTTTTTTTCACGACAGAAAAAACAATGCCTGTAGTACACGGTCAGTGACTCACACTGCATTTTAACTAAAAATGTATGCAGACGTGAACCATTATAGGCCACTCTGAGGAAAATTCGTATTGTTCACTTCATGGTTTTGCCTTTATGTTTTTTGAGATTTCTAGCCTTTTCTACAGATACTTGCTATCACTTTTATTACCTCCGCAAAGTTATGATTTCGGCTCGTTTTGTCTGTCTGCCAGTCAGTGGGATTACGCAATTTCATGATACTTGATGAAAGGGTGTAGCATGGGCCATGGAAGAGCACATTATATTTGGGAGAAGATCTGAATTACGGAGCCGATACAAGAATTATGCTCTACTTTCATTAACAACGCGAGATAAGGGCATTTGTGCTAGTGGTGTCGGAATAATACGAAAAATGAGTTCCCAACTGGGAAAATTCACGTGAAAGCCCCCTCAAGCCAGAATAACAATTCGGAAACGCTCTGAGCAGTAAGATACAACACATCTTCATTGCAGCGTCCATGTTGTTTCCACATTACATCTTGAAGCTCATGAACACACTGGAGGTGTAAGAAGGGTTTCCAGATGGGAAAATGGGACCATCCAAGAGCAAGTGAATGCACCATTGGCCTATTGTGAAGGTCTACCCTCTCCGAGTGCCAGTCTAGTTCAGTTAAGCAATGTCCATGGAAAATATTCAATTATCCATCTTTAGACTGTTTTTATGTTGCAAGTTAAGACATTTCTCATGTTTAAAATTTAGATTTTCCTTATTCATTTTAGGTACAAAAGTTTTAGCAATGCCATTATTTTTTGGCAAACATCATCCCAGCTACTATTAAAGGAGACACTGATCATACTTTTATTTGGCATAAACTTTGTCTGAGAAATCGTTTTCCACGTTTCACAAACCAAAAGCAGTGGCATGATAAAATAATGAACATCGATCATATACATTCATACATTTCTGATATGAATGTAATGATCGTCAGTTGTTTTTATTGTAAGAGACATGTTATGACAAAAATAATAAATCAAAGATTGTAAGTGCTTCACGGGTGAGCTAGCTAGTCAAAAGACCATCGTGAACATATTACAAATCTGAATGTTATTTTTCAAATAACTGAGTATTTAAAAACAATAAATGTATAAAGGAATGCTTTAACTACGTATAAAAAAAATGTTTGACAACTTCTATGCGCAGCCTATGATGGCAATTACATTTCAGAAGTATGCTTAACTGTCAATCTCTATTTTAATGGTATGTCAAAACCACTGAAGAATTAAAAGTACTCTACAATTTATATGACCTGAATTTAAATAATTATTTAAAACTAACCATGAAATGCATCTCCCCGAGCCAGGTGTTAGATCACATACGCATATTTGTACGATATATATGATATGTACATCTTTGGCACATTATACACTAGGGGGCAGAACTGTCCTGACAAACATGACTCTTTCAGTCAAAGTTAACCCCTATAATGTACAGAAAATACATACAAGAACGTCAAGCGGTATTTCTAAATGACATACACACGCAAGTGAAAGAATACACTGTTCACGCTGCCGTTTATTCGGTTACGTTTGAGGGGTCAGGAAAAAACTATCGATTTGATTTGACGAATTTGAAGAGTTCAATGCACAGATAATATGCAATGAATTTCCTGCACACATTTAATCTACTTTAAAAAATATACTTACAGATCTCCGTTGCAGTGCGAATCACCCGAATGCCCCAATTCGCGACTCCATGGTGGCTAAATGTCAACCCTTTAAAATAGAAAAATAAATGTTCAGAGAGGAAATGTGACAACAGCACATCCTACTGGCTACATGTATGTAGCAGTAAAGAAAATGAAGCTAGTTGAGGCTTAAAAAACAAAACATACCATTGAGCTCGGGTCAGGTGATCTCTTTTCTTCGTTGACGCAATATGTGAATCATCAAGGGAATCCCTGCAAAATACAAAACATGAGGATTTTTAGTTACAATTAACAAAATCGCAACTTACGCTGGCATAAAAAATAGAAGGCTAAATTGTGCTAAGATATTATAAAGGTAATTTGCGAGAATGTTTCTGAGCTCATTAACATATTAAGAAAATCATTAATAACTCATAGTATACTTAATCTGAATAAATATTTCATCTGTGTGTCTTGGTGGCTCAAAATGGAACTCAATTGGTCTTAAGCAGTGACAACCTATCGAGAATAGCTTTGAGAAGACATTTTGTTTTCATATTCAGGGTGGTACTAATCCTTTGGATTTAACAATATAGTTTTAAGATGCAACTATCTATTATAAAATATTGTATGTAATCTGTTTTATTATGTGTAGTATTGGCCATCATATGTGGATAAATCCACAACCTTGTCCGTGAGACGGTGATATTAAGATTCTATTATTTTTTATTTATTTTAATACAGTATTTTAAGTTTCCTTAAATCCAAATGCTTATTGTTGTGAGGCTTTCTAACAGTTTTACTTTACATATCTTGCTGGTGTAATGTAAATAGCAAACACAATTAATGTACATATTTAAATTACTTCTCCATTCAGTGCCTGAAAGGGTTAAAAGCCAACACCCTATTTTGTATTTCGAAGTATATCTATGCTTGTATCACATGCAGAACCTTTATTTGTCAAACAAATCTAGTATAGTTTATGTATAGTGTCTACAATGGACGAATTATTGTCAATAGTCATATTTAGAACATTTAGACAACTTGTTACAATTTATTTGAACTATTTTTAATTATTAAGTATTAGGCATCTATTACTTAGCTAAATATTGTAAGTAACTACATGTGTACACTGTTGTAAGATAATGTGAAAAAATATCAATTTTATTAATATTTTTTTGATATACAACTCGGTGAAAAACCTCTAAAAAACTACTATACTGAAAAGAAACAAAAATCTGCTTCAGCTTGTTGTGTTGATGCTGTCACAATACAACATTCAAAAAGACGAAACATTTGCTTATACTTGATGTTTTTATCGAGTATATTCAGACAAGGGCATTTGTCCTTTCAAGGACAAAGCCAATTTTAAATGCGTAGGTTGAAATAACTCCTAACAAGTCGAGAACAAATGTGTCTGTCGAAATATTAACTACGTTAACTCGAAGCAGAGCTAACAAACATGCAAAATCCATCAACTAAAACACAATTAAATGCAGTTTACACTCTCTACATCGTTTTCTGTATTCTTCGCTGACAACACTCCATGGCCATTTTTACAACACTGCGTCTAATTGTCGTTCCATCCACCATATTGCCCGCTACACCCGATTCGTATTTTACAGCTAGAAATGTCAGATTACTCGTAAATTCTTACCCAGTTCCGAGGCCGTGTCTATCCACCGTCATCTACCCCGACCAGTGTCACATTTTTGGGCGATTTTCGCCGTTTTGAAGGGTGTTTCGGCCGCATCGTTCTGCCCTTCCTCTCTGCTCTCGACGCCTTGCTCCTCTGTTGTGTGTGTCCTCCTCTCCGCCTCTGCCTGAGCTGATATCCTTCAGCGGCTCTGCCCACTTTCCTCTCAACGTAAGCCAAACTCTACTTCCTCTCCAGCCCCAGCTAGCTCTACACTAGCAGCCTACTGAACCTAGAAACCGCCGAAACTCTTCTTGCCTGAGCCCAAAACTATACTATACAAACTTAACAAAACTATTTTTTTTTACGTTGTTTTCTGTTATGAAGGAATAACTACACATTGCCACGTAAGCAGTAAACCAACCAAATATAGCTCAAATTTAACAATTCTTTATTTAAAACAGTGCTCCTTTTTGTGTCATAGGTGGTATATATTAGTGCCTTACTGTAAATATGAAGATATAGGCTACATGTTTGTTAAGGGGAAAACAAACACATGTTTGGCACTGGCCCAGTGTGCCTCCTTTTAGACTTCCCTCTCATCAGCTATTTAATAAACACTTTCATAAACACAGATAGGGACAGGGCTAGGTTTGGCTGTGTAGTAACATCTGTGTCTTGCTTCAGAAACACAGGCTTTCTTTCTATAAGGAGAAAGACTGTATTGTATGTGCAGAGCTGTCAATAAATGATCAATAGCCTAACATGTTTATCCCCTGGTTTATGTAGTGTGCAACATAGTTTAGAAATTAGGCTTTGTTCCTGATAGTACTACCTGATTGTCACCATTTCATAGTAATGAAGTGACTGAGAACATGCACCACTCCATTTTGAGTAAGATATGCCATGCACAAGAGGGATTTTTTGTCTGTAATATTTGTATATTACATAGGACTACCTATACAAACAACTATTCTGAAAGTAACTGGAAAGCTGCTTCACTATATTGTTATTTTTTTATATTTTTGACAATCAGTACTTTAATCTCTATTTTAGTACTTTGACTTATGCACCAATGTGTGTTCTTATGCACCAACTAAACCACAGCAAATTCCTTGTAGGTGAAAACTTACATGGCAATAAACATGATTCTGATTCTGACTCTAAGGCTCCTCTGAATAATGATAGGTAAGGCCTTCCCTTGCCTGTGACAACATCACGAAGCGAACATATTCTTTATTTTATTAACTGAAAAAGTTTTAGCTAAGTCTAATGGGGAGAACCAAATTTAGCTAACTTTGGCCGTTCAGGCAGTGCAGCCTTTCTTGGAAAGTCTATGGAGCCTGTGGTATGCACTCCACCCCCATCACTGGCCAATGAGATGTTTGACACCACAGCGCATGCTCTCTGCAGTGGCAGATTTCTGTAAAAAGATCTACAGCCTAGCAACAGGACTGCAGTGCAAGTGTATTACAAATCCAGACATTACAAGTGAAGCAAACACAGCCTTATATTGACTGACTGGTTAAACTGGTTTGAATAGGGAAGTGCTTACCCACCAAATCTGTTACAATCCTAAAATAACCTAAGTAGTGTCTTGTATTCGAAACATTATTTAAGTAAAAGTATGTAAGTATTATCAGATAAATGTACATTAAAGAGTAAATAAATAATATATGATGTTTTTGGATTAATATTACTGCTGCATTCATGTGTATGTTGCATTTTACTGCTTTATGTTTAGGTTTGCACACATTGATATGTACAATGTTCTGTAGTTTTCATTTTCAATGTTGATGTTTTGTATGCAAACATCGAACAAGTAAAGTAACTTGTCACTAAAACTGTAAAATATATTACAATATATTTGCTTTTGAGATGATGTGGAGTAGAAGTAAAAAGTGGCATAGAATGAAAATACTCAAGTAAGAGTAAAAGTACCTCAAATCTTAGTACAGTACTTGAGGAAATGTTCTTAGTTACATTCCACCACTGCTGGTGCTGCATGTAAGAAAAAGGGAATGGGAAATAAACTTCTCTTCATCTGATCTAAACTAGTTTTTCTGCTGTGTTTGATACGATGTAATTATTTTAAACAAATGTCATTAATGTAACATACAGGTTGCCATTTTATATAGAAGTAGAGACTCATCAGGGAGATCTTAGATATAGTATGAATCACTTAGGCTACTATGACACATAAGCACACGATGGACTCACACTAACCGGCTACACGCCTTCTAGCAAACATTTCTTTGTGTGAATGGTAAGGTGGAAATAAAGCCATTTGTTTTGTTAAAAGAAAAGTATACAACACTGTTGCAGAAGGGTGCGTCTCAACAGCACCAACAACAGGCAATTCAAGGGTGTTTCAGGCCATTTAATCTACACTAAGCAAATGCCTAAAATACCTTTAACAGTTGACGTAAGAACAGGGAGGCAACGTTCTTATGTTTGCTTTTCATTTATTAAGACAAATAATACTGGTGTGGTCATGTTGTTGAACAAACAGCGGAGAATTATGGTAAAGAACGTCAAGGGAGTTTGGATGGATAAGAATAGCAAGTTTCAAAATCCACTTGACTAAAATTCATGACTGTATTTTTTACTTATCTTTTTCTAAATGTGTTTAATAGCAGCTGAACTGAAAGTGACGTGTGAAACGGTGGTGTAATCCAGTTTAAAGCAATGTAACCTGATCACTGTGTTTACATTCAGAGCTGTAGTTCAGGCCGTCCTCTCAGAATGAGACAACCCCTTTAGTTTAAGATGTATCTTCCCTCATGGGGAAGAGGGGACACATCCTCAATAAGCAATATATATCCATGCAAAATCACGATATAGCTAATGCAGATGCAAGTTGTGTTTTTTTGTGCATGTTTGTGAAAAGTATGTTTCTCACTTCCTCTCCTGCTCCAGATCCTGAATGCCAACTCTAAACCAGCCAGTGGTGAATTTAGGCCTGCACGTTGAAGTAAAATGCAGGCTCCCGATGTTATTTTGTGCTGCCATCTGGTGGGCTTTGATCAAATCAAATAGCTCTCACATAGAGGAGCACAGTGGAGTCAGTGCCAGCACTCTCAGTAGGTGTACAGAAATAAGACCAGACATCGATCAAAACGAACAAAACTAAACAGGCTGTCTTTTGTCTTTGTTTTCAGATAAAAGGAACACCTACCGGTTTGCACACTGTAAAAACAATGCTGTCTTTCTGAAGTAATATTAACTGCTGCAAGTCCCCTACCCACTAGCAATCAGATGGATTATTATAATAAATTGTGTGGGCCTACCTTTTTAATAGGTCTATGCAGATTGTAAACCCAAAGTGTACTGAAAAAATAAATGGAGATAAATCATGAATGGTGTCTCTGTGTGTGTCTGAGTGAGTGGGAAAAAGACAAAGATTGATTTTGTGTTTGTGTTATGCCTGTATGTATGCTGAATGATTATCACCGTCACTGATCAGCTGACTGCTTATCGCTCTGTCTTGTCTAGTCAAAGTTTTCCTTGGAATCTGTGGTGGTGACCCTGGAGTCTGCTGCCCTTGGAAAATTGTGTTTGCCGTGGCCTATGAGGAATGCTCCCTTCAGATGCTGTCGGAAATGTTGGTTACTTGCCATTCAACACCCAATGTGCAGCGAAGTGGTAAGAGATGTTAGACTGATCTGTAATACCCGAGTCTTTAGGATGGGATGTTCCAGGCCTCACTGTGTCCAAAAAGTAAAGATCATGTAGTATTTAGAATGTATGTAGATTTAGCACTATTTTCAATGTTTTGTCAGTAGACATCAAATAATCTATTGCAAAACTATTGGCTGGTGTCTCTGCAAGGCAGCAAAAGGAACCATGGTGTGATATGCAAGAGATCTAAATATATGAATCACTCCTGGCAGTATGAGGACCTTGCATTTAGACATTTAGACTATGCAGGGACGTTTTTCTTTAAAAATAATGACATGATTCAATAAAAAGAAAAGATTAAAAGATCATTTAAAATAATTTTAATATTTACAGACTTATTTTTATGGTTAGTCCAAACATTATGAGGGAAATTGACTATGGTTTTTTATATTTCTTAGTTGAAGGTTGCTTTAATTGTCTCTCATGACACTTTAAGTATGAAGTTTGATGCTCCTACTTTTGTACCTTTACCTAAGATTTTAAATGCGACTTTTACTTGAAGTATAGTATTTCTACAATGTGGTATTGATTCTTTTACTCAGTAAAGTAAGTAAAATATCTGAGATATCAAGTAGCCTATGCCCTACATGATACCTAAATGTATTCATATTAGTATTGTTGTTGTTATTATTATTATTATTATTATTATTATTATTATTATTATTATTATTATTATTATTATTATTATTATTATTATAATACATAGGCCACAAAAACAAATAGTCGACTGAAGCTGCCAAACTAGTCTTGTTGACAGCAGGTCTGTGGGAATTAGAAAGTCCGAGGTTTACTTGAATGCAGCACAAGCTCACATATTACTCCTCTTCAGCACCGGGAACAGTGGGCCAGCCTGCAGATCTCTTCCGCAGGCGGATAATCCTCATCTACTCGCAGTGCTAATGCAATCAGGAAGGAATTGCTATAACTCACCTCTAAGGAATCACGTTTTGGAAGCTAATGCAAGTTACGAACTAGAAGTCCACCATTAGGAACAGCTTGGACGAGGAGGGAGATGGATATTTGCGTTTCGCATTATTGTGTAAATAGCAACATCTAATAAGCCGATCCTCTATAATGTGACAGCTGCTGTCGCATTTCATCTAGTTGGGAGAAACTACAAGAAAAGAACATCCTGCTTGCATTTTTTTTGTTTCAGCACCATGGTGACATACAATCTGTTTTTTACTTTAATTATCGCGGCTGTTTGGCGGGTCAGTGGCGAACCACAAACTCATTCTTTACCCGCGACACTGTTAAATTCAACATCATCATCCATCATCAGCGAAAATGAAATGACATATAATGTCACAGATGTCGCCGTGGGATCCCGGATTTCATCTCTAATGACGCATCTTCCAACTCTGAAAAATATTGTTATTTTCATCTGCGTGTTAACAGCTGCTCTCATCACATGCCTTGTCATCAAAATTGTCAGGTACGCAGGTTGATGCAAATGTTTCTCTTCACGGTTGTATAAGGTCTATAATAAGCAGCCATACAATGATGCAGTCTCAGTCATTTTCGGTATAAATGTCGCTCTTTGTAGTGTTCAGGGTAAATTAATCGATTGGGAGCATGTGGTTGTGTCTAGGCCTATTTATAATGTTCCTACAGGGGAGTCTAATGTGCAGGAGGAAGCAACCTGGTGGTGCTTTATGTAGGCTGTTTTGTGTGTATCTGTGACCTATGTGAAGTATATATGTTTTACAGTTCTATCATCAGCACCATCTTTGCATTCATCACGTACAATTCTTTTTTTTAGGTTTACTGTAATTTCATATTATGGCTGCAAATAATGCTAGTTTTCATTACTGATTAATCTGTTTTTCAAATAATCTATAAAATATCAGAAAATAGGGAAACTGGTCCTCACAAGTTACCAGTGTCCAATGTGGGGTCTTGAAATTGCTTTACAAAGATATAAAACAGGAAAATCAGATACAATCTTCATATTTAGAGAAACTTTGGCATTTCGATTGAAAAATCAATTATCACAATTGGTAGTAATTCATGTCAATTGAATAATTGTTTCAGCACTATTTCATCTGAGGAAAGCATACGTTTGAGCATTATTATTGTCGTCAGAACTCAACATATTACCACTATAAAACCTCACCATCTGGAAAAAGACTAAAATAGATTTATAGCTGATGTGGTTTAGTCAGTCAGCCTAAATTGTGACATTTTATTACTTGTTACTTGCTCGTCTCATGTTTGGCAACGTTTTCTTCCCCACAGATCTGGAAGACGTATCAGAAAAACACGAAAATATGACATTATAACGACACCTGCTGAGCGTGTGGAGATGGCCCCTCTTAATGAGGAGAATGATGACGAGGATGACTCAACCCTCTTTGATGTCAAATACAGGTTTGTTCTTTTTAAAATGAAAATACTTCTTCCAACCTTTCTTTTTCTTCTGCTCTTCCTTCCCAAAGAAGATTGATAGCAGGCCTCATCCCACTGAGAGCGTTCTAAAACAGAAGTTAGGTCCCTATGGATACAGTGGACATATTTACCTCTGTAATGTGTGATACGGGTTTAATAAACTAGTCTGTCATTCACACTCTGGCCCTTTATTGCTACATAAATGTATCTAGAACACGTCTCTAAAGAAATAGTGTTTATTTGTAAGGGTTTGACTGTATCAAAAATAGTAAACCAACAAGATTAGTGTAAAAACTGAACCCTTTATAGTATTTTTGTACTTTTAAATCGCCTGCTTTTGCTCGTCTTACTTTTCCAATGCCTCTACTTATCTCACTTGTACCATTGTAGTCGTAAAATGTTATAACCTTGATTTCCCTATATAAAGCACCTCGTAACTCTGTTTTGACTATTAAACGTTGCTGGGTGTCACCACTGTTTTTAAGTAAGCTTGCGTTACTAAAGCAGATGTAGAAGTGTCTCACTGCTTTTAGTGTTACACATAATATTAAGCACACAAACAATTTGAAGTAATGGATTGCATTTCAAACGTGTACTTGCTGCTTTCTTCTATTGAACAAAGACACTATTTTAAAGAAACTTGGTGTTGACGTTGGGTTTCACCCTTCTGTTCGTTCCATTGTTCTTTAACACAGAACTTCCTCATAGAAAGATATGACATCCTGTTTACCTGACATTCTTGACTTCCAAGTCAGACAGGACACTGCAGGCAAACGTATTTCCTCCTAATCATATGGACAGTAACACCAGATACAATTCTTTCAAGTAATTGTGAGTTTTCATGTTTTTTCGCAGGTGAATGCCAGCGTGGACGTCCATATTTGATAACTCCTGTTTTGCCTGGGACAACTCAAGTGATTTCCTGTATTTTAGTGATGTTTAAGTCAGATCAGCAACTTCATATGCTGCTTGTGCATGGCTTTTATCTGTTTATTAAAGACTGGAGCCGCCTGGATATCATTGTTTGCTGCTTTACTGATGCTTTTATCATGTGGCACAAATAACCCGCACAATTCTTCCTGATATTAAAGATCAGGATCCTTCATGTTGTCACTTCTCCTCAAAAATCATTCAGTAATCCGGGTGTTAGTGACTTGGAGATCAATCGTCTTTATAACAACTCATTACATGGAACAAAAACATTTATTACATTTTCTGACAGTAATTGTCATTTATGTTTTACACTTGAGCTGCAGGGTGTTGTGCTGAGGAGTTTAGGATCCAATGACTGCGTTGAAGCTATAATCTACCAATATTACAACTAAAAACCATCAGTTAATGCATTAAATATAAACATGCAACAAATATTGTGCAGAAAATACTTTATTCAAATGTAAAAATGTGCACACTCTGAATATTCTATTGAGATACTGTAATTGATATTTTTAACTACACTTTCATACCAAATATATTTCTATCTACTAACTACTTTATTGTGCATATATACTGTAAAAGGCGGTCTGTCCTTATGTATGAAGTAAGCGTATATTTTTTTACCGTGTGATGTTGTCCTGTTTTGCTGCTATCTCAGCTGAAGTTTTACTTTTTTTAAAGGTTCAAATTTGATTAAAAGCTTAAATAATATAGTCAGGGTATATTTCTAAGGTGTTTATGGTGGATCCATTTGCTATGAATGTGAATGCTGTAATCTGTTGTGATTGGGAATGTTCATCATTTATCAAGTAACCACTGAACGACTACAACAGGTTAAAAAGAGATGTAGTTACAGTATTTACATGCACCCGTTGTCTTATTTTCTAAATCAAAAACAATGTTATGTCACCACATATTGTCTAGTTACTCAATTTAAAAGTATCCCCAAAATCTGGTAACTCTTGTTTTGGAAATAGTAGATGAGAAGCTAGTAAAGTATTATGGAAAGTCTCAACTATTAATGGCTCACTGACTGTAATGTCTAACTTGAAAAGTACCGTTTCTTTCCCACCTGAAGAGTTTGCTTCCTTGTGCCGTACAGATCCTGGTAGAAAGAAAGTGTCCCCATCTTCTCAACTGGCTTTGACTGTTGACGGAAATGTTATATCATCATACAGTCTTAAAACAGGGTTCTTAAAGTCTTCTAACAAGTTGGCCCATTTGTAAACATTTAAAAACAATGAAAACAAATGCTGGTTTGTTGAATTAGTTTTATCGTTAATTAAAATACCAAAGAAAGAAGAGAAATAGCAGACGAGTTCACAAACTTGTCTGTGTTTGCACCCTAAATGTAATTACAGTAAACCAACAACATTGCAGAGTGCACCTAGAATAGGTTTCTGCTGCAAATGCGAGTGTGGGTGTTGTAGGTGACCTTATGTTTTTAATCTGAACTGTTATTTGATAGTGCACCATGGCAGCTGCAGCTGCTTCTGAATGACCTCCATTCTTAGTTTATACAGAAAATATTTTTATTTTATTTTCTTTCCAGGAGAGAGAACATTGTGTATTTTTCCTTTCTTAATATTCACGGAAGACTGCAAACATTTATTGTCACCGTTCGATACACAAGCGATATGTGTGTGAACTTTCAACCCATATGTTTTATATAATGTCCTTTAGCAGACTGCTGGCTGTTTCCTGTGGTTTCAAACAGACTATATGACCACAGTTAATGTCAATATGGTGTGATGTTTCCTTTGTTTTTAACCGTTTGTGCAGAAAACAGCAGATCCATGTTTGTGTCTCTGCTAAATTTGTTTCAAGTATCACCCTTGTACAATTTTCCTCTTGGCGTCTTGGCACCATCTTTATTTGATCTTTAGTTGTGTGTGTAATTGTGGAAAAACCCTGCTAATTCTGGACTTTTACTATCTGCTACAGACTGTTCCTGTTGTAAAATGAATCAAAGTCTGTTTGGTAGCTATTTGAAGACTGTAGCTAATTTCCCTAATCCCACAATTAAACCAACAAAAGTTAAATGTTCAAACTGTTTTGGAAGTTTATTGAAACAAGTCCCCGTTTGGTTTTTGACACAGATGTTATGCGTACCCACAACTGATTCCTCAGTTTCCATTTCTTTGAAACACAACTGAAATAAAACTTTAAATCTTTTAAGGGATAGGCTTGAAGTGTTATTTTTTCCATTCTGATCTTTTGTGTGTTTTCTGCCCCAGAAAAGTACATTCACTTTGTCATACCTACACATTTCAAGTGTCCTCAAGTCATACTGAATATTTCCAAAAAAAAAAGAAAAATACTTAAATTGTATGTAACAAGACAAAACATGCAAAAGCTAACATTTGTTTGCTGGAATGAATGTGTATATTAAACAGATGCTAACATTTGGTATAATAACAAAACTATACAGAACAATCCTCTCAGTTTTTCAGTAGAAACTGCATGTCAGTAGAAAGCTTTCCAAAATGGGGCAAATTCCAGATTCTGGGTTATTTAACCTAACTGTGTTAGTCACAGAATGTTTCTATTCTTACCATCACAGATAAACCTTTCATTGCTTCAGACTGCTCACGTCACTAGTACAACCTTCATGTATATTCTTAACTTCACTCGGGGCATAGGCCAACATGCAAGTCAACAAGTGCATCCTGTAAAAACAACACTATTATGGACACATCACATGGCTGGAAGCGCATGACGGCCTACTTGTTTAGCACTAGAGCTCTTGGAATAGTTCAAATTCTTCGGTTCATTTTTTATTAAAAGAGGCATTTTGTTGCAGAACATTTCCCAAAGTGTTTGGCAAAAAGCCCAGTATCAAGACTAAATCCTAAAAAAAAACCTAAAAACTCAACTGAACTTTACTAACACTTTTACTGAGGTGGAGCGTACAAAAATGTAAGAAGTCTACAATAAAATGTACTTTAAAAAAAACAAGTTTATTTTATAGTGTTTATTCATATCTGGGTTTCTGTAGTGGGTGATTAAGATTCATGTATATCCGTTTTTCAATCAGTCCCGTTCTGTCAACTTGGATAAACCCTGATCATTTTTATTACTGCGCATGCAAATGGTCCAATTTATTGATTATAGGCACAAAATACTCGCAACTTCAATGAAAATCCACAAATATCTGTATCAACCTATACTGGTTAAAATACTATCCCCAACACACTATACAAGTATAATTCATACATCAATACAAATTAATGAAGGCATAGAAGCCATCGGCTCATCCTCCTCTCAGTGTTATTGCACTGAAACGGTAACTACAAATGTATTTAAAGCACATTATGGGACTCAATACTTACAGCATTTGTAAGAATATCACTAATACATTCATAAGAAAAGAAAATATAAAGGTAAGGTCTTCTTAGTAGCACTACACAACTACAATCCAGACCCCACTACTAACATTTCCAGTGCAGAAAGAGAGCTAATATTCTTTGAGAAAAGTTTACTAAGTGGGTTTACTTACGGCTGAGTCTGTGTAAACATTCTTATGTGAACAGCCGGCACTCCCTCTTTATCCTCACAGAAGCTGGATATATTTGAACGTGCTTTCATTCCTTCATTTGGCTCTCAAGGTATCACATGGCAGCTCTGGTTGAATGGACTTTTGGAATTTTTTGCTTATGAATCACCTGTTTTACTGTGAACACCAATGTAGGTACTTTATAGGAAGCTACAAAAGCATAAAAGGTTCTCTATCAGTGGAAAATTTGTTATCACAAGTATGTACAAAAAAACAAATGTTTGAACAGTTGACCAACATTTTTCTTTCATCATCATTCTCCCTGATAATTAAGTGCTTCCATCTTGTGGCCCAAAAAGTGTCTCACAAGAGCCATTCATTCAGCAGCTCTCCATTATGTTGACATGCTGGGTACATTACAACACACCCTTAATGGACACCTGTCGTATCATAAACTGGGAATATTAATTGACCAAATTTGAAAACACAAAAAATATGTTCACAATACTCAATTTATAACAATACTAAAAACCTGGATGGACTTTTAAAATAGTCTGTTTAAGAAAAATAAGGGGTCAACAGATGGACATGACATGTCCATGAACAGTTGTGTTGCACCAGCAGAAAAGGGGTCTCATTATTTTAAAGGTTGCCATAGAAATCTCATTAAAATGTAAAACACCAGTAAAACAAGTCACTAAAAGAGCTTGAAATAGAAAAAGTTCATTCCAATTACTGAAAATAAGTTAATTCAAGTTTCATAAAAGTACCGTAACAAGAAAACCTTTTGTGCAGGGTCTGCGCAAAGTGGAGATCGTCCTAACTAGCTATTTGCTCTGTAGCTCCTTCTGTGGTCTCCTCTCGGCATCACAGGTCCCAGTGTGGAGCCGGAGTGCCCCCTGTCTGTGCAACGCGCTCAGGGTCCTGAACTCCAAAGGCATGGTGTGAGGACTGGAGCTGGACGTGTACTCGTACTTTAGAGTATCGTAGTAGTGGTATTTCACTGGTTTGCCATGCGGGTCGAGTGGGAAGGGCCAAAAGCCGTAAAGATGGATCTCTTCACAGAAGCGAGTGGCCATCGTGTACATGAGGAGCCCAGTAGTCGGACGCTTGATGTGGACATTGTTGGTTAGCCAGTACCTGTTGACAAAGACATATAGTGTGTGATTAGCTGCATGCAAATCAGTCAATAGCCGTCTCCTAGAAATACAGCAAAAGGAAGAATATGTTTAAGGGCTCCAGAGCTCTTTTCTAGGGAGCATACTAAATTCAGGATTCACTAGGAAGCAACACTTATCTCCTTCAGTAACACCCTCTTCCTTCTGGGTTTTGATATTAATCCAGATATAAAGTCTGCCAGAGCACACACAGAGTGGAGCTGAATCATAAGAAGTAGCAAGTGGAAATGTTGAGCTTGCGGATATGTTTCTCTGCTGTAGAGAACAAAGTAGCCCCTTCAAGGACTGACTGCTGACAGACGATCAACAAGTGACCTTTTCCTCTCTTCTTTTATTTGCTCAGTGCAAAAGCAATTTAGTATAGAACAAAATCTTAGTTTTTAAACTAATGCTCCTTTTCTCTATTTTAAATCTTAAGTTAAGTTTTAGTTATTTACGATACTAGTCACATCTGTGGAAACATTGGTGTAACTGTCTTTCATAAAAAGTGCCAATGTTTTTATTTTAATGTATGTATTGCCGTTTGTCTTGTATGTATTTCTAACGGACGATGAGTCTGACAATAAAGAACTGAACTGAATATCTTCGGGTTTTGCAGTTAATTGAACAAAATAAGCAATCTGAAGATGCCATTTTAGGCTTTAGGAAATGGCATTTTTTTCAGATTGACAATAAAAATAACATTTTCTTGCAGCACTACTCTTCCTTACACAGTAAAACAAAATTACTCCACACATTTCCTGGCTCACAAATCTTGAATCAAGTGCAGCCACCTGCACGGGAAACCAATCATTTCCAGACACAGATATGTTTTGCAGCATGTCAAACAACACTGCACGCACTGGTTCTGTTCTGCACAGTTGCATTGTTCTACTTTAGGTGATCTAGGAGCTTCGTTTGACAGTGAGATACCACATGCTGCCTTCAGGAGCAGCTTCAGGGCAGGTGGTCCGACGTTCACTTGCACCAACTTCATTTCCTTTCCAGTCACTCGCCCATTCTTCCCGCCTCGAGGCTATTACTGTCTCCTCCGGCTCTGTGGTTCGTGTGGAAGGTCGTGTTGAGATGCAGAGGTTGAACTATTTAAAGCCGTCCGTGTGCCATGAAGGGCAAACTCCACGGGGCAGGTCTACAGTCCAACCAAACACTACAGCAGGTGATCAGCATTTTAACAAGCAGAGGAGACGGTCTAATTATCTGTGTAATGGTCTGATGTAGCATTTGGTTGGAGTGTATATGAACATATCCTTTGTCCTCTACTGGACATGATGAGGATCTACAGTGCAGTCTTATTGAGCAGAGGACAAGGTCAGTGGGAGCATTTATCAGACACCCCTATAAAAAAGGACAAAGGCATGGCTTTCATCTCCGAGAAGATTTGAAGATAATTATTTTCTCTTGTAAAACACTGATCCAACAGACTATTAACTGCAAAAATAATGGCCGAGTTCTACCCCTTCGCAATACAGAGGGTTAGTGGAGGCATACAAAAGGGCATCATTTGGTCAGTGACCAGCAGTGGTTGTTAGGCTTTTAACAACGCAGGAAAGATCCTAAACAGAGTCTGGTTGTGATACGAGAGAGGGATTTTATAACCGCCTGAAGGCAGTGGAGGCTGTATTTGACAGATATGCAAAAACAGTCCCCAAAAAAGATCCAATTCTAAAATAAATCAACACAAATAATAAGGATTAACTAAATATACAAGGCCTGTTCTACCACAGTTTAACAGCATTACTTATTATCTGTGCTATTCTCGGGCCACTGCACCGGCCTGTCAGCAACATTATCTAAATAACACAATTAGAAAGCAATATTTTTGCAAATAATTTAAGCATACAGCAAATTGATTTCTTCATAAAGCATTTTCATGAATGTAGGCTGTATACAGTGTCAAAATCAATGCACAAAAAGCTGAGCATGAACACCTGGTCACAGTGTTCAGACTCTGAGGAGCTAAGCTTTGCATTTTGGGAAATGTGCTTGTATGCTTTCTTGCAAAGAGTTAAATGAGAGGATCGATACCGTGATGAACAACAGTTTGTCCAGCTGCTCGGAACCTCTATTTAGCATCTCTGCCGGTTGCTTGGTAACCTCACCGTGACGACAAGACTGTGGGAGGTCACTGCACCCGGCTGTTAATCACCAAGAAATAGTCAAAGCATGTAACTCCACGTAAAAGCACAAAGTGTTTGTTCTAGGGAAAGTAATATCAGTCTGTTAGTCAGCCACTTTAGTCCAGACTGAAGTATCTCAACAACTGTTGGATGAATTGCAAGAAAACTTTGTGGGTTTGAGTCAAATGTCTTAGTAACCATCGGATTGTCGTGATGTTTGATTCAGACAGTCATATGCATGGCATCACTGCCAATCAGAGAGCATTCAGAGGCAAACATTTTTTAAAAGGCTGACAACTCGACAAAATACATTACACTAGCTATCCGCAGGTAGCCGACGGTTGGAACAACCAGAGTAACCCGTTGACGAGGGGGGAAAGAAGGTAAAGAGGGTGATAAAAAATCATTCTTTCTACTACATCACAAAACCTGCCAACTTATTAACACTACCGGGTGATTTAATTTATCTTTATTGTTTCTTGCTTTGGACAGTAACATTAGCCAGGCTGCTAGCTGTAGCCATGTTGCTAACTGTAGCCATGTTGCTAACTGTAGCCATGTTGCTAACTGTAGCCATGTTGCTAACGATATGAACAAGTAGATCGATCTATAAGAAAGTGCATTTCCCAAAACGTTGAACCATTTGTTTAAGAGAGACATAGACCTGAACAATTGATCCTATAACACAAATAAATCATAAGATAGATTTGACATGTCTACTTGAACTATGTCATTCATTTCAGAATCAAACTCACAATCGAGACACATTTCACACTTGATCAAGACAAAGGTTTGGTGGAACGACTCCAGGTGCACAGAGTGAAGACACACCGACTATCATCCCGCCCCTGGAGATCAGCTTTAATGCGGTTTAAAAATAGCCATCTGGGTTTTAGATTAGAGTTTGCCAACCCCGTCATTATGCTGCTCACAGGTGTTCTTAAAAGAAGCAGCACACCAGCAGCAGCTGGCAGCCGGAGCTGCATCTTACCCTCTGACAGCGTGGAGAAGTCGCAGCGAGGGAAAGGCGGTGCGTACGTCCACAGTGTGCAACAGGATGAGACGAAGGGCCCACTCCACACGCTCCTCTCCCCCCTTGGCCATGAAGGCCGGGATCCACAGCACACTGCCGCTGAGGCTTTGAAGCCGCTGTAGGAAGCGATCCCTCCACTCTTCGCTGACCAGGTCCTGGAAGGCCCGCTGCACCACTGAAGGGTTCATAGTCACCAAGTTGGTCCGCCATCCCACGTCCCGAGAATACTCCTCCACTGGTGCCAGGTTACACCTAAGAACAAGCAAAGCACAACGTCAATCAATTTCAGTGTCAGCAAATGTGAAATCATTTCCTTTATTATCTGGATTCGCTGTCTTTTGATCTGAACCTCTCTACCAAACACATCTGCAGCAATAAATGGCACTTTGTTTGTTGACGTTAACCTCGGCCTCCAAGTAAATACCAGAAAACATAAAAAGCAGATAATTACTTATCTGCACAGTAAAGCATCTCTAGTCTCTGCAGCGTGACAGAAAAACAAACCAGGAGAGCTTGTTTTTAATAACTAAAAATATTCTAATTGAAACACTTGTGGATGCTGTCCTTTAAAAAGCATTCATCTCTACAACATCAACATTTCAGCTTTTGCCACTTTTAATCTGATAATCTGTGTTTTTCTTTGTGTACAAAGAAGTAAAAGAACACTCAATTCTTCTTCAGTTAAAACAAAAAAAAACATGGTTTTCACTGGACAGGGACTTTTTAATGATGTCTGTCAATATTCTATAGCAGCCGATGTACCTGCTTTAAGAAACAGCTGCTTCAAACAATACATGCAAACCAAAAAACATGACAAACATGCACCATCAGCTGACCGGTGAAAGGTCCAATAAATTGCTCCAGTAAATTGCTACAATCCAAAATACTGTCAACCTACTTTGTGGAAACCCTGCATAGGGCAGAGATCTATATTTAGCCGAGACATTATCTCTCTATTGGTTACGTTACTGCCAGAGCAAATTCCTCAGCTTCTCAAAATGTCATATTCACTGTTGTCTGCCTTCATCCAACCATTACTGCAATGCATCTGGGTTATTGTCATGCTGCTGTGGTCTAGAAATCACGACCTCTCCTCATCAGCATAACATTGCAGCACTTAGAAAAGATGAGATGTGCTGACAACAGAACCAATTTCAGAATAAAGAAAAGGGAAGGGTTTTTGAGGCCTTTTAAGCTATCGATTAAATCAGCTATATATGAGGTGCTACGTCTACTTCCTGCTCCATTTATACAAACTTTAAAGTAATTGATTTATTAGAGGAAGATCTCACAGTATGGGAACAATCTAACAAAACATGCACTATGTGTACACTGAATCCCAACCAAAATACTTTTTGCATTTTCCATTAAAGAGATTTATTTTCCTCGAATGACAAATGAATAGTGATAAATAACCCACTCAGCTTAAAACACAAGTCAGAACTGGCTGATGGCTTCACAAACACGACTACCTAGTAAATGAGAGCAGGACCCCTGAGAGCGCCGGTGTTTCTGTGAACAGTGTGTTTCTGCTGTATGCTGTAAAAGCTTTTCAAAATGTCAGTTTAATGTATGATCATGCATTTAATTGCTCTCAATCCGGCAGCACGTTTCCCAACTTTAAATCATTAAAAAGCTTTGACAGCGTTTTCAAAAGTGCAATTAATATATTTCCAGCTGTGTGAGCACAAACTCTGAACCTGAATTAAACCGAGAACTGGAGACAGCGATTATCATTCCAATGTGAATTATACTCTCAGTAAAGTGAGATAAACCTAAAACAGAAACTAATGTGCAAATCCATTTCAATTACAGCCCGCTTTGACTCGCATGTTTTATGATTAATTTCAAGTGGAAGACGACGGCCCTGAAATCACTTTTGCCATTTCTGTGAAATAAAAAATACCTGATAACAAAGTCGTGAGAGTCGATGTCGGGCCCACAGCTGCTGTTCAGCAGGATCCCAGAGTTTCCCACAATGGCGCAGCGCCTGTGATGTTGGTTCTTCATCGGGGATACAGTTGGCAAAAGACGGTAGAGATTTTCTGAGATGTTTGTGGTGCTGTGGCGATCAAACACATAGTGGATGATATCTCCTGGTTTCAGCGTGCCCTTCAGGATAGAGATGTCTCTCTCCGGATCCAGAAATCTCAGAATATTCTTTCTGTGAAAAGAGAAAAGACGCACTTGTTATGAAAGACTCTTCTAAGTGAGTGTGAACATATGCTGAGATAATTGTGGAAAGAGATGAGCCTGCCTGATGAGGTTGGAGAGGGTCTTGTTGAAGGTCCAGTTGTTTGACGAAAGCTTGCCGGTGTTATTGCAGCTCCGGCCGAGACGATTTACATCTTTGCTCGATCTCGTCAAAGCAGTCGGATCCACGTGTGCTGCAGCCTTTCTAAATAAGAACGGAAAGTCATGTTATTGACACACGATTGTTGATCTGTAGATTGATAATAAGATAAGAAAAGAAAAGTCTTGTTATTTGGTCCATGTATTGTGTGAATTTCTCCCTCTTCTCCCCCCAATTTAAAAGTTATTTTTAAATTCATAATCGAGGGTCTAAGAACAGAGGACGTCATATGTTGTAGAGATTTTAAAGCCCCCCCGAGACAAATTTGTGATTTTGGGTTATATAAACAGAGCTGAAATTAAACTAAATAGATTTTCTTATGAGGCTTAGAATAATTGATATGCAATAAAGTTGATGTTATTTGAAATAAAGCATTTTTAATTCAGCTTTATTTGAATGGCAGATGTTTTTGTTATCACATGGATACCACCACGTTGACGGGTATTTATAGCAGCTGCTTTCTCGATGTAAAAAGTAATGAGACGCTCGCTGTGAATGACTCATCGTCAAGGCTGCAGAGGCATCAAATGACCAATGCATATGTATATGCATATATATCTATATCTATGTGTATATATACTGTATATTGATAAATATAAACATATGTGTGTGTGTGTGCGTGCGTAGATAATTGGATTTCAGACCTGTGCGGTTTAGGGATGAGCCGATGCAAGTTCATCTTCTTTGAATGTCCAAGACTTCTAGAAATAAAAATAAAAAAATACCAATTTAGATTGAATTTGAATTATGAATCACATGCAGCCTGAAGCGTGGGTTGATAATGGACGGTAGCTTAACATCCTTCCTGTAACCGTATCTTGTAACAATAATGCACTCACTATTCAATACCAGGCGTACAGTATTTCTGCCTTTTAGGAGAGAATAAAGTTAGAAAGCATGCATCAAGATATTTTTAAAGCAACCACAGTCGCCCCATTTGCTGATGTAATGAGGAGAAATGTGACCCTAATGGAGCCCTTGTACTGAAAGGAGATGTTATTTTCTCAGTGAAGTGAGCAATTTATTTACCGCGGTGTAGAATATACCAGCTAATATACATTTACAGTAAACATACAGTATGTGCATTCAGATCGGCCTATTTTCCAATCATGACCTTGGTCACGGGGGATAAATTCGCGACAAGCTGCCAGCTTGTCTTGAAGGAGTGAGAAGCTGAAACAGAGGAGT
Source organism: Cottoperca gobio (assembly GCF_900634415.1). NCBI lineage: Eukaryota > Metazoa > Chordata > Actinopteri > Perciformes > Bovichtidae > Cottoperca > Cottoperca gobio. Next base: position 15,717,220 of record NC_041360.1, read on the forward strand.
GCTGCTCTGACAGACGGTTGGCCCGTTCATTTCACAATCCTGGTGGCTTTAAATATATTGTTATAATTGAGTGAAGCTGCATTTATGCAGAAGATGAATTGGTTCTGGTTCTTCTCCCACAGCGAATCACAAACCAATATGACCTCATTACAACGTAAGCCACAGCCGGGTAATTGCATTCAAAACAAAATGCTTTTGCTACAAGGGAAATGTGAGAATCCAAAAGCTTCACAGAGACATGAAAAGAAGTCGATGTTGCCATTCAGGTAGCACAGCATCTTTAGAGCGGCGGTGATAATGATGAGAGGAGGAGGAGGATGTTGCACTGTTGAGGTCTGGTAGGTTTTACATGTGACAGAAGTATTTTGGAGCTAAATTAGGAATGCATTTTCTTGAGGGTCAAATGCAAGTGGGGCATGTGCATGACTTGGGAGGTTTCTGCTGCACTGCTCAACATTTCAAAGTCTGAAAATAAAAAGAGGAAAGCCTCTTTTGTTTCTGTTGCCCCCTTCTCTCTCTCTCTCTCTCTCTCTCTCTCTCTCTCTCTCTCTCTCTCTCTCTCTCTCTATCTCTGTCTGTCTGTCTTTCTCTCTCTCTCTCTCTGTCTGTCTTTCTCTCTCTCTCCCTTTCTCTCTCTCCCTTTCTCTCCCTTCTCTCTCTCTCTCTCTCTCTCTCTCTCTCTCTCTCTCTCTCTCTCTCTCTCTCTCTCTTTCTCTCTCACTGTCTCTCTGTCTTTCCCTTTCTCTCTCTCTCCCTCTCTCTCTCTCTCTCTCTCTCTCTCTCTCTCTCTCTCTCTCTCTCTCTCTCTCTCTCTCTCTCACACACACACACACACACACACTCTCTATTCTCTTGTGTAAATGTATCCTATCCCGCATGCAGGCTGCTGCAAGACAAATAGCCTAATCCTTGGAGACCCTAGGCAGGCTGCTGTCGCTGGGAACAGCTGCTCCTGCTGCACCCAAGTGTTATAAATGTAGAAACCACATAGTCCACATTCAACTCCAAACTTCAATTCAATTTAGATAAACTCATTTATTGCACTCATCTATTCTTCAGATATTCTCCTCTATCACTTCACAGATTTAATCCTGTGAGGAAATAACCTGATGGACAAAACAATACACACACACACACACAAACATACAATGCATGGATATATTATGGTGGGCTACTTACGCAGTTTCTTCCTCCACTTCTGCAATATCATCAATTATCAAAACCACAACGAGCAGCGTTACAAAGCCGAACAGCAGCGTGCGGAATACAAGCGGCATGGCTGAGGGGGGCAGGCTGCAGCCGGGAGTCCCTCCTTCCAGCGAAAACTGTGTTACATTAACCTTCTTGTGTTTCTCATTTATAAATCGCAAATCCGCTCAGCCATCTCTCCCATTGTTCTTATCGCCGGAGTCGGACACTCCCAGGCGAGCTGCAGTCTTTTGCTCCTCTCTTCAGATGATGTTTTCCTTGAGTCTGTTTCCCTACGGGGCGATGCTGCTGCCGCCTCCACTGCTGCCCGGCTATTCCCTAGTCAAACTTTGAAAGCGTGCACCTCCAGAGCCTGCCATGGGAGCAGCGAGATGTAGACCACATGCAGTCTTAAAGGCGCAGCGGCCAAACATCTCCATCTTTTACCACAGCAGGTTTCCTTTCACTCTCCAGGTGTTGTTGGCTTACAAAGAGGAGGTGTAAAGACCGCAGTATTAAGAGAGGGATACAGGTGCACGAGGCAGGTTTGCACCACTCATATCCAAACACAAGAGGAGGAGTTTTTTTATGAGATGTGAGGTTTGATAGCATACATTTCAAAATAGAGGTCACCGCTCCGATGGCCACAATGAGAGAGCCCCAGTACGGAATTTAATTGGGACATATTTTGTATAGCTCTGGTCATCAGTGGTTAACGATGATGCACATTTAGTACAGTTTTAAACTACTTTTTATTTTTTTATATTTACATTTTTGGGACATTTTTTTTACAATACATATTGTACTACATGTATCTGACAGCTATTTATAGTTACTTTTCATATGAAGAGTTTACACAAAAACATATACGTTTAGGCATTGTTGCAAGATTAAACAAATAGTTTTTTTTGCTGGTAAAACGCCGCCCCTTTGTCCCTTCAAAGACTCATTTCCCCTCTAAACTTCTCAGATGGTTTCATTTAAAGAGCTGTCCAAGACCCAAACATGTAGAATTATCCAATATTTTTACAAAGAGCAACAGTTAGAGGAAAATTAGTATTGCAGAACTTTTTGCCGACCCCATAAACCATCTCACGACCCCTCCCATTTATATTGTGACCCTTTTGAGGGGGTCTGACCCCTAGATTGGGAACCACTGGACCAAAAGTAATGCAGTTAAAACTAGCTCCACCTCGACCAGCTACAACAATAGGTTCATTTTCCTGATGATACTTTTGTAGTAGGTTGGATTTAGGGTGCAGGACTTTTACTTGTAATAGAGTTAAATGTTGTTATTAGTATTTGTACTTAAATTGGGATCTAAATCTTCCTTCCACTGCTGATGCAGGTTTTTGCAGCAGCAGTAATATTACTTTTCATTTTGGGTTGAGATATTCTCAACAAGTAATAAATGTTGGACAGCGCTATCATTTAAAAAAATAAAAAATGTTTTTGAAGCTCACATTCCTCAGTTCTTCTGCATCGCTCAGGGTATTTCAATTTCTTTTCTGGCAGGACTGCTGATGAAAAGGAAATGCATCAGACCATCTTTGTATTACTACCACCGGCTCTGCTGTGTCTACACTTTTCTTTGATTATATATTCTGTAAAGCTTATGTTTAGCCTGAACAAGCAAGCTTGGTATGTTTGCTTTTTCTTGCAGTTTCCTGCTAAAATGTTTGCTACACCTCTGGCACATGAATGTTAATGCTGGAGTTACAGCAAAGACACATTTCACTTAAAGCTACAATGTACATTAGAGTTAACTAATTGCTGCTTAATTAACTAGTGCTTAAGCATTAAGTAAACATTTTAATTATCTATAAGTTACATATGTTTGTGGCCGTTTGAATTATAACAGCTACATAAACTACTCTGGAAGATATTAGTGTAATTAACTACAGTGTTTTAGAACATTGTGGCCACATTTTAGTGATTATTGTGTCAGTAGCCTATTTAATACAGTTCTTAGAGTATGTCATAATTGAGGCGACTAGATTACATTTGTTCATCATCATCATCCTTCAGGACTTTCCCTTAGTCCTGCTCATCATCAGTGGATGATGATCCACAAAGATATCCAGTCTTGCTCGTCAAAATAAACTCACACGTTCAGCTGCACTGTATCATAGTTTATTATTATCTAATTGCTGACTACTTCTGAAACATTCTCGCCGACCACACGGTCTGCACATGGTCAGTTTGGTTTATATGGATGTTAAGCATTAATTAATTAAAGCGAAAGTAAAGTGTTATCTCTTTTCTGCTTTCAGAACCCATGCATATATTATCTACGCAGTTGCATTTCATACACATGTATCCGATGCCTATGATTTACATAAAGTGAAAAGCGCAGCTGGAGCCTTGAGAGTGAGCGTAATAACGAGACTCATAATCATATTCACCCCTGGTGTTAATATCTAAAGCTTAATTTTTATATTCTGCATTCATATAAACTTAAACGATGTGACACTTAACGTATATATTGTACAATCTCACATGCATGCCACATTTGTATTCATTCTTCTGAAATTAGCGTCTCTGCATAAAAATCTATAATGTCAGCAGGCTGAACTCACTCACTCTCACTCACTCTCACTCACTCACTCTCTCACTCACTCACTCACTCACTCACTCTCTCTCTCTCTCTCTCTCTCTCTCTCTCTCTCTCTCACTCACTCACTCACTCACTCTCTCTCTCTCTCTCTCTCTCTCACTCTCTCACTCACTCACTCACTCTCTCTCTCTCTCACTCACTCACTCACTCACTCACTCACTCACTCACTCTCTCTCTCTCTCTCTCTCTCTCTCTCTCTCTCTCTCTCTCTCTCTCTCTCTCTCTCTCACTCACTCACTCCACTAGATTAATATTCACTGAATCATATACAGTGTATCCCTCAACAGTATGAGAAAGGCATAAGTCAAAGTTCTCCCCGGAGGATTTATTGCTTTATTTTTTTCTGCGTGAGTTGTGCAACAGTTTGTCTTACCAGAGCACCCATTAGGCTAATTGGCGCCCCTTGACTAAAAGAGAAATTTCATGCCTGCAGCAGTTTCTATTTAGAGTTTGGTTGCTTTTTTATTTTTGTGTGTTTTGATTTTCAACAAGGATTCATTCCCCAGAACCACGCAGTTGCATTTTGCGTGTCTTTGATGCGACGAGCGTCAGGAGCGAGGTGTGTATCAGAGAGTGTTGTTAACTGAGGCAGATGCTGCTGATACTGTAGCTGTTGTCATACACCAGCTTTGTGTCTTGTTGAAGAGTGCCATTGTGCTATTATACTTTACAACCATCTGACAACCACACACACACAGAAACACACTATGGTCCACACTCTCATTTTTTAAAACATGTCATATTTGCATTCACAAGAGCATAGAAATGATAATAACTCTGACATGTTTTCATCAGAGGCTGCTTCTTTGACTGTTTCAGTACACAAGCCAAACATTACCATTTTGAATAAAGTTGCAATTAATTATTTCTTGTTTACACGGTATCAATTATTTATTTGATCCCAGTAAGATCTTTGATTTAATTAAACTAAGTGATTCATTCCAGTCCAGCAGACTATGTTTTGTTGTCTTTGATAATGTTTGAATCTGACAAAGCAAAGGTGCCTTGATGAATGTTTGGCACACAAAGAAAAAGCTTAGTTTTGGCTCAGGTGTTTAGAGCTGCAGAGGGACTTCAGCTTTGGATATTTTTGATTGATTTAAACATTTCAAGTGCAAGCTTCTCTGATCAGTCTTCAAATTCACAGCACATACAATGTGTACCGTGCAAAAGCAACACAACTACACACAGTAAACTGAACCCCCCCTGACCCGATGCAGCTGTGACAGGCTGAGGTCAGCCTCTAATTGGCTGTGTGGTGCAGGTGTGACAGGTTCTTTGTTGAAACGTGGAGCGTGACCTTTTGATATATTTTAGAAATGTGGTTGTTGGTTTCAAAGAAATGTCATCTTTTATTTCATGCTGTTCACTCATGGCCAAAATTACAGTCAACACTTTCAGTATATGTCAGTTTAGGAGTTGGTAAGGTAGTTTATTTATATCCCAACATCAGCAACACAAAATATAGATGCTCCCACAATGATTATACAATAAGTACAATCACACGTTTCATCCGGTAATCTAGAGGCTGACATTTTTTTTTTTTTGGTCGTCAATCCACTGATTATGACTTTTATTTTTGCACCTTTGCTCCTCTACTATAACGCGGTCTTTACAGGTCTCTCTGAAAAGTTGATCAGACAGCTGGGATCTTGGATCTATGTGTTAATCCAAACACTAATGTTGGTTTATAAAGCACTGAATGGTTAATAATCAAGTGTATTTGTATATTACCTTTTGTTTCTTTTACATCTTGTTGTAATGCGAATGAACTTTGTTTGGCTGCCTTCTCTTTTGTCCTTCTTCTCTCAGGAGTGTTTGCTGCTAGAGAATCTGAGCTGTAGCAATAAATATCAACTACCATCCTAATCTACTTTGGAAGCTGATGACGGCTCTGCATTTCTTCTAAAGACAATAAAACATCGAGTAGCAGTCTTGGTGATTGGTGGATGACAGGGATATTTGTTTACTTGAGAATATGCACAGTAAGATATTTAAAATCTAACATCATATTTTACCGACTCTCAAATTCTCAATGGCTCCCTTATGAATAGTGACTGAATGATAAAAGATAAAAGCGAAACTAGATGCTGCAAATCTGCATCAGAAGTCTTTGTGCTTGTGCAGTCCATTAATTTTTCAGGTCAATACTTCACATCTTACCGAGTGAGCACTTAGTACAATATCGAGGAAATATGATGAGCACCGAGTGAAAGTCATGCTCTTCCCTTTATGGTGCTTCAACATTTGTTCTAAGGTTAAAGGAACAGGATAGGAAACAATGTAATTCTATAAAATATGTATCGTAGATCAGAGATGAGTATTCATCTTTGTTTGTGTCTTATGTTATGTATAATTGAATTATAAACTATAATATAATTATAAAATATCTTATATATTTCTAATAATTATTTATATTTTTTTGTTTCCTCCATGTACATGGCCCTTATTGGATTACATTTCTTTTTTTAATGCGTCTTGTTTTGTTAACATTTGTTGTGTGTAGGTTGTTCATGACAAAATGATTAAAAAGAATGCAAGATCACTCAAATTTAAATTTATTTTCTGAAAAATAATTTATTTCCAGAGTAAAATAAACGATATGTTGCCATACAAAAAGTGTAAGAAAAGGGACAATGTCAAAACTGTAAATATAGAGAGATCAGTAGAGTAACAGTACAGTATGTGCTGAGGTCTTCAAATAAATGTCCAAGAATAAATTCAGTGTGTTCTTTGTGTTACCTTTCAAACACAAACTCCTGTAGCATTTCTGTAACTCTTATCCCAGATAACAATGGCCTAACTATTTTTTATAACCACAGTATAGCAACATACTCCTTTCATGGCTATGAATTGTCCCAAATCTTCTGTGTCATCAGACACACATCTCAGACAATTAGATTATATATAATTTATACTGTCCTTTCAAACACAACCTAATAAAACATTCTGGGCCTAATGACACCTATATATTACTCCTCATCTCTTTTACTTGAATGTCCAAACACAGAAACATTACTCTTGATTTTCTTAATTGCTCTTCCACTTGGTGCAAAAGTCAAAAGAATATATAATTAACATTCTTATATGAATAATCCCTTATTAAGACGTGTTAGGCTGAATAAACTCTGCGGATGTAAAAGCAAACATGGATATGAAACAAACTGCTATAATGAAAAACAAACCTGCAGTCTGACACAAAACTAGTAATAAACATGGATGTATCAGATATGAATTGCACCTATGAGACAAGACTTCACAGTCTAGTCTAAACAGTATCAAAAACAGTGCCTGTGATCCAGCAAGATAACAAATAACTGAACAGTGCATGATAACATGGACACACTACCTTTAAGTTATTAGACTTAATCTTCTGACAGTTAAAACATCTAATAGGCCACTATAATAACCCTGTCAGGGGGTTTCTGTTCTCTTTTCATAACAAACTTTTCTGCATTGAATTAAAATGCATTAACTGGTGAACTATTAGTTTGTAAACACTTGGCAACTTTTAAATAAGAATAACTGAAGAACCACCCAAACTTTTTTTGTTAATCATATAAATCTCAATTTTTGAGAGAGTGACAGACAGAACACACAGTGCACTGACTGAAAGGAAACTGTCATGTTTCACAAAGATCACTGGAATCATGACAGACCTAAAACGATATGGCAACTAGTTGTAATAGCATCAGGTCCACTCACTAATGATCAACTAGGACTGAGCCAGACAGCACTGCAGTCGTCTGCTACCACCGAGTCAACACAGGAATTCACCGGCAACACTGGACAACACCTCGCCGAAACGTAAACGACTAAAATGGACCCTTGAAAGCTTATCGAGGACATGGAGCGCAGTGGAGAGCAACGTCTCCTGTGACCTGAACCGGCCGGTTAAATAGATTGCCTTTATCAAAAACTTTTTTCCTATCCTTTCAAGAAAAGAAGAATAAAATATTCCTTTGACAGAATATGAATGTCCACATTGTCCTTTTCTTGGATAACAAACTATAAAACAGACTCCATATTTTCACACAACTCATGGTCCTCTAGGTTATATATAAACTTTGTCCTGTCGACTGGTTTGGGGCCCTCTGTGAGAGAGGGGTAAAACTCAGTCGGCGTCATGTAGCCCTCGTGACTTTTGATGTACTTCTTGTAGTTCCTGCGCAAGCAATACCACGTGGTGGTGTAGAGGAGGAAGGCGACGCCCTTGAGGATGATGGCGAGGCTCACGTACAGATGCCTGTAAGCCACGTTGTCGTACAGCAGGCAAGCCCCCCTATCGCCGCAGTCTGTGCTCCAGAAAAGGCAAGTAGAGTCGATCCCAGCACCAAAGATCAGAGGAGGTGGGATGAATCCTGCAAAACAGAAACCCAGACTGAGCCCACAAACTTTCTGTTTCCACTAAAATAACTTCAAAAGATAAGAAAATAACTCCTTTATGTTATGTGAATGGCCTTTTTCTTTTCTTGTTTAAATCATTCTTTCATCCAAGAAATATTTTGACATTTTGGGAAATGATTCGCTTCATTTTGCAGAGAGTTAGATGATAAGATCGGTAGCACTCATGCATGTGCGGTAAACATGAAGCTACAGGCAGCAGACGGTTAACTTTTTGTCTGAAACTAAATCTTCACACAAATATTAAATAAAACATCCTTTTATCAACCATTTCAGAAAATGTGTTCCTTCCCTCGACACTTCCCAAACAGATATTTCAAAAATAACATATGGTTTTATGACCTGTAACAGTAGACCTGCGTGCTTCTCGATAACTCGATTTAGACATTCATAATGCCATTACTCCTCCCACATGTGCATCTGATTTTACGGTGTCATCAACTGTAATGCTGTAAGGGTGGATCCGATTTGTCGCTATGAGAAATACATAAAACTGTCAAAGCATCTCAGGTTAATTGAGGCCTGTGTTGGCGCGAGTGACGAGATTATGTAAGCGTGTTCCAGTGAGCTCTGGTAAACCTCCACACTCTGGCAAATGCTGAGAGTGTGAGTATTGAGACAGACCTTTAGTATCTGAAATCAATTATCTGATAAAGTTCTTACCGAGGAGTCGTAGCAAAAGAAACAACACTCCGAGTGCGTACGACTTCAGCTCAGGGCTCACGGTCCTTCAAGAGAAGAAAATACAATAAATGATAGTGTTTTTGTCCTTATAGAACATACCTACTCACAAACACTACTCGCACGTTTATATCACACATACCTGATTAGGATGATAACAGAGGGCGTCTGGGCCATGGCGCCGACCAGGCTGCAGGCACAGATCACACACAGGAAGGTGAGGAACGCCTCCTGGCAGCCAGGCGTCGGACATTTCCCCGGAGTCGCTGTGGCGAATTCACTCTCAGAGGATACACAAGCACATCCCGTCAGGTTCTGTGAAGGCAAGAAGACGAGACACTTGGAAAACGTGTTCCAACCGGTGCACACGATTTTCACAGGACAGCCGGGTTTCAACACAGAACTAAGTGATTTGTACTTGATATATTTGCACTGCTACAGCAGCTGTAGTGAGATTTAGTGCCTCTGAGCTGAGAGACGCTCTCTGCATGTGATTTGAATATAAAAGTCACTAATCTGCAGTCGGTATCTGATCTGGTAACAACCACAGCACCGCTTGGTGGACAAGCATGTGACGGCTGACGACAGGGGTATGAAATATTGTTCTTTTTTAAAATTTTAATTTAAACTTGAATGTCAAATTATGTAGCACATTTTAAGAAGTTCAGAGAAAAGTTTGCATCATCTGTATGTATTTATTTGGTGGGTTATTTGTGGTACAATCACAAGATTACTAATCTCTACCACAAGATTTAGGGTAAAGACCTGAGAGATGTTGGAGCCGGTCCGAGCGCTGCCTGTCCGGGTGCAGCCGGCAAAGCAGGAGGACAGGTAGGTGACACCGTTGGAGCCGCACACAGGGCTGATGGAGGAGGTGAAGCAGTTGCATTGACTGATGCACTGAGCTTCTGGTTTCTCGCCCATCCGCAGAGTCCTGAACAGAGAGACAGAGAAAACTGAGCAGCCTTTCCGACCTAAAGAACCAACTATATCTATATGAGGCACAAACTAAAATCGAAGAAGCACTCTCCATCAGTTAACATCTCCATGGAAACTGCACTGCACAGATAACCTGCTCTGGAGCAGGCTGGGTTCAGGCTTTCAAATGTAAAAGTAGTAAAGCCCTAAAGTCTTTCTACATGACCACCACACGGACAGAAATACGGCTTTCACATTGAAAATAAAAAGGCAACTATATGACCGTGTATTATTTCTTCATGCTGTTTTCGTAACAGACCAAAATGTTTCTGTAGAACAAAAAGTATCAAAACCAGTCAAGTATGTTTTTATTGGGGCAGCCAGTGGACTCATGTAGATCAAACCTTCTGGACAAATGTCTTCCTAAAATGGCTCAGTGCTAAAATAAAAAGGATCTTCAACAGCCTCTGATTAATCACATGCCCAGTGATCTAATCCAAAGGGGAGGGGACACACAGGCCTGGAGGGTCCCTGACATTTCCATGTACCACATAACACGAGTGGATGTTCTTGTACTCAATAGTTATGGAGTGGAATGCATCCTTTTTAAGATACGTTTTTACATTACATGTCTTGCACAACGACTTACAGCGAACTAACTACAGGGACGGTCTCCCTGGAGCAACTCAGGGTTAAGTACCTTAAATATTTACTGCGCAAAAAGGATAAATTATTCCCCTTCCACTTTCTTTTCTTCCTCCCTGCTGCAGCTCAGGTCTACAATGGTTGATATGATGATATTGTCATGTTGAGCATTGTTGTGATTAGGGCTGCTACTAATAATGATGTTTGTTATCGATTAATATGGCCATTATTCTAATTTTCTAATTGCTATTTGATCAAAATCCCTTTCAAGTCAAAAACCCAATAATATCCAATTTACTAGAAGAGTGAGAAAACCATGACGTGACCTTTGAGAAACTGGAACCCATCATTTTTAGCTATTTTCTCTTGAAATGCACGAGTGTTTTTGGTATCGGTATTAGGTATTGTATTGCCACTAATCTCGGAAACATTTAAAACAACTCAGCTCGAGACGATTTTGATCTGTGAGCTGACTGGTTGCTGTATGCTTTGTGTCTATGTATTTTGGACTTGTGTATCTTTCTCTTGTATTTGCTCTGCGCTTGGCATTTGTGTTTCCTTAAAAGAACTTTGTAACCTGTATTAAAAAAAGTGTTATATAAATTAACTTTTACTTAACTTTACTTAAACAGATTATAACAGAAGTGTAATTCATTCCTCCCTTCAGGCACCCATTTATTTGGTTTAGTAAGTTGCTTTCAGTTTATTGTTATGCTTTGTTTTGCACCTTACACAGCACCAATCCATCAGTCATCCACCCTACACCCTGATTATACTGACATCCACACCCCACCTCATTATAATCCTTATGCGTCACTTGAACTTTACTTAATTTGGTTCAATAAAATACGTTTTTGTTAAAACTTTATCACGTTGTGACTCCTGTTTGTTTTGCCCTAAGAGCCGGGTCATAACACTCATGAATATAAAAATGGATGAAATGTCCTGTTGCATAATGATTTAGCTCTCAAACTCTTTCATGGGGCCGGTGAAGTCTGTTGCATTTGTATTCAGTCTGTGCAGACGCTGGGAACACAAGGCCACTTTCTGAATAGAAACTCTTTTTATAGACTCGATGAGATGACACAAAGTTGTTAATAATAAAAAGTATTCCCACAGCGCCCCAATGACCGGCAGTGATAATAATTTTTATTTGCACTTTTAGACCCTCTGCAGTTCACCTCCAATAAAGTCCTGTAACCTTGGCAGCAGTGTTCCCTTTCACTGCTGTAATGTTTACAGCTCATGTTTATTTAGTACAACAACCTTATAGGACAGAAATGCACTATCTATGGTATAAAAACTCACCGAAACTATCGAGAGTATACAATAATATAATTAGACATTATCTATAGTTTATGGTTTATAATCTGTAGTATAGCTTTCTCTTTGATACTGAACTTAACTTACTTCCTCCTAGGGATAAACTGTTTGACCTCGTTTCACAAACAATACTTTTTTTGATCTGCTGAAGTTGCATGTGATTGGTTAGTTGTTACAAAACCTGCTTTGTCATACTTTGTACTGAACATCTTGGGTGAAACGGAGCCCGTAGTCAGACCAGTTATTCAGGAAATGTAACTTTTTGAAACCTGTGTTACGGTCCAAGGCGTCATAAAGTCACTATTAAAACAATAATACTGCTCTAACCAGTTGGTCCCAACTTTATGTTGGCTTGTGAATCCCTTAAACCGAAGAAATGTCTACTTGTACTCGTAGATGTCACCAGTTTAATGACGCCCCCCCCCCCCTATTTTTTATTTGAATATTATTTTAGATTACTGAATTAGTAAAATAATTCAGTAAATTACTAGGAAATAAACCTGTGGTATGAGTTGAATGAGATTGGTTAGTTGCTACAAAATCTGCTTTGTCATACTGTCCTGAAAATCTTGGGTGTAACGGAGCCCGTAGTCAGACCAGTTATTCAGGAAGTTAAACTTTTGGAAACCAGATCAAATTAAGACAGCGTGACTGTTACAGCCCAAGATGTCATACAGTCACTATTTACAGAACACTAATACTGCTCTAACCCGGTTGTTCCCAACTTTATATTGGCTGGTAAATCCCTTCATATGAAGAAATGTCAACTTGTTTAAGTTGACATTCAGTTTAATTCATTTGAATAATTTCTCCTGAATAAGTAAGATAATACAGTAAGTTACAAGGAAAAAATATAGTGGGGAGAATGTGAAATCTAGACCAATAGTAGAAGTAGTTTAGTATAAGTAAATATCAACTTTTAGAATAATAATAATATGTTTTTACTACTTTCCTGATCTCACAACCCCTCACCTTTCTCTTGGTTCTGCCTTAATCTGTATACAAATGGCTAATCAAAAACAAACGGCTGCTGTATTTCCAGCTTCTCTCTTACTCGTTGCCGTATGGGACAGTCACTCCTGCGACGGGACCGGTGTCGCAGCCCAGGAACAGGAAGGAGACGTAGCAGGCGGTGGAGATCAGGTTGACCAGCATGGCCATGCGGATGGCTCCCAATGCAGACAAGTTCAGCTTCTTCACCAGCAGACCGCCCATGAAGATCCCCAGACAGGCACATGGAATGGCTGTCATACCTTAAACATAAAAGTTGACCTGTTTATCATACTGGTAAACGGTATATAGTACGTGTGTGCTTGTGCGCGTTTGCTCTGAACACAAACCTAGCAGCTGGTTCGCTGAGGTGGTGGTGAGATTGAACTGCTGCTCGAGGTATTTCCCCAGAAAGGCTGCAAAGCCAGCGACGACCGCGATCTCCATACAGGCTGCCAGGACGATGCAGGTGAACACTGGGTTCGACAGGAGGTGCTTGGTCACCTTGGGGATCACTAGTCGGAAAGAAATGAGGAAGGATGATCATTAACATCTGAGCAGGTTGGTTAGCAGGACAGACAGGTCTGCTATAATCTCATTTAGTTTTGTTGAGCAAACAAGAAACATAATAATATTATGTAATAAATATAATACAATATTTATTACTAATTACTTGGTGGATACTCTATCGATAAGATGCAGGTTTCAAGGTTTTACAGGCTTTCTTTCTATTTTTGGACAATCTGCATAATGAGTTCTTTTACTTTTAATACTTTAAGTAGATTTTGCTGATAGTAATTTTACTTAAGTAATGTTTCCAGCACAGCACTTCACTTCACTTGTGACAAAGTATTCTTTTTATTGTGGTATTACTACTTTTACTTAATCATAAGAGCTGAATACTAATACTGAATACTCAGTTAGACCAAACTGTTTCACATTTCAGTGTTATTCACCTTTGACAAATATAGAAAATCAATTCATCAATATAGGTCATTTATAAAAATAAAATAAAAAATAAAAGAGTGTGCATTAATCTTGCATGACAATACCGCAGTGCTACACTGGATGTTGCACACTCACCCCTGAGTTGCTGACAGCAGGTGGGGCTGTTGGCAGGCTCGTGGTTGCGTACAACCCCATTGCTCGGCTTTGGAGTCTCATAGTCTGCACTCAGAGAGGGAGGAAGCATGACCTGCTCACTGTCTCCCCCGTCCTCTCTCTCCTTGGTCGGCAGAGACTGAGGGAAACCAAACATGAAGAGAGCTGAGCTAAAGAGTAAGGCACCACACAGGAGGAAGCCTGCCCACCAGGCCCCGATCCACCGTGGGTCTTCTGGAGTGATGCCCAGCTCATCTGTGGAGAGGCACAGCAGCGGTCAATACATCACGTACACAGAGAGCGAGACGGTAAAATAATGCAACACTGGAGAAATATTAAACTCACCGGTGTCGATGAAGATAGCATCCACGTAGAACTTGGTGCAGAGGGAGCCAAGGATGAAGCCACAGGCGGGCCCGAACACGAGAGTAGAAAAGAGGATTCCTGCACAGAAACCAATATCAACTTAGCCGGTTTGTTTGGTCTCATTTTATTCACCTGATGCTTTCAGAAATACATTTATGGGGGGGAGAAAACAAGGAGGCTTGTTTTATTAGAACAGCTGTGAATATTATAGTGTGGGTCAGCAGCCAAAATCGCAAGATGCTGTGTAATAATGTTAATGCTTTCTGAGTGACGCTATAAAACACCTCTAGTAAACATATAAGGGATCCTTTGTACAAAGTGCAATAAATGTCCTCATGTCGGGGTCAATACGTTTTGCACATATATTGCTGATGAACTGCTCATGCCTATTATTTATGTATATTGGTGAGACAAAGAGACACATCTCCTGCTCTGATGGGACATTAATATTTCATTTAAAAAAAACATAAAAAAAAAAAAAAAAGCCCAGTGTGGCAAGCGACAATGTCAGTGAATTCATAAAAGTTAAAAATCAACATTTTATTGTGAATGCTGAGCAATGAGGAAGGCCCATCATTCTTTAGTCCATAAAATGTTAAAAAGTCTCCAAATGTTTTCCTTTGATCAACAAACAATCCAAAACCCAATAAGAAATTGAATTTAAAATGATATAAAAACACAGAAAACTCCATATTTGAGAAGCCGGAAGCAGAGAATAGTTGCCATTTTAGCTTAACTTCAGCCAAACCTTAGGTTAAGTGTGAAGCGAGACAACAGGGAAACATTTGGACTGGTCATGAAAGATCAAATCAGCCAGTTTAAACTACAAAGCAAGTGCAGCGGTGGCGACTGTAGTCGATCACATGCTTCAGCTTTCTCACCCTCGCAGGTTAACGCAGTGAACAAACAGATGCAGACACACTGTGATGACGACACCTGGCAACATAAACCAGTATTGTCCCAATCTGCTCTGGCGGGCAGCTGGAAATAAAACGTGGAGCTATATCCATAATCGGCATTAGAGCGGAGTGAAAGTCTGGCGCTGCGACTCAGACTGCAGGCAGATAATGAAGACTCTAAGCTCAATTTGGGAGACAAATTTCTCCATGACTGTATGTCGTGTAATCTATGGTATTATTAGCACTGTTGGACTTGTATCTGGCACACAGCGACAAACCAGATCTTGCTCCAAGTTTGCAGCTCACAAAAACAGCAATGCTTACTACAAATTACCATCAAAATAAAAACGATATCATCTCTGCTACTCCACTTCCTCCTCCTGCCCTGCAGCATTAGAAAACATCTCCTTTTACTGGCTGCAGGTTGGCCTGAACATTGCTGCTATCCGCAAGGAGCCTCAAGTAAGATGCTGTTTGAATGCCAGGAGCAGCCACTTAATGAACAAGCGTGGAAACTGTGAATAAGCTCTGTGCGTCTGTGTTAGTGCCGAGAGTGAATGCTTGGTCTGCTTGACCACCCACATACAGTAGGAAGGAAGTCGACACATTCACATAATTGTAGTCTCATTCACACCATAGTTTATTCTTCACATAAAGGAAACGGCTCACAGATTTGTTAGGTGTGGCTCGCTACCTACAACGTTGTAAAAACAGACTTATTTCCACACGGCGGGCAGTGAAACAAAAGAAAAAGGGGCTTTCATGTCGGGATGGGAACATACGGCTTTCTTTTTCATAAGCGTAACTGAAACATCTTTGTGGTTGACAGTCAGATCAGCACGGAAATGAATGAAGATACAGACGTGTGTCCATGAGGCGCCAAAACATGACCGGTTTTTCCCTCTTCCTTCAGCCAGCTTCAATACGAAAAGAAGTCTAATATCCTCCGATTTCAGTTTTGCATTCAGACCGAGCACAATTGTTATAAACTTTATTGACAAACAACAGCGTTGAACCATCTCTATATACAGACAGAGCGAGGGGTTCACACCAACAAACACATAGGAAAGAGCTGTTGTGTTGTGTTTATTTTTTTACTATATACCAACAAAACTGTGTAGTTTAACAGCACTTTCACAAAGGAGGGCTGCAGTCGCTATGTGACTAGCACATTTGCCTGTGGTGCTGCAAATTAGGCCTGTACCCTCGCTGTTTTCGAGTGTTGTTTTCCCATAGCAACATCACCACAATTGCTTTCACCACAGGAAACCTCAAAAAGGAAATTCAGTTAGTGAAATCACCTTGCAGGAAATGACAGCTCAGCTGGCCCACGAGTCCTCCACCACCACCACGAGAGGATAAATGTTTCCACTGAGATTTGTTCCTACCCCTGGTTTCTTTAAGAAAAGCTGTCTCCTTGATGATAACATTGTGCCACAGCACAAGCCTCGCATGTGGAAGAGATCACTAATCTACGAGGGACCATGCCTGCTTATCATCAATCTGCAGATTCTGCACGAGAAACAAGGTAAAAGCAATTTTGAAGTTGTTGATAATCTTCACATGAAAGATGAAGATATTTTTGATATTTCTTTCAAATAAATGTTTTGAGGTCAAAGCCAGCTGAAAGAAAAAGCATGCAGCAAGTTGAGTCCCCCACAATAGGATTAAGCTGGCATGAACATGAACAGGAACTTATAGTCATAACATAAGCAAAGTATCAAAGTCCAACATTGCTTCAGCTTTTTTCCTTCTACCAACCAGAGCCTAATCTACTTATTGTGAGGTGCTCCAGATAAAACAACAACTTTCTTGTTACCTCTTTGGGAGCTGCTATACGTGTTACATTCTCCAGTGTGGCTTGAAGGAATAGTTCAACATTTTGGGAAATAAAATGATTTGCTTTCTTGCTGAAGAGTGGTATCTTCTCATCTAACGCTCAGCAAGAAAGTGAATAGGTAAGAATATTTCCCAAAATGTCAGATTGCTCCTTTAAGGTATTATTTTGCGCACAGAAAAGAGCAGCGCAGAGATTATTAACAGCGTGTGACCATAAATAAGAGCCGATTTTACCTGGGCACACACTGACATACGTGATTATGTTATTACAAACATCTGATGTCCATCCACCTCAGTGCAGCAGTTATTCTTTCTCCTTATCTTATTTCAAAGAATTGACCTTTGCTCTCAGGTCATAGACAAAAACACTGCCTGTACAAGCTGTGAAGAGACGCATTTCGTGTTTGTCACAACAGGATAAAGCTAAAGAGAAACGGAAAAAACAAAACCCAAGTCAACCACATTCAATTTCCATGAAGGGCAATACACTACCACAGCCACGGGGTAATCTTTATAACACACTACTTTTCTAAACGTCCTCAAAAACCCTTTTCCCTTCCAGCGGTCCTGTTATGAGATAAGTACAAAACAAACTAATTTGTTCACGTTGTAGTTTGGCTGAGCCTTTTAGTATCCTGTGAATTATACTCTCAGGGGAACATGTCAGATGTAATTCAATAACAAAGCTTGGCTCTATTGTTTTTGCTTCCCTCTAATTTCTTTAGAGACCAGTAGAAAAGGCTGGGAAAGCTACTGTCCATGACGCTGGTCCTTTTCCAGATATTAATTAACCCACAGATGCATCCCGTATCCTACGAGCTACACATAAAAAATTGACCTAAAATAAATGTTGAATATACAAATGCCCACGTATTCTTTTCAAAGAACAGAAAGAGATATTTTTGGATCTTGTGCAAACTGTGGATCAGAGTATTTCACATGTATTATTTGTGGTTTAGCAAGAATGGAAGGTCCTTGATGTCACACTATTTATCGTCACAGAGCGTTTCCACATACATGTGATCACATACACGTGCCTCCATTTTTGGGATTTTCGTAATGGCTCAGCCAAAACACCATAGTAAGATTAAGCTATATTGGGGGGAGATGATAACTGTAACAGGCTAATGTGGAGCCAGGTGAAGCCCAGTGAAACCCAGTGAGAGGCCGATTTAATGCCATTCAGAACAGGGTCCTCCTCAAAGATAATGGGCATTCAAAAAGCAACGTTTAGTTTCCTTAGACCAGGGGTCTTCAACGTTTTTCAGGCTAGGGACCCCCAAACTGATGGAGAGATGGAGCAGGGATTTATATTAAACTGGGCCTAGTGCCAAGTATAAACATAGATACCATGTTATTGTGCATTCAATACTAAGCTATTCAATTAATACTGAATGTGTGCATTGCTGACTGAAAGATAACGTCTTTTGCCTCCATTTACATTTACAATATGTTGGATTCATGTTAATATATATATATTTTTTTATATAACAATTGTCTAAATCAACCAAAACCTTTGCGACACCCCTGCAGTATCTCTGCAGACCCCCTAGGGGTCACAGACCCCCTGTTGAAGACCTCTGCCTTAGACCATCCAGGCCAATGGGTTGCGATTGTAAGCCAACACAGCGTGAGGTTAAACACAAAAGCTAATGGTAATCAAAATGTCAGATTCATTACGCCTGCACGGTCCTCAGTTTATTTCCTGCTCTCACTGTACAAGAGGAATTCCAAGTTGGCTCGGTAATCCCCTGAGCTAAATAAGAGCAGAGGGACAGTGCGATGTTGGAGGCCAAACAACAGATTGTGCCATCTCCATAATGGGCCAGAATGAAGCAGAAAGTGAGCTAAATGAAAATAAAGCCAAGAGACAAAGTTTCAGCTCTCCATCTCTGGGGCCTTAACATGAGTTATGTGTCGGAAGGTCAATTGAGAGCAGGAACAAAAAGAGTCTCGGGACCGAAGAAGTGCATAAAGCAGACACAAGATTTCAAGGTTATTTTAAAGTGACTATAAACTTTGAAGACTACATGATTTAAAGAGCTTTCAAACAAACGCCCTGTCTTCCTCCTCTGCCGTACATCAGGCTATAACATCCTCATGTAAAAAAGCGTAAAGACATTTTTAAGACTGAAGAGACTCGGGAGAAACACTCAAACAGGCCAGAGATGTCAGACTGAGCACAGGCCATTTCCTGTATGTCCATTGAAGTAAAGTGGCTTCACTCACACTGACAGTTGCACAAAATATTCAAACACACCTAAACTCACACATACCACACCTCACAACCACATGTCTGCTTACTGGCAACACGCTTCCTCTCTTCTCATTAACTACACAGAAACAGCATGAAGCTGTTCCCAGGTATGCAGGAGAACGGCTAAATGTTTTCTGAACTGGGTTTGATAAGTTAAAGGCATTTTTTTGTGAGGAAAAGCACAAACTTCACAGCTTCTTATCTGTGGTGTTTAAAGCTATTTGGTCTGTGAATAATTAATATTGAAAATGAGGGTTTATGAAATTTTAAATGAAGGTTTTCATGAAGAGATGTTAAATAAGCTCCTTTCCCACTGGACAAAAAAAACAACCAACACCAACTACTATGTGGCTTTTTTCTATAGTGGGAAAGGTTACAATGGGCATTCATTTCCAGACAAATGACCAATTTTCAAGTCTTTTCAGCGCCGATCGCCAGTGATGTGACACGCCAACTTTCCCTAATGCCCCTTTTTTGTCGCAATGCTTTGACGCATTGAAATATATAATGAATAAAATCAACAAGGATTTGGACAACTATTTTAAATTATTGACGTGCAAAACATACAATTAATATGCTCTACTCAAAGCCACCAGACTCCATTTACAGAAACAGTCATTTTACCTTTGTTAGTATTCGTTTCAAAAATCACAAACTGGTTTAAGAGTTTGAAAGACAGACTGAATAAGTAACAGCTATAAGTAACCGATGTAACATTTTCACTGGCCTCCATGCTGCTTTTTACGGTTTACCTTGCTATCTGGTAAATCCTTGCTGTCGAACGTGGCACACCAGAAAAATAACCAGAAAGGGATACTCATGTACTTGGAAGGGAGTCTATCGCCTATTTTGTGCGGGTTTTCTTGCATTAAAGAAACCTGCATATACGCGGCAATTTTGGTGGAAAAAGGGTAATAGTATCTAGTTCTTAGAAAACATTATTGGTTGTTAACTGTATGTTGTTAGCTAGCATGTTATTAGCTGGGGATGTTATGTTATGTCTTTGTTGCTTGCTGAGGAGAGGTGGCTGAGAGAGACTGCTTGATTGGTGGGCTAGGCTTCATGCTGCCGGTGATAGCAACACTAGCTTAACATGTCGTCACCTGGTGATGTGAGAAACAGAAGTAAATATTGCTTAATATTGAGGGCTGTGCCGAGCGAGTCATCCAACTTTTGGCACAGTTTACCACCTGATTTTGATAACTGGTTGCACTTATGTCACACTTTTCATCGTTCCTCAAAAATGCATCAAGCAGTTCTGACCCTGCCACTGTAGCCAGACTACTGACGACAAGCTAGGTAGTTAATAAGCATGGAGTTCTACACTCCGACAAAGTCGTCCATGATTTACAATTTCCACATGCAATCAGAGTTATTGGTGGACAACTTGTCAATCAATGCTCTGTTGTTAAGGGGGAGGACACAGCTGAGTTATCAGCATTGATGTTACATGTAGATGCTGCATAAATTGTCTTTTTCCTGACTTTTGATACACACAAGATGTTGTATGTGCTCTGACTTTACATTTCACAACCTGCTACAGTTTTTCACAAGAAATGAAAGTGATAAGTAAGAAGCTATTCAACCATGTCATTACATAACCTGTAGTTCTCAGTTTACTGCCCACTTTATCTGCTAATAACACAGTGAGTGAGTGAGGCTAAACATCAACATGTTATTAGCGATGATCATAGTGATCTATATTATTATCTATATCAATTCTGTAAAGGTTAATCAAATACATTTCAGGAAAAAAACAATACTAAAAAGCAGGTTGTGCAGTCTCTGTAAAGTTTTGTCTTTTCCCATTTCATTGACTTTTTCTGCTGTCACATCTGACCTCAATCTCAAGTCATTTGTCTTCAGGTTGTCTCAGGGGACATTCTTATCTTACATTTCTCAAACAATATTCAACTGAAGCAGCACTTCCTCTTTCTCAATCTTTTGACGATACTACTAACACCGTAATCCTGCAGACCCTTGCACACTGACTCTCTGATGCTGTGAACCTGTAAAAAGCAGCAAATACAAACTTGCTAGGAGGAAATGTAGCTAATCTAAATGAATAAATCCCCTTACTGAGATTAATTACAATTTACTTTAAATGTAGTACACATTCAGTGTGACAAAATCCAAACGTCAGACTTAATCTGAGGATGACAATAGTTTCTGCAGACAGCGGTTATGTGAACTCAGTCCGCTTCATGCTTGCAGGATTAATAACAAACAGGTAAAAGTCATGCAAAAGTCGCTTCTTAGGTGTATTCTGATAAGGTACAGGGGATATTAACAGCTACCAAATCTTCGGTGATCCATAAGTAAGTACTAACAGCATTACACAGCAGCTTTCACCCAGGGAAGTGAAGCCTCGGCCCACCTGAGTGGCTTTTAGTATCAACGTCAACATTATTCACAGAGCAGGAGGTTTTACTGGGTGTTTTTTTAATTTCTCTGTTGATCGTCTATTTCATTGTGTTTATTGTTACAGAGTGAAAAAACACTTGAGATGGTTTGATAGTCAGCTGTACCCTTTAGTAACCCGGTTGGCTCTACACAGCCATGACCTAAATAACAAGCCAAAGCTTAAAGTAGGCTCTCAACTCACATTGAAATGCCATTACATCAGGATCATCCTGCTTCAACTTCCGCTTACGTCAAATCATCTCAACTTTGAAACCAGCCCTCTGCACACGTCCGGCTGCGATCTGATGTCAAAACAGCTTCTTCTCATCTACTCAACTTCTTACTTGCACCAAAGCAGACAAGCGTTTCACCGATTCCAAATGGATGCTTCATAATAAAAAAAAAGTGCAGCCTAAGGACACATTTAAAACTATTAACATTTTGACCCCGAGGATGAAGCAGTCAGGTTTACTGCATCAACTGGGCCGACATAGCGGCTTCTCAGCGGCTCCCTTCCCCTCAACACCCTGTCACGTTAAGCTGATCTCTGGCTCAATCTAAGCCTCCGAGAGGTCGTGCCTGAAATTGGAGGGCAACGTCAGGGCTCACCGAAGGTTTCACTACTCCTGATATTTATCCTAGACGACGGATAACCAAATTATTTATAGGAAGCGGGACAATCAAGTGACTTTCACTTCTCCACTCTTTCTCTTCCTAATGTCAGAAGCACAAGGCTTGTTATGACTATAAATAGTTTGGAAAATGCCCCTTGAAATAACATTGAATGCAGAGTTAGAACATAAATATCAGTAAATAAATAAATCAGTTTTGTAGAAGCCAATTTTATTTTAATTGGTGAGAATGTTATATTCTTAAATTTACTATATATCTACATTTTCATGGATTAAAACACCCATTAAAAACCTAATATACAAAAAGGAGAAAAACAGATAAAAAAATACTATCTATATACTTAATTACTGTTTAACTTTTGTCATTTTCCGTTTCCAGCTTCTCAAATGTGAGGATTTGCTGCTTCTCTCATTTCATTGTAAATTGAATAACTTTGTGTTTAGACTGTTTGTCGGAACAAAACAAGACATTTAAAGACGTTACATTGGATGTATATTTCATAGACTCATTGATTAATCCATCATTCAAATAATTGTTTGTATTTTGCATTGTTTTTATTATATTTCATACTAGCAGTTTCATATCAGAAGTAAAATAAAATAAAAAAGGCAAACAGTAACTGAACATATACGGACTGAATATCTGCTGTGCCCGACAGATCTCTATCCTCTTTTATAATTCAGGGGCTGCTGCCACATCCCATGACTCTTTGGATGACAATACAGAGAAAAATCACTTAAGTAAAACACACCTGCAGTGGGATGGGAAAGGAACAAAAAAGTTTTTATCGAGTGAGATACACGGCAGAGCTGGAACATTCAAGCCCCGTCATGGAAATAAATGCTTTTTTTTGTTTCATCTAAAAAATTAAAAAAACCAAACATCCGGCCCTCTTACATAATATAAAACAGTGAAGTGAAGCCATCATATTAAACTTTGGGAAAAGAACAAACTCTGCATGTGTGCATGTCTCCTTATGGATAAATATTGGAGGGTGACACTTTAGAGCGTGATAATAAAAGCAGAGAAAAGCAAACAGATGTGAGGGAAATAAAAAAAAACGGGAATGTTTGTTTCAAAAGCATCTATTGCATTTAGTCTAAATCAACACTTGTAAATGGATAGAAGACAGGTTCATAACAATATAGGAGGTGGCCCTGTCAATTCAAACTTCATCATCTCTTATATTTCATGAAGAGTTCAACTCTTCTGATGTTACCGGACTCCATGTACTAATAAGGATGAAAGATGTGTAATCTGTAACCTGGAGCGTTACAGAGATGCTAATAAAGCACAGTCTGTGTGATAATGAAAATAATAATAATAATAATAATAATAATAATAGAACAGAGCCATCGTTAATGTTATTAGTAACACTTGTGTTTTTCAAAAATCTAAAGGTCAGTGGTGAAAAAGGCCAAAATAATGCAAATCCCCTGTGTGTGTTGCACAGGTTTACATTGGGCCTTTATTAGACACATGATCATTTCTTCAGCCATGTATTGAAGCTTACAGCTTCTATTTTGTTAGAGTTCAAATGTTATTTTTGTTGAATACACCCCCGGGGTCTCCTCCCAGCTGGACGCTCCCTATGGAGGTGTTCCAGGTGGCATCCTTACTAGATGCCCGAACCACTTCAACTGGCTTCTTTCAACGCAAAGGAGCAGCGGCTCTACTCCGAGTCTCTCACGGATGGCTGAGCTTCTCACCCGATCTCTAAGGGAGACGCCACCCATCTGAGAAAACCCATTTTGGCCGCTTGTACCCGTGATCTCGTTCTTTGCATTGTTGCTTGCCTTACTTTTCTAGTCAAATAAATGTGACTACTCTAAACATGTCAGTAGCATAAGGCTACTTTAACCTGACATGCAGTAACTTAATCTTTGAGTCCAATTAACCTTGTGTCATCACACTACGACTATTCCAGGAAGCAGTAAAAGCCCTCATTAACCTAAATGGCATCAGTATTAGTTTGCTCCAACTGAAAGTCCATTTGATTTTGTTTTATGTCCAACAGATTTAAATCCACACTCCTAATTAATGAAATGATCTGTATTGTTAGTAACCAGACAGTAAATTGCATATGTCATTTAAATTATCAGCTTTTAATTTGAATCAATGCTGCCAGGTCTTTTTCTGTGCAAGGCTAGCGATTTTCAAATATTACAGTGATGCAAGCTTCGACTGCTGTTACAAAAATAATGATGGTCTTTCTGTGCCATAGGATTCCATAAACAGACCGGGCATGTTTTCAAACAGGGCCGTGATGCTGGAAGCAGTCTGCCAGCTCTGTGAACACCGGGTCAGCAGAGGAGCGAGTCGGAGACAGAGGGGAGAGAAAAACGGATAGATGGTGGGAGTTAATGTAACAGAGCAAAGCCTTGTCGTTGTCGCAAAGCCCTGCTACAGTGATCTGTTTGTAATCCTGCCTCAGATGTTTGCTTGGAGCCGCGAGGGAGCTACCCACAGTCTCCATTGTTGGGAAGTTGGGTGGTAGGATGAAGACATGGAGGATAAAGGGCAAAAGACCAGAGAGTATACGTCTCTCTGATGGAGAGTTGCAGCTGCTCTATTGAAGACAAGGAGCACAGAGAGGTTTGGGACTCTTTGACAGCAGCTGGTAACAGCTTCTTCAGCAGGTGGCTTGACCTAATTATCAGGATAGAGATGCCAACAGCCTGTTTCCCCCCCTTATCCAGGAACATGCGAGAAGCAGGCGCGTAATATACGGACGACTGTACAACACTATTTCTGCCGCCAATTATAATGGGGCACTAATTGTGCTACATCCTGAGGAAGAGGAGAAACGAAGGGGAAGAATACATGAGGGAGGTGTTATGAGGCATTAAAGAAGTTGACTGAGAATTAACAAGCCATAGGACTGGAAGATAAAAATAAATCTGATTTGTATCACATTATGTCAAGTAGGCAAAATCATAATCAAACTGATGCAAGCTCTAATGTTAGGGATGGGGCTCAATAGCAATGTATTTAATCTGAATCCAGTATCAAATGTACTCATCATATCTGCATCCTTTAAAAAGTGAGTCTAATTAGGTTGAGCTTCACATGTGTAAGTAACTAAAAAACTAGGCCTCAGATATTTAACACTAGTTTTTAATGATGATGATTTTAGTGAATTAATGTTCACAACATGTAGCTACAACCTGTAAGTGAGACCAGCAACGTAACAGACAGTCTAACAAGGTGTTGATGGAAATGACACTCTGAACCAACAGATGGAGCGTACTTACAATTAAGATCATAAACTTTAATTATTTTCATGATATGCATAAACTGGGATTTTCTGACGACTGAAACTGAAATGACACTATTAGCTACAGTGTTGGTGGTTATTTATGGTATTATCGTTAAATTAGCTACAGCTGATGGGTCATTTCAATAAGTGAAAACGACAAAAGGCCTGCTACATGAATGTTTTGTCCATTTATCTTGTGTGACGGCCCCTGTTTAACCTGTCTTGTGTCAGTCACTGTGTTGTATCTGTTTAAGGTGTCAGTGGAGCTGATGGCAGTACTCCGTCAGATCTGGAGCACCTGGGCGCAGCGCTCCTCAGGACATAAAAGGCCCAGCATCCGCGATGCTGCTCTCTCTCCCTGCCTGAGCAGGAAACCCCGTTGTTTTGGCTTTGTCTTTTGCTTTTCATAACTTGCTTCGCAATCCAAGTCCTATTTGTGAATAAATAACTTGTATATTTTGCCATTTCGTGTCCTTACCGTTTGTTTGTCCTGCCCTAGAGCCTGGGTTGTGACAAATTGGGGGCTCGTTCCGTGTTGTTCCCGTTTGCGCCAAGCGATCTGGTTAAAAACGTTGATAGAATGGTTCAAATGTACGGGGTAGCTCTCTGGCATATAATAATTAGTTGCGTGCTTTGGTTACGAATCGTGAACAGTTCAGTGGCGCATTGAAGCTCGATTTAATGTTAAATGCGAGTATGTGATCCGGCTGATTCTTTTGTTTTGCTGTTGCCGGTTGAGATGAACATTTGTTTGTTCGATGAGTGTTTAGGAAAAGGACACTGTGCTTTTGTCTGGCTGAACAGGATAAATTGGATGATCTGTTGGGATTTTTGGTATGATTATGTTTGATGTATAAGTGCTGTAGGTTATTCTCATTTGGACTGTGGAGAGTTGTGGTTTTAGTGCCAGCTATTGTTCATGCTGGTAGCAGGTGGGCTAGGTTACAGGTGTATGTTTCCCAGTGCGTAGTGTTGGTTAGTGCGTAAATACCCACCGCAAGTAGCTGCATGAAGACTAGGAGGGAGTTTACTTAGTGGGGCTAATGTAAGATAGTGGGAACTATCCAAACCGGCTGAGGGTAAACCCTCTTGTTATACACAGGGAAACTTCACTATATGGCTGGTCCTGTTTTGCCGTAGAAGTTGTGTTGTGTTTTTCTGGTTGAGTGTAAAGATTTGGAAAATAAACATGTTGGATCTTGAGGCCTTTATTGCTAGTCCATCGGAGGAGGTGTTACAAAAATTTACAAAGGAGCAGTTGCTTAAACTGTCTGAGCATTATTCAGTGGTTGTGGGGGACAAACGTCTTAAAGAAGATATTAAAGTGGCTTTGAAATTAACACTAATTGAGATGGGAGTTTTGACGGGACGGGGACGGGGGGGGGGATCAGGAAGAGCCTGTTCCGGTTTCCACAACTATGTCTGCCCAGACACAGGGGTTGACTTTTGAACAACAGAAAGAGCTTATTGCATTGCAAAGGGACCATGAAACATATATGCAAGAGTTGGAGATTAAAAAGCAAATTGAGGTAGCGAGGATTCACCAGCAAACGGAACAAGCAAAGTTAGATCTGGAGAGTCGTCGGTTGTCTGATGTAAAAGGTGGCAAGTGGTCCACTGAGGATCAGAGCGAGTAAAGTTGGTGTGCGTCCTTTTGATCAATAATTTGCGTTTGTTGCCACACTTTAATGAGGAGGCACCCAGATGTGTTTTTTACATTGTTTGAGCGAGCTGCTAAGGCTAGGGACTGGCCTGATGCGGACTGTGCTCTAATGTTCCAGTGTGTCCTTACAGGAAAAGCACAAGAACCATATTTGTCGTTGAGTTTAGAGTTTAGCTCTAGCTATGTCAAAATAAAAACTGCCGTGCTTAAGGCATATGAGCTTGTGCCAGAGGCTTAATCGCCAGCGTTTCAGGTCTTGGGAGAGGAGAAGTGGTCAGACGTATGTGGAATTTGCGAGAGGTCTGACAACTCACTTTAAACGTTGGTTAACAGCCCTTGAAATCGTTCATTTTAATGATTTATGTGAGTTGGTGATTTGGAGCGGTTTAAAAATTTGCTTCCTGGCCGAGTGGCCCCCCTACATTACTGAGAAGAAGGATGCCACTGCTGCTGATGCTGATGAATATGTGCTGCTCCATAAGGGTTCTTTTCGAGAGCGCACGGTGCGTGATGACGTTGGCTGGAGAGGGAGTAAGTCTGACGCTGCATCATTTGATCCCACACGGTCTTGGAAGTCTGGTTCATTTAAGTCTGATAAGTCTAAGTCTAATAAAAAATGAAGCTCAGTGAATCAGATCCTCAATAGAAACCAGCATGTGAAACCCAAGAACCCAAAAAAAATCTGCCTGACAAAGAGTTTGATTTACAATTTGACGTTTTGATGTCAGTGTAACTCACGCTGCATTTTGTGAGGAAAAACTTTGACTCAGCTGTTTTCAAATTGGAGCACAACACGGTTGCATCATAGCAAAACAAAGAAATAGACTCACTCCTGAGTCTGATTAAATAAAAGTTGACTAAATCAAACGGTTAATTATAATTACTGCCCACCTATTGATCAGAGTCCATTTAATTAGGCACTGTTATCCCTCACTCTCCGCCATCAGTGATATGGGGATTAAGTGCTGAACATGCTTCTGAGTAATCCTAGGAGCCCAGAGAGCAACCACTTACACACCACTCAATCAATGAGGCTTGGGATTTTTGGTAAAACCACGAGTGCAGCGTGAATTTGTATTTCCTGAGCAAAGTCCTTGTCCAAGGTCAGGTCTTGCCGTACACTTAAACTGCTAATTTTTCAGAGCAGTTACGTGTATGGCAAGTCCAAGACAGGTCCTGACCAGCAGCCAGTCGTGTGTTTTCTTTACTCTCTGTGGTTTGAAGATCAGGCAGAGCAGAGTAACGGCTGCAACCTCCACAGCAGGACTGAGCATTTCAATCCAATAGTAAAAAAAACAAACAAACGGCCTAACAACCAGCCGCTTATGTGGCAACGGCTTGCTGATGCTGCTGTGTTAAGGATCCGTCTCCTCCCACCTCTTATCCCCACGCTCCTCCCCCAATGGATGACAAAAAAAATCCTCTTTTTAATCAGCAGTGACAGAGGCTGACCCAAATTTGCCTCGAGACGGCTGCATGGTGGCATGTCGAGGTTTACTGAGGCCACGGGGATTCATGATGGAGAGGAAAAGGTGCCACAAGTATGTTTAGGCCAAAATGTAGCAGGTTGCCACATGGGGCACCATTCAGGCTACTGAGCCACATCTACACTGCAGCAGACGGTGATCTGGTAGGGGAAAAAAAAAGACACACATACATGGTAATAGCAAGAAGCTTCAACATACAGCTATGCAGGCTCTGGTGAGATGGCCTGGGGGTTTCATATCTGTTATCCAATACTGATCCATTTCCTGCAGAGGTCTGACCCATTTACTGGCTTCCAAACTGACACTTTCTCAGTTCCCTCATGTTACAGCTGAGGGATGAAAGGTTCATCATCAGGCCTGAAAAGTTGGCCCATCATCAGTGGAACTAAATAAAATGATCTTTAAAGGGTCTCCAGATGTGCCATGCTGAGGCCAGTTTCATGAAGATATTTTAGACTAGTCTGTTGTGTTAGACCAGTCCAGATTTCTGCTCTGAGATTAGATCTAATGCAAGTTAGACAGTTTCGCAAAAATAAATATTTTAAGCCTAAAAGGATATCCTGCCTACCCCAAGGCTAACTCTTCTTAGTTCTAGTGTTGTATCTTTGATTCATGGGACCAAATTGGTTCACATATGTTCAGCCGTTTCCCTCTATTTTGGGTTTAAGCTGTCAAAAACAAAACAGGGGATTTCATGAAACGATTTAGATGTTTATCTGATCTGACCAGCCAGACGTCCAACAGACAAACTGTACAGACTGTAGCAAACCATAGACTAGTATAATTACAGTGTCACTGCAATACTATCCCACAACAACAGCAGATTGACTGGGGGAGGTAATTTGCTTCAGACAAGCAGCCAGATGACAAGTCCTTATGAGGCTACTACATGGCCTGACGCACTACAGAAATGTGGAAATGTAATAATCAACCAAGTCCACACCCTTCTGAGGTTAATTTAACACTATCAGATAGCTTTGCACATCCGCCCAATCCGTCTCATATCAGAACGACATATAAACAAACAACTCTTCAATCTGCTCTTGTCATCTGCAAACAGCGGCTGCTGAAAAATCTAAAAATGATTAAACAGCGAATACATTTGCTCTCTATGTTTTGCCTCATTACCAGGCAAGACTCAGAGATAACCTCATTCAATTGAAGGAAGGACAACAAATTCAACTCAAATAACTTTCTCTGGTCAGATTTAGTGAAACTTGGGTCATCACAATGACTTTCCATTTACCAAAACGGGA
The DNA here is from genome assembly GCF_900634415.1 of Cottoperca gobio. Classification (NCBI taxonomy): domain Eukaryota; kingdom Metazoa; phylum Chordata; class Actinopteri; order Perciformes; family Bovichtidae; genus Cottoperca; species Cottoperca gobio. The sequence goes on from NC_041360.1 coordinate 15,747,149, forward strand.
GTACTGAAGTGTTGCAGTCCCCCTCTGCTCAGCATTATGTTGACTGCGTTCCTTTTTGAATCCATTATATGATACTTTTGGGATAATTACCGATTAGCTTCGAGACAGCAGCAGCGTGTTGTTGACCAGGTGGATACAAGATAATCTCCTGTTCAGTGCCCTCTCTACAAACTAGGAACAGCCCGAGGTAACAGAGCAGGGGGCGGCCGCTGCGTCCGGGCCTGCAGCAGAATGTACATTAAACGTCTCTGGGATATTCAGCTCGTAGCACAGCAGACTGCCGAGCGTCCTGTCGCACATGGCAGAAAGACAAGCCCACACAGTTCATTATAGTGATGCAGAGGAGCAGCGGCTGGCTGATGAACGTTTACTGCAACACCGTTTATCATCTTGAGATAAAACAAACTGGTGTTGCTAGGCAAACTCAGCATGCAGCTTATGGCAGGGACGGAAAAACCCATTTAGAATCTAATCCTTCAAGATGACATTAACATGCGCCGAGTTTAAGTAGCTTATATAAATGCCCTACTGCAGCAACGGTTTGGAGTCAGAGCATTTTAGCAGGAGTGTTGACTCTCGAGGACCCCTGTAAGACCTTTGTCACTGCGTCGTCTGCAATCGTTTTTTGCCTACAAAACTGAAGATAAATTTATCAGTAGTGACGTGAACACAACATGATGAAACATACCATTAGAAAATTGTTGGAATATGTAAAAAATAAAATAAAAAAAACACGGTAGTTGTGGTGAAAGACAGAGCTAAGGCCTGAAAATAAAATACAAACCAGTTGTTCAAATACTGAGATATGAAAGGCATTTTCTTTATGCTTTTCACTCTCCAGGTAGAGGCAGTTATCTTGTCTCAGGCCAAAATAAAAAGGACCTTTGTGTTTCCCAACAGCTAGTCTGTCATTTCTAGTTAGGTAGTATGGCTGAGAGAGATTGAGAAGAAAGAAAGAGGGCGATGGAAAGGGAGAGAGAGCTAGAGAGAGAGAGACAGACACAGAGAGACAGAGAGTGTCTACCAGAGTCACTGCAGCCTGCTGGTGCATGAAGTCAACTGAAATCACAATTAGTCATCCAATCTTTGCTAATTATGCGTGTTTCTCACGCCCGTCCCACCCTGCCCATAGACTTTAAATTGCGATGACGTCACCAATTTTTTGAAATCGCTTTTACCGACTTGAGGAAAGTTTAATAAATACCAAAATCTTCATGGATCAAAAATTCCTGTTTGCAGTCCACGGTGTACGGTTAACAGTTTTACAGACGTGTCTTTTATAAAGTGGTCTATGGGGAAAATGCTTTTTGGGCCACGGGTGGATTTTTCACCGCAATACCACGAGTGTCCACTGGGCAAAATTGGAGTCGAGGCCGAGCAACAGTGTCTTGTTAAACATCCATGACGTAAATAAACTGTTACAATTCCAAGACAGCTTTTGTTAGCAGCGGTATTAAACAATAAGCAGGGGTACAAACTCATCAGGGGTAAACACAGTAGCCTTACTGCTTTTTCCAAATATAGTTTAAAATAAGCTAAATCGACTGGGTATAAGCAAAGACGTTGTCTGACTATGTAGACTGGAGACATGGAGACCCAACGACATTGTTTAGTGCTAATTAGCAAATGCTAGCATGTTAACATGTTAAGATGGTAAAAATGACTTGCTAAAAATCAGCATGTTAGAGTTCTCATTATGAACTTGTTAGCATGCTTACAATAGCATTTAGCTTACAACACCAGTGGCTATGTACAGTCTTATAGAGCACAGGACTTGAGATGCAACTTACATAGCAAATACTGTATGAATGCTTTAGAAGAGTAATCCTGCTTCTTTAACAACTTCAGGACTCTCTCACTTTTGGCAGTAAAAGAAGCTGCATTAGAAAATTAAACTTTAAGCCTCTTCTCCATCAGCACTTTTAAATCTGTTCACAAAATGTCTTATATTTATTATGCAACAAGCAACGTTCACATGTCCAAATCTGTGACATTTTGCATAAAAAGGGTTAGACATCGATGAATTAATTAATGTCATCCTTTCAGTCCCCCCCATATAAGTACAGTACCACAGGCACTACATACTGTACATTATAGTTGCATGAAGAAATCCCAGGCAGTTTAAAAGCTTCTGAAACCTGAAGAGGCAGCAGGGTGGAGTCTGACGCCAGCTCTAAACCCTTCTGTGTGTCCTGTACAGCAGTGGTCCCAAACCACCGATCCGTGGGTCATTTGGTACCGGGCCGCACAGAAAGATCGAATAAAAAAATATGTTATTTTGAAAGAGGTTTTATTTTGAAAAATCACCGGATACATCCGTCTGTCCGTCTGTGTCTCTTGACACATGTCAAGACCAGAGGTCAAGACACTCGTCTCAGTCACGTGATGACTTTACTTCAAAAATTAAGCCCACAAGCAACAATGAGTGGAAAACAAACGTCTTTAAAGAGCTTTTTTGGAAAAGGGAAAAGAGTCAATGAGGAGACATTTAAAAGACAACATCAGGAGTCCTACTTAAAATATGTGTTATCTACAGGTGATTCTCATGCGGCGCTCTGCATAATACACAAGCTTGCAAATGAGGCAGCGAAGCCTTCATAACGGCTTCGCAGGCACCCGCCGTTAAAAGACAAGCCCTTGGAGTTTTTTGAAAGAAAAAAACATGACCAAGAAGGACATAAACAATTACTGATGGCCACCACATCAACACATGCGAGTGCACTGAGAGCGTCATACTTAGTGACTAACTGTATCGCTAAGAGAAGAAACCTTTTACTATTGGTGAAGAATTGATACCCCTATATTGGACCGGCTCGTTGCAGAGACACAAGCTCAGGGCTCTCACTAATTCAGCGTAATGGTGAGTTTTTTTATGCACTTTATATTTGTTTTTATGCCCCCCCTCCCACACACACTTTGAAGGGTGGTCCGTGAAGATATTGTCTTACATGAAACCGGTCCGTGACGCTAAAAAGGTTGGGGACCGCTGCTGTACAGTACATTTACGCAGTTAGGGGTCCTATGGGAAGAGCCAGAATTAGCAGTGGATAGTGAAAGGTCATAGAGCAGTGGGAATAAAGATCCTGTTGACGCAATCTGCCCGATCATATTATTTCCTTTGGCCGGAGACGAGTGCCTCCATCTAGACTCTGGAAACAAACCAAAACAACGCGATGACAGAAAACACATGTGTTTACGTTAGACTCTTCTTGATAATGCCGTTCAAACCAGTTTCTTGAGAACACTGAAGTATTTCCTTTTAAGAAGAACACGTAGCAGTATGAGGTCCTAAAAATCTTACTGACAGTGAACATATCTTAACCAGACAGAGAGAATGGCTTTCTAAAGAGTCACAGCCGACTTTCCTCGAGTGTTTTACAGCTGTTTAAACAGCAGTAAGCCTTGCCTGCTGCAGTATACACAGTCAAAGCAGGCAGTCAGAGCCTCTGGAGGAGTTGTTTTTCACAGGCCTGTGTGGTATGCATGTGCGTCCCGGCCCACTCAGACCCACCTCATGGCTGGCTGGTTGGCATTCCTGCCTTACTCTGTAATTATGGCTCTTCTCCAGGTCTCTCGGCTCTGCTCTCCCTGCACCGCCATACTCTTAAAAGGGCGGTGCTTGCCTCACACTTTCCACCTGGCCAGTTGGCTCAGGCTCTAATTTTAACAATGACACATCACCAGGCTGAAAATGAGCACCGACAACAGCAGCAGGAAAAGGTTGCGGTGTGCTGTGAGAAAAATAGCAGTTTCAATTACACTTCTGTATCTTGAATCAGGGTTAATCATGATGTTCTTCACCTTGCACTGAACTTAAAATGATGTGATATCAGATAATTAAAGAATTAAAGTGACTTGAAGTATTTGCTTTCAACACCGTCTCCCATGGAGTGTGTGAAAAAGTTTCAACACTTAAAGCTGTGAAATAGTCTACATGCCAAACAGCAAGCACAGTTGATACACACTTGTAATCTGGCAGAGTGAAAAGGACAGCCTAGGGGAAATGCACATTCTCATACAGCACATCTGTTTGCAGCAGTTATGAATGTCAGGTTAAAGTTTCTGGTCTCAGATTCACAAGGTGTTTTCCTCTCTAGTTTCTCTCTAACGGCTTCTTCAAACCACTCAAATTTCCCCTTAAACCTTCTGCGGAGACAAAATAACACCAGTAAGAGGATGGATGATTCACTCTCATCCATCCATGGTCCATTCACTCTCATGTTTTGAAAAATCTAATTTCATCTATTAATCTAAAGGTGTGTTTATAGTGAATAAAAAATGAAACAAGACTGAAGCCAAAGCCTACAGAACTTGTGCAACACTTACAGGAAATAAGCAAATATTTGGCCACGACAAAATGTTTTGAAAAAAACGTTCCATCGCTGCTGTAACAACGTGAACTTGTTGACGTAAACGGTTGAATAATCCAAATACATTATCAGTATGTGAAAGGAAATCTCACAGAATTTCAGACAATCTACTCCATTCATGCAGCTGGGGGCACATGACATGCCTGCAGCAGAAGGATTAGGACGATCAGCTGAGCACGACTCAATACCACATTGTTCCTCGCTGCTCACCGCTCATTTTTTTCCCTCCAACTCTCCTTGCAGCTTATCAGAGGAGGACAGAACAAAATCTCACCTCCCTTATGCATGCCAAAGTCAAATCACTCGCAGTCCACTTCCCACCATGAATTGCTTACAAGCAACTACTGTGGTGCCAAAAATGTCAAAGCCTTTTGTCGCACTTTTTCATGCTCTTTATTGTTTCAAACAAAGCTGGAGGTGCTTTTTGTAAAAACATCCCATGTTCGGGACAAATAAACACAATGAACGGCAATTAAGAAAAATCGGCTTTGGACTTGAGATTACAGAGCACACTGCTGCCTTTGTTTGCAGGTCACATCTGTATTTGAGTGACAAAAGGCAGCCACACAGCATGCTGCTGTGTGAATGTATCAGAAAAGGGGCGAGTGCCAGCCTGAACTCATCCTCTATTGAGGCTCTCATTGTCTCTGCTCCACACTGATAACAAACAGCAAACACTATGCAGACACATCTCATCTACTCCATCAAAGGCTGACGTGGCAGTCTGGACAACAAACAGACAGGTCCCCGTCAAAGCAATGCAACATACTATTAAATGGATTTGTGGCTGTGCTTTCGCAGGTCTTATGACCAACAAAATTAAAGAAGATAGGTTTACGTTAGTCTGTGACAGTTACTGTTTTAACTTTAAAACATTACTTTACTTGCCAAAAGGCTAGCTGAGAAAATAAGCTTAAAGACTGCTACCGTCTTAGAAATAGTCCAGTACATAACCTCAGTAAAACGGTAAATTGCAGTTTTCACGCTTTGTTTTTTGTACAGATTGTATGGATTTGTGTAGCTTTGGACAGAACCAGGCTAGTGGTTTCCTTTTACTTCCATTGCGCAAAGTGTACGCTTAGTTTGTGCTAAACCAAGCTAACAGACAAGCTACATATTTACCACACAGACATGAGTGTCCTTTATCATATGTTGCTCTTCTATATGCAGAATATAGATTTATTACTATATATATTTATATATTTATTGTAACATCTGTCATGGGTGGTTGTTTCTGTAAAATATCTGACATCCACAGAAAAAGCTACAGATGTGAAAATCCTCCATGGCTTAATGAGGCACGCATTAAAGCTACCTTCTGCATACTGAAATAGCAAAATATACACATCACAGCAAATACATATCCCTAAACAGCCATTGTGTTTTCAGAACTTTGCACAGAAAGCACTTTGAATGCACCTTTAAACCTCAAAGAAGCCACATCAGCAGCATCTTGCCTTTGAGAGAGGATTGCGCGAAGCAGAGACATTTAACCCGCATCTGGCCTCTTCGCCACTGAAACGGATGTAATGGAGATTACAAAGCTCCAAGATCTGCTCACCTGGCACACACATGAACAGGCCCTGTGCTTGGAAAAAAAGGGATGTGGTGCGCAGCAGAAGAGCACACGTACATACTGTGTGTTGACTCAAAATGTGCAAACATCGCACCTGATGAACAAACACGTAGATGGCTGTCTTTCCGCTGTACTAGTTTTAGTTGCCTTGGGAAATCAGTGTGCTGCGGCAAATAGATTTTTAATTTCCAGTGTGATAATCATCCGTTTCCTTGAACAGCAATTTAATTCAGCCAAAGATTCTCAAACTTTCCTCCAGCAATCTGATTTTTTTCATTTTTCCATCAGATTACGTATAATCTGTATTTTTAACATTTTGTTCACACAATTTCATAAATGTAGCTCACCTATATAGAGCGATGAGTCTTTCTTCTTCACGTGATCATCAATGTAGGACACCCCCAGGGGCTGCACCGGTGTGGCTCCGATCCCCAGCAGGACCTGGGCTCCAATCAGCAGCAGGTACATCATGTTGGTGTTGGCCCTGTTGCCGCATATTTTGTCCTCAGCCTTCTGAACTTCCGTGCTGCTGGTGTTGGAGCAAACATCCCGACCCACGTCAGTCCTCCACGTTTCCCCTATCTCATACTGATTAGTTAGAAACTCAGGCAGAGCTGAGAGAAGGGCGCCAAGAGCCATGACGATGCCCCCGCAGCCGATCAGACGGGGCCGATGCGCCTTTGCCCCAAAGTAGCTGACAAACAGGATCAGAGCCAGGTTGCCTATCTCGAAGCTGCTGGCTATCACTCCTACGTCGGCACTTTGCAGGTTGAACCGCCGCTCCAGGGTGGTCAGCACACTCACCTGAAAGACAACAGAACACAAAATCAAAGGTATGAAGGTAAAATTAAGGTAAAATTACTTACACCTGGCATTAACATGCAATCTGTATCTGTATTTAGAGAAATGCATGTTAATGTAAGATGTATATGCAAGCAGAACGCATTGTGAGCTGAAGACGATCAGATCAGCCAATTCTGACTGATCACATATTAATGCCAGGTGTATGTCGGTCATGTATTCTTGGAGAAATAGTCTGTTTTTTCATCATCCATTTTAAACTGTGCCTTTCCATTGGAATATTCTGAATAACAAGCTGTTCAGATGTTCCACACAGTGGCTCCTCCCTGGAAACAGGCCTCTGGTTTTGATTAGCCAGGCACAGCAACATTTAACTTTAGTGAGAATAACTCATCACAAGCTTCTCTCTCTTTCACCAGCTGTCGTCCACTAGAGCTAGAGCGTACCAGTAACTTCCAGCTGAAGCAAACACAGCAAAATGGTTGTTTAAGCTAGTTTTGTTTGTTAACTGTAGTTGTCAGAGTCTAAATAATGTAAGCAAATATTTATTTTCAGAGAATGACTGAGAACTTTAACTTTGTTAGACAAAGTTCATCATGATATATCAAAGTCAAATACTTTATTATAGGGGATCTGCAGAGCAGAGCCAGGGAGTGCTTTCTTGCGATATGTGGGAACAGTCTCTGCGAGCCATGTGAACCACAGCGTCACATTTAAACGGTTATGAAGCTATTTTCAGATCTGTCCCGAACTGTCCTTGAAAGGGCATCACAGTTTTCCATTTCCCAAACGGGCTCAGGAGTTTTGACTAAGCTCCACACACACACCCACACACACAAAAAAAAGGTCCCACCAACACAAACATCCCTTTCTGAGAAAAAGTGACTTCACTGAATCTTGTGGTTTAAAAAGTTGTGGTTTTGCTGTTAGAATTATTTTCCATCAAATGCTTGATTATGCTCATTTAATGTACACATTTAATTTAATGTTCATACAAGGAAATGACCTTTGAGGCCACTGGTGGTGGTGACTGGTTAAAGTACTCCTTTTCTGCATGAGACTACACTTACATTTTACTTTCACATTAAGCATCAAGCTTTGCTACATATTAAATCTTATCAGAAACAGAGTTTCTTCTGTTGGGAAAGTCTGCATTACAAAATATTATTATTAGAATAATAATATTTTGGTGTGTTTTCCCCCTCACTTTTAGTTTCATTTAGCGTGTATAATCCACTTCTGATGTCAGAGACCGTCGTCTTTACCAACCGCACAACATTGTAATCTACGCACCAAATCTGGTGCTGAAATCAGTAATGAACAGGAAAGTGACGTTTTAGTATTTTAAGTTTTTGCTAACTGGCTTAAATCTCTGATAGTATCTCTTCATGTACTCTTCTGTCCTCACTGATACCTAAAATATGACGCATGTCTATGTTCTCTATGCTCTGTTCCCTTTGAGACAATATTTACAGGAGAGTAAATGAGATGTCATTGTCAACTGAAACAAACATTGGACAGCCTGTTTGCTTTGTCATTACAGTTGAGAAAAAAAAAAAGGTGTCCTCTGTGACTTTTCTGAATCAGAAGTGACAGCAGGTCGTTCTCGCAGCTGCTCTAAACACAGCTGCAGTGACCTTCACTACACATCAAAGCATTGGGAGGATGATTGTTGGGAGCGGTTCGTGCCGGAGTCCTTTTGGTGATGTTGAGTGGATAGAAAACTTTAGAATGAGTCACAGCCTCTCCTCGGGTAGCTCTTTCTCACTAAATGCGCACAAACTGGACGTGCTGTATTTACCCCAGGCTGGCTCCGCCCGACTGGGACGTGATCGCAACATTGTCTCATCCAGCTCTTAGAAACAATGCCAGGCCCCGACAACCTGTTGACACGGTAGCTTTAGCTCTTCACAGATATTGACATTGCAACAAAATATAGCAGAGCGAGCAAAGCCGTCGTCAATTCAATCACATCCCATCCCGTTACAGGAGGCCTGAGCAAGTGGAGTGACCGAGAGCTTCTGCTCTCCGCAGTGGAAACACTGATGAGTTGAGCCCTCGTCTCCAGGTTAAACATGTTTATGCACTTCCACTCCGACTTAAACAGGCAGCCTTCCAGGAGGATTACACCCAGAATAAATTACATAGGAAAAATTGAGTGGATTGCATACTGGTCGGTGGTTAAGACCACATTTTCTTCAAAAAACTTAAACTGTGTAAATCTTTAATCTGTTGCATGGCAACAAAACAAACCTTGTCATGTTGTGCGACACCTCATCATCTAATGGGGAAGAACGAGTCTTGTCTGAGCACGAGGAAACCCAAAATTTTCTGGATGTACTGACATGGTCTGTATTATCAGCAAGCAGCAAAAAGGCAGCTAAATGCTGACATTCACTTAAGCACATTAAGGTTTAGCACGGACGGTGAAAGTGCTGAAATAGTGCTATTTGTGAAGGCACAGCAGCTGTTTATAACTGAAGTCTAAGGCTATTAAGAAGCATTTCCATTCAGTTTTATGAGGTGTAACCTAGTGAAGGGTTGACTGAAGGTTAACTAAAGGTACTTTAACTGCTCTGAATAAGCCATTTTAAAAATTTTATATTTTTTAAGTTTCTTTATCTTTCATCCTTATTTTTACACACTTAATAGCTACACGTGTGTGAAATTGAATGAAAAGGCCCCAACGCTAACACAGCAATAATTAATTACCTGGGTGATGTATGTTTTGACTTATGTCTGTTTATTAACCTGTATTATTTGAAATCTCAGCAATTAACTAATAAATACATAAAATTACTAAATAATTAATATCTAAACAAATACGTGTGCTTAATTAGAACATAGACTAGATATTAATACTGATATGTAAAATGGCAATTTGGGCTTTTCCGTCCTTGCAACGCTCAGCTGATTCAGTGCGACCATAGTTTGACAGGTTTGCTCAGCTGAGACGAACACAGTTCCGGTTTAGGTGTTGGTTGCACTTCGCAGATCAAGCTCTGAAGTGTCAGAAAGTATTCTTATCAGGGAGGTGTTACTATTACCAACTATACAGCCTCAGGTGTTGCATACACAGAAATCACAAATAGAGCTTCCAGGCGCTTAATATATAGTATCCACTCAAGCAATTAAAACCTGATGTAGTGACTGCAGACAAGTAGGAACAATACATCTGTGACTGCAACTTTATTATTGGGTAAAATGAGACCGCCTGGGAGACTTTCAATTGTGAAGAATCAATTTATCAATGACATGATGATTCTGGGATCAGTAAACCTCAAACTCAGGTTTGTTTCAGCACAACTAGGTCTCCAAACAACAATTATTTACATAATTAATGTATGCTTTTGTCATGGCAGAATTGAAATCAGTGGAACATGCCCATCATAGCGTTCTAGAGCCCACAGTGGAACCAGAGAACGTTTGCCCTTTTGGCTCAAAATAGCTGCAGATTAGTTTTCTGTCGCTCAACTAATCTTTCCAGCTCTGCATGCACAACATTTAACGACATCACTTTAGAACTACATAATGATTTAAATCAGTCAATGTATAGTAGTAAACGAGTGATTCGATTGAGCTCTCTTGTTATACCTTCTGCGACTACGATGAAAATGATACGTCCAACAGAACTGAAGCGTTTAGTTGATTGATCGTTTAGTAGATCGACAGAAAAATGATCTGGAACCATTTTGATAATCAATAAATAAAAAAATGTAATTTGTCAAATAAAAGTAAAGAAAATAAATGGCACAATTTTTCTCTTTGTCATAGGCCTATATCATAACTTTGGGTTTTAGACTTCTGGTCAGACATTTGAAACCTTGGCCTTGGATTTACATTTTCCCGTCTTTTATACACAAAATGATTAATAAAAATAATAATAAAATACTCAGACCAGGTCACCATATGCTGAAAATAAATCCGCCATGAAATTATTTACTTCAGATGTAAACTTTTAAATCACAAGAAGCCATTAATTCAGTATCACTAAACAAAAACCTGTAAAAATAGCTAGATAAGATCATTTCTGAAAACTGAGAAAAAACTAAATTAAAAATCAGGAAACAATGATACTCAACTGTGTACTTCTGTGGTATTTGCCTGTGCAGGTTGACTTTGTGTTAATTTGTAGTCTGGCTGCTAAATCAGGACACCCAGCATGCTGCTAAGTGTCTTGTACAGTAAGCAGCTCAGAGAAAGCAAAGATGGCAATGATAGTTGCGTTGTCTCTTCACTGCCAGCAAGCTCTCTTAAGTCCCATCATCCTATCAGAGACACCACGGCAGCTCACGTAGGTTGATACCAGTTCACCAGATTGTAACCAAACTAGTTACATAATGTCCTGCATGCAGTGTGTAAATAAAGCTCCATATTGTATTGTTGACGAACAAAAGCAGGCCCGAAAGCATCATGTGTATAGGTGAGTAGATGATTCCAAACCTCACCTGGTTTATTGTTCAAACTGTTTGAACAGGTGTCCAAAACTATGGTGCCATAAAAAGCAGAACGGTAATACCGGTTTTATCAGAAATAAACAATAAGGAGGAAGTCCTCTTAAGGAAATCATCCTAACTGACTGAGTTGCACCGCCGTGCTGTCGCTGTTCTGTTGCTCGATGCTCAGCAGGTCCACTAACACAGAAGATAAGATGTTCCACTCCAAATATGGCGAAGGCATTCAGGGTTTAGTCTATTAATTGCGAGGGAGCATAGGAAACTGTAATTCTTGAAGAATATAACATAGCTAATGTCAAAACTAAATGTTCAGTGGTTGCCTGAGGCTGTGGAGGTCCTCTGGGAATATTTTGGAGCACTTCGGGAGCTTTGTCCCACAAATTCTATATTAGAGTCTCTGCATGGGTTCAGATCTTTCGGTGTTTTCATGTTTTCATTGCAACAGCATCATAAAAATACACATTTTGAGGTTTGAGAAGAGAGGACGTATTTAAAAACACCTCATGTTACACCAACATTGTTGTCAACAATTTTGATTGATAGTAATAATGAAAGAGTGCATAAAACAAAACAAACAAACAGGAAGTAAGAGGGATGGGAGGAGGTCCTTGACCTTGAATGACATTTTGGGTAAAATCAGCCAATTACTGCCTTCCTGAGCACAATAAGACTATCATTATCAATGCTATCATAGCTCAGCATTTAGTAACTGATGCGTGGTTGATGAAAAAAAAGCCTACGTTTGAATTGTGATACATTAAAGTTAAATTAGACATCATAGCGCACTAAAAGCATTATATTTTCTCAGGGACAGTTGAGCAGTATGAAATGTGACCTGCAGGCTCTACTTTACAGTGCAGGAGAGAGGTTTATATGTCCCGTCATTGCTCTGTTACGTGTTATTAGTCCAAAGGGTGCATAGCAGCAGAAAGAAACCCTAAATGTGAAGTCTAGACCCGGATAACACAAGTGTGAATCTGATCTACAGTAGCAGGGTCTCGGTAACAGTGCGAGTCCCGCTCGGCTAGTGTTGTACTCACCAGGTATGCTCCGACGGTGCCCTGAGCCAACATGAGGGCGCATTCCGATATCAAGAATATCTTAATATTTGAGAAGCATGAGGGGTTTTTGCGGAGGCCGTCACCTTCCAGCATGTCCCCGCCGCTCCGGTCCGACTCACGGTGCTTCTTCACCTGCATCCTCCCTTTACTTTACCCACACAGCACTGCGAGAAACCGAAACACACAGTAGCAGGATGACTGTAGGAAGACGCTGGCAGGTACAGTGTTTCGCTTTCCCCCCCCACCCCTGAAGACTACATTCGCGGTGCTTCTTGTCGCTGTTTCTCCAGTTAAATAATTTGTCTTCACACACGTGACAAGCTACGAAACACACGTCCAAACTCCACGGAGCTGTGCCGGTAGTCTACGTCTAAACATTGCCTCGTCGGCGACACGCAGGAAGATTTAAACTCCCTGAATGTGTTTGTAAAGGCACGAGTGAACCACGCGCACTCAAATCTCTGTCAAATCGCATATTTCCGTCGTAGGGTGAAGGTTCTGGTTAAAGGCTTCTTCTTGGTCTTCTCCTCTAACTCCTGCCGCTCCGGACTGTCGTGGTCCTTCACGCACAATGACTGCCCGCTGTCTCTGCGCTCCCGCCACCTCCCTCTTCACTAGCTTACTCTCCTCCTCTGTCCGCTCGTGCACGGCCCTACAGGCGCTGTGTAGCAGCATCACAAGTCTGCTCAACTTGCCTCTGACTTGAAAAATCACTACAGTAGTCCTGTGGGACCCCATGTGTGTGTGGTGTTTAAAGTGACTCACTGCCATCTTCTGATGCATAATTTCCCCCACAATAAACCTATAGGGGTTATAGCTGTGGTGCAGATTGAGATTGTTAGGTCTCAGGGCTGCAACTAAGGATTATTTTAAAACTGAAACTAGCTGAGACTAGTCGCTAAAACGATAAATCAATTAATACAAAATATGAAAAAAATATTTTGATAGTCGATTCATCTTGTAAGTTATTTATCAACAACATATGGAAAACATTTTCTCGTGAAGGCTTCTCCAATGCAATCATTTACTGCTTTCTTGTGTTTTATAGCACTGTAAACTGAATATTTTTGGATGATCTATTAGATGTATCCAAGAAGTTTTTCTAATAGTATATTGTATTTTTATAGAACCTAGTTACCGCTGAGTATATCCATTAAAAGGTCAAACGTGACAATGAATGACAAATGTAATGTAGTAATTCACTATAATTCTAAAACAAGGAAAACACATTTGAGAAGATGGAACCATCAAATGTTTGGAATTCCCCAAGGAAAAGTTTAACATTTTGGGAAATGTGCTTTCTTGTCAAGATTTTAAAGAAAATATAGGATAAAGACTTGAAAAGAGGGGTAAACAGCTAGCCTGGATCTGTGATGAGAAATGATGAGACTAAACCTGTCCCTTGAATAATCGATTAATCAACTAATCATTGCATCTCTTGCTCTTTAACAGCACTTCAGCTAAGTTGTAGCAGGGCCTGTGTTTTTCCAACATTTATTGTTGGATTATCATGTTGTCAGCATGTCTGGGATGAGGTATTGCGGTGGTTATGATGTAATGTAACCACATAATGTGATGATGATGGGGTGGAACTGCACAGGATGATAAACAGATCCTGTGTAAAGGCTGCAAGGGTTTTCTGCAAAGCTGTTTGCTCAGTTTTAGAAACAGCAGCAGCATAAGGACATGTAACGGTCAGGGAGATGAGCTGGTAATTGCTGAACTGTGAAATATGTTTTTGAACCAAACTGAACATTTAATAACTGGTCCAAACATCACAGTGACATGCGAGTTTGTTAGTAGTTAGAGCTATTTTTTAGTTTAATCATAAACCAATTTGGCTGAATTGATTAGTTGATTAACTGCTTAGTCAAATGGCAACTGTTAGTAATTTTACAAGCAAAAATGCAAAATATTCCAGCCTCTCCAATGTAAGGGTTTGCTGTTTTTGTCTATTTTATATATTTATTTTTCTAACATTTTATAGAATGTTAATCCATTGATTGAGACCATGGTTGTCAAATGAATTGATACTGAAAATAGTTAAAAGCTGCAGCCCTAAATGCTATTACTACCTGAACACTATTTCTTGGTTAATTTAATACTCAAGTGTCTTAAGAAATACAACATATTAACATCTCTATTAGTTCTTACGAATAAACAAACAACAGACACATTTTGAGATCTGAAATACATGAGAACACTTTGTAATATTCTCTTGTAAAACACAAAAATACATTTCATTCAACAGAATGAACATGGATTCAACCCTGTGACAGTGATAAAAAATGTAACATATCACTATCAAGATGACCGTTATGCAATGTCATTTTATAATATTAGTTTTATGATAGACAGTTCCACTCTTATAGTAAACCCAGAGACCCTGAAATGGACTCTGTCTCACATCTTTTGAACAACAGATGAACCCACAATAAAAAAACTATAAATGATCGCTGTATGATTTTACAGTCCACTGTGATTCAGGGCGGCCCCCTCATTCTCAGACTGAGTTTTTGGCAGGTGTCCAATGCAAAATGGTCATCAATCGTAGACCCTCCCTTCCGACCATCACACTCCCACACAGAAATCCTTCCTACGCTGCTGCATGTTGCTTCCTGCAGTCAGCCTGCTGGGAGAAGTGACTGTCAAGCTGTGTGTTACAGTGTTAAAGAAACTGAGCTAAGTATGTACATATTCAAAGATAAATGAACAGCGTTAAGAGAAATGTAAATATAATGTTATAATAAATACATTTTGAAACCAGACCCTGTGACCTACACTGCTGCAACAGCAACGTGCGTGCGCGGCACAGGACAGTGACCCCTGAAGGCACTGTTAATTTGAACTGAAGCACTAAAAACCCTGCACACCTGCACATGTGCTTTCAATTACCCTGCCTGATTAGACCTGGAGGCAATTTGAAGCTGGGTGGAGTCTATGAACTAATACAAATAATGGTAACACTCAGTCCACAACAGAAACACTTCACTTCACTTCAAAAACAATTGCAAACATTTCAGCTAGCTAGATTACTCAGAACACTAGTTTACCATCATTCTTAATTAAAGACTAGGGCTGCGGTACAATAGTCAAGAAAATCAGGTCCCATGTATTTCACTAACCAATTTTTGTTGACCTCGATGGAAAACGTCATGAGGTCAAGGAAAGATGTAAGGGAGAATAGATAAGGACTTAGGAAAAGATTGGTACAGCTCCCAAATACAACACCAGAAGGTTGTGAGTTCAATACCCGGGCTGCCACCATTGTGTCCCTGAGCAAGGTACTTAACCCTGAGTTGCTCCAGGGAGACTGTCCCTGTAGTTAGTTCACTGTAAGAGCGTCTGCTGTATGACATGTAATGTAATGCTAAGAGAACTGCTCTTACACTAAGTTACATAATTATGCAACGGCGGACGTGTGGGTTGGCATTATCTCCTTTCCTTTCGTAAAGGATGGTCCAGTGTAGCCCATGCTAAAGGAGATGAGAAAGAAAACATTGAAGCACTTTTCCTTCAAATTTAGAGAATTCGTTCAACTCCTATTATTGCTGCCACTTAAATACTTGTTATGAACCTTCCTAAGTGAAAAATACTATTTTATAGTTCTAGCATCTATCCGACAAGCTAGCATTGTTTTCTATCTTTTTCACAGAGGCTCACAGATTAACTTTGCCACAAAAATAAAGTAAGGAACCTCAGGGAGACGGGAATCAAACACAGTCTGTACGTGGCCACACATTCCTGAGAAGATCATGGTCCAACTGTAAACACCTGTGTGGCTGGACTACAGGTGTTGAGGAGCTTTAGACTTGAGACCCCCATCACATGTTGCCTTTTGTATGGATATGAGTTTTGAGCAGTTTAACCACATTGTGTTTTTTTCCTTCTCATAATATCATCATAAATCCTTTAGAGGCCAGAATTTCACAATGAAAAAATAGAGAAAAGTTCAATATATGTCAATCATTATCATTTTGTCTCGCAGAAATCTTATCTAGAGTTGTCCTGGTGACTGTGAGGCATACCATACCACTGCAACGTCCCCAGTTTGGGACATTTGGTGCATTTCATACATCTCTCTCTTTTCCCATGTTTCCTGTCTGTATCTTTACTACCATATCACTATCGCAACAATGATTTAAAAATAAAATGTTTATCCCTTTAATCATCTTGTAACCCCACAGATTCAGTTCATACAAATCAGGTTGTGTGTGTGTGTGTGTGTGTGTGTGTGTGTGTGTGTGTGTGTGTGTGTGTGTGTGTGTGTGTGTGTGTGTGTGTGTGTGTGTGTGTGTGTGTGTGTGTGTGTGTGTGTGTGTGTGTGTGTGTGTGTTGTAAATAAGTCTGAAAACGGTCACAGAACCATATGAAGAGGAACATTTTGCTCAGTGTTTGCTACATGTTTGCATGAGCCATCCATTAATACTTCAGTTTCTGAATTTAACAAGAATAGTAGGATGAAAAAACATAAAATATGTGTGTGTGTGTGTGTTCATAAAAGTGTCAGTGTGTGTGTGTGTTTGCAGCAATGTTTATATACAGTAGACAAGCAGGGACATGAGTCAGGTAGTTACAGGCAGTAGGCGGAGACGCCTCGGACCGCTGCCAGGAATGCATGAACGGAAAAGCCTGCAGACTATTGTTCTGCCCTCTGAAACAG
Source organism: Cottoperca gobio (assembly GCF_900634415.1). Classification (NCBI taxonomy): domain Eukaryota; kingdom Metazoa; phylum Chordata; class Actinopteri; order Perciformes; family Bovichtidae; genus Cottoperca; species Cottoperca gobio. The sequence goes on from NC_041360.1 coordinate 15,764,077, forward strand.
CTGCTATTTATAGGATTTGGAAAAGGGTGGACTGTGGAAAAGAAGCCCAGCCCGTCTGCTTGGAGACACTGGGTAATGGAAGAAGTATTTCCTGTTAAAAAACATGCCTGAAAACCCTGTTTTTTAGCACCTACAGTATAAACGACTACTGGAAAGCCCATCATGACGCACGAGGTGAGGTTTATGTTGCAGTCCAAGTTGTGTGATCAGTTATATTCTGATTGAGCAAATTAAATTTACACTGCAGACACATATTGGCATTGTACAGTATTACGAATGGATTCCGATTCCACTTGTGTCTACTTATCCTGTACTACTAGAGCTGATGCTGAAAACATTCTCAGTATCACTTTTACAGTACAACATTATGGTGTAAATTATGTGACATTTAGAAGTAACTAGATGTATCCTTGGATGAAGTGAGCAAAACAAATTTAAAAAGTGATTCAGTTTCACATGCTTGCCTGCGTTTTAAATTCTGTGTTAACATGTAGATATCACAAAGTATGTGATATCTGTTATAAGATTACAATCAAAAGTGAAGCTCAAAATACTATATTTTGGATTATTAAAACCTACATTAGGTTGGTCAGTAAGTAGATTTATTTCATAATAATAAAGGTAAATACGTGACTGCAATCATCCATGCCTGACATGCAATTGAATTAATGAGGATAAAAACACAATAAGGATAAAAGCTTATTTCTATTGGGGTCCTTGTTGGAAAGGGAAAAGGGACAGATCTTCAAACAGCATCTTCTGTTTACAAAGATAACACTGAGGTAATTGTTTTTGGAGCCAAGGAGGAACCATCAAAAGTCAGTACGAACAAGGCCAGAACTCTAGTGGTCGTCATGGACTCATGGAAGTTCAACAGTCACATTAAGACAATTACAGTCAGCCTACTAAGGATCAAGGATTAAAGGATTTGTGTCTCAACAGGATTTGGAAAAACTTGTCCATGCATTTATCATCAGTAGAGTCGACTACTGTAGCCGTGTCTTTACAGGTCTCCCTAAAAAAATCGATTAGACAGCTGCAGCTTGATTCCTAATGCTGCTCTCGTCCTCACTAACGCTAAGAAAGTGGATCCCATCACGCAAGTCTTGAGGTCTTTATTCTGGCTTCCTGTCTGTCAATTAATTGACTTCAAAATACTCCTGTTGGTTTATAAAACACTGAATAGCTTAGGGCCAAAATACGTTTCTGATCTTCTGCTACATTATGAACCATCCAGAACTCTCATCCGTCGTCCGGGTCGGGTCTGCGTTCTGTCTCCAGAGTCAAAACTAAACATGGAGAAGCAGCGTTAAGTTTTTATGCTCCATATATCTGGAACAAACTGCAGCTCTCTTCTTCAGCGGTGAACTTCTCTGTTCACCGCTGCCTTTTATTAAATCAAATAATTATTCATATCTTACACAGCACTATAACTTTTATTCTTGTATTTTGTCTTATTCTATTTTAGCTTATTACTGTTATTTTGACTGTTTAATGACAGTTTTTTAAATATAATTTATAATGTGTTTCATTTGCACTATGTCTTAATGCTTTTGCTTTGAAATGTGCTGTATAAATACATTTGCCTTGACTTGCCTTGCCTTCTATGTATTTAAAACATTGCGCAATTTACATACTTTCATCCTGAAATCTATGGATACATAGACGTGCAGCACAAAATGTTCCTGGTTTATTTCAGTAAAAACCACGTTTCAGGAGAATGTTCTTGTTCTTATTCTGAGTGTGTTTAAGGTCCTGAATGTAATTCCCTGAAAATGAACTTCCTTGCATGAACAGTATTGGGACTGTGGAGACTGGGATCTGGGAAACAGTTTGTTTCTTGCACAGTGTGCAAAGAGCCATAAACCATTGCTTTCACAAACTAACACTGTCTCTGACTTCCTATGGTTCACTGCACTTTTGGTCCCACACAGGGTTTCACCTCCAGTAAAAAGGCTCAGGACAGTCTGTCCTTGTCTGTTTGTTACCTGCAGCTGTCAAGAGGAGTTTTTGTCTCAGTCTAAACTACTGAAACCTCAAACACAAATTCAAACTCTGCAATGGGAACATCTGCAGCTGACTGCACAGCCAAGACTGGTCTTAAAGAGTTGTGGTTTTTCATAGAAAGTCAAATTATTGTTTCACAGTCCTCATCATCATTAGTCATCTCGGCATCCATCCCAAACAACTTCAGCCTTTCTCTTACCACAGCGGTTGCCATGGAAACCGTTCCGGGAGGATATGGGCAGCGGGAGCAGAGCAGAGGGACTTTGTGCTTATGTTGTGAATTTATCACCAGCTTTAATTGGAAATGGGATTGTGTGTTGTTGTAAAAACACTGTGGTCATCATGGGTAACTGCTGATGCTGTGTTTGCATCATAAAGAAGTCAGCTGGTGTTTGATGGATGTTTTTCTTTTTAAGATTATTTTGTTGGCTTTTTGGCCTTATTTTATAGAACAGTCGTAGAGAGATGAAAGGGTGAGAGAGAGGGGATGACATGCAGCAAAGGGCCACGAGTCAAACAAACCCGTGCCTTAGTAAATGGGGCATCCACTCTATTAGATGAGATACTGGAGCACACCGTTAAATGTCTTTCTATCATGGTAATCCAATTATAACTTTAACCTTTATTGGTAATATAGGTAGTAGGTTCCTCCAAGTCGACTGAAGATGATTCAGTATATGCTTTGCAAAGCGATGACACACAAAATCATATAAAATAGTCTTTATAGATCTTTCTATAATATGTTACCTTTCAAAGGAATAACTGTCAGCTTTGCTTAGCATAAAGACGGAAAACAGGGGGAAACATTTTTCTGGCTCTTTTCAAAGCCTAATAATCCAGCTACCAGCACATCTAAAGTTCACTTTGTACCTTTCTTTTTTTGTATGAAGTAAACAAACACAATATAAAGTGCTAATTAGTGAGCGTTAGAGGTGCTGGTAGGAACATTTTGAACCTTGGACAGACAGGCTTGCTGTTTCCCCCTTTTTCCAGTCTGTTTGCTTAACTAAGCTAGTTGCCTCCTGGCTCATGCACAGTATGAGAGTGATGGTGATCTTCTTATCTTTCTCTCTGCAAGAAAGCATGTTTCCCAAAATGTCAAACTATTCCTTTAAGGCTTAATGGATTGAGAATCATTGTTGCCTTAAGCTTTGCCTCATGGTGTGTATTTCTACATAAACACTTTTATTTATTCAAAAAGGCACATAATTGTTATACTATTTTCTCAATTCTAGCAGCCTCAGCCTGAATCCAGTTCTCTATGAATTCCAGTGCATGTTCAGACAGTGACCCTGTCCTTCTTCATGCTGAGCCCACAGCTGTCAGAACGATGCACAGCCAGTCTGGCCTCAGGCGCTGCATCACTTAGCCATGCAATGCCTCTGAGCTGGAATTTCACCTGGAGGAAGCGGCCTCTACAGAGGACGGCGCTTACATAAAACTCACAGATACTGCAAGAAAATATTTGGTGGAAAATTCCCAACATGTTCCCTGTGGTGTCAAGTCTCCCTCAGATAACTTACAGGAGGACTTACATAGTATTCAGTTTCATCAAGTGCCAAACAACACAACAGAGACACAGTTTTCTACTACTTCAGCTGCTGCGAGTAAGCAATGTAAGAAAAATCCATCTGTTCTTGTTCTGTTAAGTGTTTGATATTCCTTTAAATGGATTCATATTGTGGCATTTATAACCAACTGAGTTTTCATCTCTCATTGCTTACAACACTGACAAGAGGAAGACTAATTCAAAGGTCAGATTCAAAGAGTGCAGATTTGTCTAACAATATTTAGTACCATATTCCATTTGCTTGCAGTGACCAGAAGTGAAGTAACATCTCAAAGTCAATGTTCTTCTCAGACATCAGCAGAGATCTTCAGGGCTCATAAATACTGCATGAACATAAGGATAGTGAAATGGCATTTGCAGCTTCAATGGGGAGTTACTAAAATGTCACGTGACACTTTTTTTGATTGTGTCCAGTCTAAATATAGTGTGCTGCTGTCTGTTCTACTTTTCAAACCATTTCATGCTGCTGCTCTGCTGTCTATTTTTACACCAATATCAATATAAAAGGGCAGCTTGTGGTTTTAAAATAGAGCAATTCCGTCTGCGCTGCTGGGGAGAGGGTTTCAAACATAGCATGTTAAAAGCAGCATGGTCCACTTTCCTACAGGGGTAAATAAAGCCAAGGGATACATGTGCTTATTTCCAGATGCAACCGCCTCATGAAGCTGCTATTCACTCTGCTTTAATCCAAAAGATTTATCCTGGAACTTGAAATATTAAAGCATTAAGGAAATTAGATTCACAGAAAAGTTACTCCACCCATCAGAGGCGGCATTCTCAAATACTACAACTACATATTTGTTGATGTCTCCATGAGGAAATACCAGCCAAACCTGCTTCATGAGAATGAATGCACTCATAGCGAGGACAAATGCAAAGCTGCTGAAACCACAAAGCTGAGTCTGATGACATTATACAAAGAGTGAGTGAAGAAGAAGCACAATGGGCAAGCTGAAAATGTGAATACACATGTAAGATTTTGAAATGCATGGAAACAATGGCAGGACAGATAGATCACCCCTGGGACAAGTCACAGGTTGGTTTTTTTCACGTTGGGCTTAATTTGTCTGTCAAAACAATATTTGCAAACAGGAACAACTTGCTCTCAAAGTGAGAAACCACAATGTCATAGGCATTCACAACCTGGAGCGACTGCACTTGCACTTTGTTGACTCATGTTCAACCTTTTATGACTTTATGAGCCTCATTTTATAGCTTTATAATGATGAAATATACAAATGTCTTCTAAAGAATACCCTAAAGTATTCTTTTATTGTCACAGGATAATCCCATGTTTGCTTTGCAAATTGAGTGTCACAAGGCTGAAGGCAAACAGATCCTAACACTAACATTCAGAGGTAGTAATACAGGTTATCATAAGAATTATTATATACTGTGTATCTTGTGAAGTGGAATTTGTTTAAAAATAATCTTTGTATTTTTAATGTAAGTAATCATATATATGGTGGCATTGTATAAACAAGTCTGGAGGAGTCCAGCAACACTTATAATACAAATAACAACTTTATTTCAAGACCAATGCTTGTAGGGATGAACCTACAGAGAATGATCACCTCAATCTGCGGCTCCCCTTGGCTTTATGGAGCTTTATAGCTAATTTCAGCTCCTTGTTTGGCTGTCTGGCTGCAAGTTTACTGTTTTGGTTTACTCTCACTGCTCATAGCGTTGTTTTCGGCCACAGCAGGCAGCTGTTTTCAGCAAAAAAGCACTAAAAACCCCACTGTGAACTACATGCTTAGCACCAAACAGCAGACAGAGACAGTTAGTGACTAGCTAGTGAACATAGTGAAGCAATTAGCTGTTAAGGAGACAAATATTTCTCTCAGCAGTTGATGGAGACCAAAAACAGAGCTAAAAGAGACCATATTGGTCTCACATTTGTCAGGGAGGAGACACAACTCTAAATTAACGATAATATCTCTAAGTGTCTGCTGGATGTGCAAATAATGAATTTTTCTCTAACAAGTGCAACATATCAACTTTAAAGAAAGACAAGTTAACAACTTGTGTGCAGGTTTAAAGTTACCTGACTGAAAAGTCAGTAAACACTTGAAGGAGAAATAAGAGGACACAGCTCTCAACAGCTGCTTTAGAGTAAAGGGTTATGCGTAGAGAGCTTTTAGTGCAAGAAGTATATGTTTTGTCATGTGACTTATTTTAAAATGTGAGTTACCACAGGCCTATAATCCCTTTAATTAAAGCCTTCTTTCTATGGCTCAGCTACAACTGGCAACTATGGAGGAACAAACTCATAAATCAAACGTCGCCATTCTGTACTTACAGTAAAAGCAAAGCTTTGTTTAGGATGGGTGGGGTTATCCACATGGTGATATTTGACAGCGTACCCTTATGAGAAATAGTAACCAGCACATACCTCTGCAGTAAAGCATGAAACAGTCCATAGTAACAGCCAAGCAGTTTTGTAGGCTTCCTCCCTTCACTCAGCAGATTTCATCGCTCCTTTTGCAAGGGAGATATTTTAGTCGTTGACATTTTGATTGTCAATGTTTGGCATGTGGTGGGCTGATAATTCACGTTGAAAAGCTGACTAATTGGGCACCACATCCAAAAGGCTCTCTGTGACTGGAGGCTGTCCAGAGTTAAGATGATTTCATGCAACTGAAGAGATAATTCACTCGCACATTTTGCTCAGCGCAGCACAAGATATTAATTTGACTTTCCTAGTGGTACTCCTAGTTTCAGTGCAGTATCAGTTTCACAAGTTTAATACAACATTTTTACATTACATTGTTATTATCACTATTAGCATAACATTTTAAGACTAGACTGAAATTAATTTTGACCAAAAAGAGACCTAGAGTGAAAAGAGTCATGCACATAGGCAGTATTGTTGTAGATGCATGTTAGCAAATAAAGAGGAAGCTACTACTGTAAGTGTGCATCAACCTTCCTGCCTCCACAATCTTCAGCATCACGGCAGTAATGAGATTCTCCTCTGATCTGCAGAGAATTTAAGGTTTCGTGAAGATTGCAAAATGTCCCTCAGTTCTCTGCTGATTTTTAAAAACTGAACACACTTCACAGTTGAGCTTAACAATATCTGTTCAGGGGGAATTATTTTTAACTGGGGGCAATATTTGTGCCATAAAGAAATATGTGTACCTTTAAACCTGCTTGAATTTATGTTTTGGCCACTAGTAGGCAGCACAACAAGCTGTGCACACAACATTGTCATACAGTATCACATACATTGTTGTGGAGGACAACAAACATTAGCTTAGTTACACATCCAGCAGACAGGGACCAATATTATCATTCGTTTGGACTCGTGGTTCTGCCCACCAGATGAATGTTCAATAGTCGCTCTCCTTTTAGCTCTGTGTTGGTCTCCACCAACTCCCAAGAGAAACATCTTTCTCGTTAGCTGCTAAATGCTCCTCTATATTCACAAGTTGCTGTGTCTGTTTGCTGTTTGGTGCTGACGTTTATCAGAGCTATTTTGCTAAAAAAAATACTGCCTGCTGCTGGAAATGATGCTAACGAGAGCTGAAGGACTGAATCAGTAAAGATGCTGTAAAACCGAAACGATGAGTTAAGAGATGCTAAAACGTTATGTAGAGCTCATGGGGACTGCAGATCATCACATGTGAGTTCATCACAAGCGACCCATTTCAAATTACAGATGAATTTTTCCACAGCTATTATAAAACTATTGATTAGTGCAGCTTTAAAGTTATAAAAATAATTATGTATTGTCTATATTTGTATTGTTTGTATTATAATTGTTCAACAGACTTTTGGATTCTTATCAACTCCAAGATACACACAAAAAAAAATCATTATTTGATAATCCTTTCTGCTTTTAGGTACAATAATGTTTATAATACCATAGTTTTGCTAAACATTGAGCTGTTTCATCTATAATTGTTTCTAACAAAAAGTGCTTTAGGTGTGGGAAACATTCAGTAGGTCTCCTGCCCTGGGGCACAAACTGAGAGGAAACATGGAAGAGATGGCAAGGACATTATGTGAAATTCTGAAGAGCCTCCAGGGACCATTACAAACCACTTACCATATTTATACCATGAAATATTCAGGCAGCACTTTTCCCAGTAAGCACACATCCCATTCTTGAAATCAAATGCAACCAAATTGAAAGCAACATGTGAACATATGGTCGCTTGACAAACTCAGCAGCAGCGGGACAGCAGCCTTCAAAATATGTTTTTCATTGGGGATGTTGGGTAGTGGAGTCAGCACTGTATGTGTGCCATTAAATCACATCTTTTATATGATGAAGAGGGATTAAAAATTGTAATATCTGGAGGGACAACAACTCAAACTTGTAATATTTTCAATCATATGCAAGCTAAAACAGATTTAAGGACATTCTAAAGGCTTATAGTTGTTTAATAACCACTCTACATATTTGCTAGATTTAGTTTGGAGAGGCCTCTTTCCACCTCTTTCTCTGCCAATGCTGGCAGGAGTAGATGAAGATTTATTTCAGTCTCTGTATATAAAGGCTGGTGCGCCCTGGTCTTTTTCCCCTCATCCTGTAATTCTGACGGTGCGAGTCTGAAAGCTTCCTTCCTGTCTGGGAAATGACATGCTAATGGCCTGCTCTTCTCTCTTCACTAGTCTTGTATCACAGCTGTCTAATGAGAGCATCAGTGTATAAGTGGCTCATGATGATGGATTCCTTCAGTTTTATCAGCCGGAAGCAACTGATTAGTTCTAAAGAAATTATCCTTTTGCTTTGGACTGAAATCTCAATCTGTCTTTGTCTGCAAATCTCCAAATATAGATTTCTGTTCCGCATTCTTTAGTGATACAAATATTCTCATTTACAATCTCTTTGTTTTACAAAAAGCAGAACAAAAATGCACTTTCAGTCTAAACATTGCTGTTCAGTGTGCACATATTTGTAGCTGCTCTTATTAATGTTTTTAGCCATGGTCTCTTTACGAATGTTGCCCATTGAATGACTGTTATCAATCGTTATCACTACCATTCGAATGGTTCAACTGCACCTACACACACGTTGCGAAAGTGAAACTAACAGTTGTAGTTTTAAACGCTGCTTAACATTATGAATCCTAAAGACTTAATTACTCTCTAATTGAAATAACTGTCTGATTGCAGTGATTACAGACACTCATGGTTCGCAGAAGATGAATCCTGACTTTGGTGATCTTCTGACTTTTCCTCTAATGCCACCATGAGGTTGACATTTGTGGTCTCAATAACTACTGGTGGATTGAAATTTGGTTTAGATATTCATACACTGTATCTAATCCATCTCCTCAGGATGAATAGTAATAACTTACCAACATACCACATACTTGCAAAACCAATAATTATAACCATCAGCCTCAGTTGTGCTTTGTTTTAAGTGCTGATTACCTAATGTTAGCATTTAGCTCAAAGCACTGCTGTGATTATAAGCACAGCCTCATAAAGCTGCTAGCATGGCTGTCGTCCCTTGTCTTGTTTTATTATCAATGGATTAATCAACTATGTGTAATGTGAAAGGGTTCACTTGTAGTAATGAATCCACAGAGAATTGTCATTCAACTTAGAAGTTCCCCTCAGCTCTACAAACCACTTTAAAGGGCCTACGAAATGATAAACATGAATTTCTACTGATGATAGTAAATGCTATTTGTGGTGTAAAATGATGTGTTATTTATGACACAATGATCGCAGTATTTAATAAATCATGATTTAGTATGTCGACCACCGATGTTTACATTGCTGCTACCAGAAACACCCGACGCCGTGTTCTGACGTCACAAGTAGAAAACAGTCCACCAGTTGAATACACAGACAGCACGACAGAAGCGGCAGACGTGGCGATGTCGGACTCTGGCTCGGATATTTCGACAGAATCGAGTGACAGTGAGTCGTCACTCGTTGCACCTTCAAGAAGAGGAGTTTATTGAAGAGGATGCTGGTGTCGTGGATTTAGATCATGCGGGCGAGTTTAACGTGGTGGAAACAGAGCAGCACGAGACACAGTGTTCAAGATGGAGACACAGACGGGAGCGAACAGGCGGATGATGGTGACAATGATTCTGGATTTGGCGGAGATCCTGTGCAACAACAGAACACAGACAGGTATATATATTTGACTATAGTTCATAGAACTTCTCAATATATAGTAAATACATCATAATAAAACGTAACATTACCCTCGTCCGTAAATAGATCGCAAGCTATCGATAGCTTGCTAGCGAGTCGATAGCTTGGTTTCCTTGAATTGTTATGAAACCTGACTAGTTGTCCGCAAATTGCTCGATCCCTAAATATTCAATTATTTCTCTACTTGGACGCATCGACGTCTGTAAAGCTTGATAATTTGATTCTTTCTCGAAGTTTCTGCGGTTGAGGTTCTATCATTGTGTCTGATGTCAAACGTCATATATTACGAGGCTGTAATATAACATTAGCTATGAGCTAACAAACAGACCGGAGGACAGCGCTGTTTTATAAAGTATAGTCTGTATACTGAGGTGAGACAGTCTATATATATATATATATACAGTATATCTCAAAAGTGAGTACACCCTTTAGATTTTTGCAAATATTCTGTTATATCCTTTCAGGGGATAACATTATCCTACTGAAACTTTGATATAACTTAAAGTAGTCAGTGTGCTGCTTGAATAACAGTATAGATTTATTGTCCTTTGAAAATTACTCAGTACACAGCTGTTAATGTCTAAACAGCTGGCAACAAAAGTGAGTACACCCCATAGTGAACATGTCTAAATTGTGCCCAAAGTGTCAATATTTTGTGTGACCACCATTGTTATCTAGCACTGCTTTAACCCTCCTGGGCATGGAATTCACCAGAGCTGCACAGGTTGCTTCTGGAATCTTCTTCCACTCCTCCACGACGACATCACGGAGCGCACGGATGTTGGACACCTTGCACTCCTCCACCTTCCTCTTGAGGATGCCCCACATGTGCTCAATTGGGTTTAGGTCTGGAGACATACTTGGCCAGTCCATCACCTTAACCTTCAGCTTCTTCAGCAAGGCCGTTGTCATCTTGGAGGTGTGTTTAGGGTCATTATCATGTTGGAAAACTGCCCTACGGCCCAGTTTCCGAAGAGAGGGGATCATGCTCTGCTGCAGGATGTCACAGTATATATTGGAATTCATGTGTCCCTCAATGAAATGCAGCTCCCCAGTGCCGGCAGCACTCATGCAGCCCCAGACCATGATGCTGCCACCACCATGCTTGACTGTAGGCAAAACACATTTGTCTTGGTACTCCTCACCAGGGTGCCGCCACACACGCCGGACACCATCTGACCCAAACAGGTTTATTTTGGTCTCATCAGACCACAGGACATGGTTCCAGTAACTCATGTTCTTGGATTCATTGTCTTCAGCAAACTGTTTGCGGGCTTTCTTATGCATCGGTTTCAGAAGGGGCTTCTGTCTGGGGCGACGGCCATACAAACCGATTTGATGCAGTGTGCGGCGTATGGTCTGGGCACTGACAGGCTGACATCCCACTTCTGCAACCTCTGCAGCAATGCTGGAAGCACTCGCACGTCTATTTTTGGAAACCAACCTCTGGATATGACGCTGAGCACGTGGACTCAACTTCTTTGGTCGACCCTGGCGAGGCCTGTTCCGAGTGGAACCTGTCCTGGAAAACCGCTGTATGATCTTAGCCACTGTGCTGCAACTCATTTTCATGGTGTTGGCAATCTTCTTATAGCCAAGGCCATCTTTGTGAAGCGCAATAATCCTTTTTTTCAGCCGCTCAGAGAGTTCCTTGCCATGAGGTGCCATGTTGTCCAGCATTCAGAGAGAATTGTGCCCAAAACACCAAATTTAACAGCCCTGCTTATCATTTACACCTGAATCCTTGTAACACTAACGAGTCACATGACACCAGGGCGGGAAAACAACATCATTGGGCACAATTAGGACATGTTCACTATGGGGTGTACTCACTTTTGTTGCCAGCTGTTTAGACATTAACAGCTGTGTACTGAGTAATTTTCAAAGGACAATAAATCTATACTGTTATTCAAGCAGCACACTGACTACTTTAAGTTATATCAAAGTTTCAGTAGGATAATGTTATCCCCTGAAAGGATATAACAGAATATTTGCAAAAATCTAAAGGGTGTACTCACTTTTGAGATATACTGTATATATATATATATATATATAGACGGTCACTATAGCCTATAGTAGCCGGAACACTTACCAGATGTTCATGGAAGTTACGATGTCGTAACTTTACGAGACTTACGTGAAACGGGTAATAAGATGCTACTAGATAGATCCAACCTCCGTACGACCATAACAGGCTTATGAGCTGCTTACGAGCCTGTCGTCAAACACAGGCATATACATAGTATGACATTAAGATGACCTTTTTTCTGCATATTGCATATTGTGTACATGTCCTTACCACTCTTCTTTTGTACATTTAGGTGTACATGTGAAAACTGTACAATTATGGAAGCAATTGAAGAGCTGCTGCCAAGAAAAGGATGTCATGGAGGAACTCAATGAATATGAGGGACATGGTGCAAACATAACCTGCATAACAGATCACCCAGGATTCAAATCAAAGTGTCTGGATGTTTGGGTGTTGCAGACAGCCTACCTAAGGTATTCAAAGAGGTGTAGAGCTCAGAAACGTTGATGTATTTTTGGGAAGTCGAATGGTCATCTCTGGCAAAGTTACAGAATACATAGATAAATAAGCAAATAAGGTTGAAGTGATTACCATTGACATGTATTATCTTGTATGGTACAGAATGTATCACTATATGGCATACCGCCGGTGAGATTCTGCCGAGGAATACTTTGTAAGAACCACAGACTGCCATCATGTGCCATTCAAAAGATCTGTGCTACGTTTCCATCTGACAACTACACGTCGTTCAAGTATCAGCACTTTATTAGAGTCAATAACAAAACACAATGTCAGTTCAGTGATTGAATCTGCTTCTATACAGCACAACAGCATCCCTCTTGTTTGGTTCTTCCACTGACTGCTGAGTGGATCTGGGACTTCCAAAGGTTCCTCATCAATATTGTCTTGGCACAAAGCATTGCGTCTCGGTCAAGAGTTACATATAACATACTCTGCAAAAAATATGTTTTATAATCAAGCATTATATATAATAATATGTATGTATGTATGTATGTATGTATGTATGTATGTATGTATGTATGTATGTATGTATGTATGTATGTGTGTGTGTGTGTGTGTATATATATATATATATATATATATATATATATATATATATTGATGCTGACCTTTGGAACAACCAACTTGGAATGGAACTTGCAGTCCAGTTGACCTGACACGTGGTCGCGCCTGCATGGACTTGTGGTGTATCCGTGGAGGGGGATCCGTCTGCACAGCAATTTCTTTCTGACATGTCTGAAATGTACAAAACACAACTTTACTAATAAATCTTTCAAACCAGCTTGAAATTGTATTGCACGTTTATACATGTCTGCGTAAAGACATTCACTAATGTTTCAATACCTATGTAATAATAGGGTGATCGTTAAAAGTTAAATAGACTCACACTTTTACTCAAACTACAGAATAAAATGGGGAAGCCTGTTATAAACATTGAATCTATACTTAATTAAGCTAATGAAGTGTAATTAGCTAAAGTTATTAATACTACAAACAATAACACACAGATATTGGCTAGGGCCTGGTGTAGATAGATAGATACTTTATTCATCCTGAGGGAAATTTAGGAAACATTTACATTAGTTTACATTTGTATGTCAACTCGTTACATACAGTAGGCCTAGACCGACTATGGCTTTATGCTTGAAACAATAAATACAGTAAACAAGTAGCACGGCTTACCTTTGCTCTCTCCCTTCTGGCGAATGCATTTCGTCGTCTCTTTGGTGGAGGACTCTGCACCAGCGGATGTGTTTGAATCGGCGTGCTGGCTTGTGCTGGCTGGGGTCTCGGCAGTATTGTAGGCACAGTATCTGCGTTCAGTTTTAAATTCTTTTTGAATCTCATTTCCTTGGCGAGCATAGTTTGTTCGAAACACGATCTCTCAAAGTGCTGCCCACAAATCGTCGGTTTCATCGACGCACTTGTCTTGTCCATAAACGTGACATTTTATCCTCTTTTGGCCACAGAAAGCTAGATTTGGAGACGGCCCCACATCCCCATACAACACATCGCTTCACAATTATCCTTGACGATCGATTGTTGTCCGTTCTTTCTCGTAATAATTGAAAACAATCTTTGCTGGACGCTTCAACACAGACGAACACTGGCGGCGGCTGTATTCTACTTGTGACATCATCGCCTGAACATTGATGAAGTGGATGCTCTCAGTTAGGGTAGCAGTTTAAGAATCAGATTTTTCCCTCAGGAGTTGGTGGAGACCAAAGCAACACTTAAAGGAGGGTGAATACTGGACTTACACTCGTCAGGTGACCAGAAACATGACTCCGAATTAAAGCTAAAAGGTTTTTTTCGGCACGATGTGTAATGGCCAACATTTTGCTGAAACATTTGATAACTAAGTGGCAATATGTTGATGTTGTTGTGTTACGGCTCGTACTGCGGCTCAAATAACACACTTTTAATATTGTTGAGCATAGAAAACTATGAATGTATGACTGTTGCAGAGAGTAAATACATACAGACATATTCCAACTAAATCAATACAGGTAAAAACCCTGAGCATTAGGGTTTCTTTGCTTAATGAATCAGGACTGCAATCAATGTTCTTCATCATCTCCAAACCTATTTTCAGACGGAAAAAAACCATCTCACAAACTATGGCTCTCTAGACTTTGAATATGTGGTATCTGAATGTCTTCTTCACTGGCATCCTATAACACACTTGCTGTGTATCGCATGATAGTGTTAAAATGAGCTGAACATGAATGTTTTAATGTGCACACATCACATTCTACTACTGCCTCACTTTGGTTCAGTTTTATCCCTCTCTACTTAAAGTGACACATTTCAAATGGAATTGCAAATCAAGTGTAAATTTGAATAAGGCCTGCCATCTGACGTCTTTTATTGAGAGGATAGTTTTCTGTTTTTTCCTTTATCGCAGCCCTGAAACAGGGAAAAGTGGAATTATCACGCACATACAGTGAGTGTAAGTTAAGTCCGTAAGAAGATTTATTTGCATAAGCACACACAGCTGAAGCAGCTTCCTGTGAAACGGCTTTTGACTAAAAGGAATTTGTTGAGAGTATATAACTACTGTACCTCTGAATATTGCAGAGGTTTGTGTCTTTATTCCTCTAATTTATTATAAAAATATGAATTTTAATGTACTAATAAATATGTTTGGTATTCACCTAAATACCTACAGTAACACTTGAGTCTTTTGATATGATTAAATCCCAAAATTTCAGTCACTGAGGGATATAAATGAATTATGGAACATGCAAGATAGAGATGTTTTGCTTCATTAAATCCTTAAAGTTCCACTTATAAAATAGTCGTCATGCTGCATCATTTACTGCACACAAATTTGCACACCACACGCTGGAAATGGTCAAACAGTATGACAGTTTGGTGAAGTTAAAGTTCAGTTTGATGTCATTTACTGTAACAGAGAGAGGTGAGCGCCCTCATGCACCTTTAGCACCGAGGCACATTTACATAGGTTCTGTTATATAGAGCTATAGAGAAATAGATGATGTCATTCAACTCGGTTGTGTTGTTATGCATCTACCGTATTAGGAAAAAAACTGGTTTTATTGGAGACACAGAGGATTAGACACAGTTTAATAGAATGCTTTAAGTCTTTTCCTTGAAAATAGCTCAAATAAATTACATATGGATATATTCATTTCCCTGTTTTGGTTGCATATTCATTTGTTTTGGGATTGTGTCCCTCTCAGCCTTTGGACCACAAACGTTTCTCACCACTGTAATATATCTGCAGCTGTACGATATGAATTTTGTGGCACCTTCGCTGGCCAGGAAACGTAATGTGCTTCTGATGTCTGTGATGAATTTCACACGGACCTGTCATGATGATAAAGGTTGTTGAATCTGGAAAATGTGCCGATTACAAAGCGTCGTGACTTGATGATACACATTTATACACTCGACTGTGGATAGTTTTACACACGTTAATTATTAGGGTTATATATCACTGATTCTTGAGAATTTGGATAAAACAGGTTTTAAATTTGAAAAAAAAAAGATTTATTGTTAAGAAATCTAAACGTATGTGTTTATAGAACAAGGTCTCAGCAATCCAGCAATATTCCTGATTTTGTCATTTCTTCATAAATGATGTGTTTTTCCTGTCATTGCTTAGTATCACTATTTGTTATGTACATGTTATCCTTCTGTAAATATTAACAATGGCGAACGGCAAGATAAAAACTACAGTACAACTGCTTTTAGAATAAATAAGACAGAAAACCTGACGGTGTTGACGTCTGACGGTGGTGACAAAAACTCACTTTTTGACATGTCATGCATGAGTTGTATACAGCAGCCATCTTGCTTTCTGTCTGTTGCTAGCTGCCTCTAGCCTTTACTTAAAATGCATACATTTATGTCATAATATAAGATAATTATTTCTTTACAAAAGAGACAGTGTTGACACATCATGGTTGTGACAGTAGCAACATCAATACATATGTAGAAATTCTTGAAAGAATAGGAAACTCACAGGAGCCTGAATGCTCTTGTAGCATTGAGCAGATGTGGAGGGTGGACAGTGAGTCCTCAGGAGAACAGTTCATCATGTGGTTGCCTGATTTTATTGCTTTTTTTATAAACATTTGACGTTGTTGACAAAAACCTTGGACACATTTTGAGCAACCATAAAATATAGTGACTATATTTGAACATTCATTGCTTTTAGTTTTAAAGAAATATTGGACTCTACTCTTTCATTTAGTATATGCATTATACATTTTAAATGAGTTGAATCAGATGATCAACTCTGATTATTTTAAATGAGAAAATGCTTTTCAACGGAATCAGCACTTTCCGTTCCACATGGGACATGTTTTATCCAAATTCTCAAGAATCAGTGATATGTCAAGCTTTTTATGAACATATTAATTATAATGCATTTGTTTATAATATAAGCTACATGTGCATTTCATAAATGTAATTTTGTACATTACAGCAAAATGTACCATTGTTGTCAGTGCCAAACGTGGTAACACCTCTCATAATGATAAATACAGACATTTAAAAACCATGTGAAGTAGTCTTTTTATTATATTGGGTTTCCCATTATAATTACATTCACAGTAAATGTAGTCTCAATGAGATTTTACCTGTATAAATAAAGGCTAAATAAAAAAAAGAAAATGTACCAATGAACCAGGATAAAGGACGATTACTACAAATACATTTCTAATTGACATACAGTACATGTTAACTAAGTAAACACATTTATCGAATGACACACTCAACGTTGCATTGTTTGCAGTGTTTTTCAACAAAACATCTGAGGGTTAGCTCAAGTTTTTCCTACTATTACACATTAAATGTAATGCCCAGAAGTCCTTCATAACCATTGTATATAGGCTATATATATAATGTAAACAGCCAAATAGTTGAATCTTCCTGGAGTTTCCAGTCTAAAAATAGGGTTATTTACATGAGATAAGAGAGAGGAAATGATATCAGAGATGATATAAAGGGTTTCTGTGACCCTGTTTTTATTACAGCATCCCATAGTAAATAAGTGACTACTGTCACAGAGGAGCTTTTGTTACTACAACCAGACTATTCAATGTGTAAGATATCAGAAGTAAATAAAATAAATAGTAAAGGTGTATCTTAAAATGATACCTGACTTGATCTTGGATCATTGATACACAGTAGTATTTGCCATCGTGCACAACATTTATATGTACACAAAAAAAGCAGGTTACTGGTAGAAGTTAGATTAAAGCAGGAAAGTGTAGCCCACAGAGGTGTAAGTAAAGCAGTAAAAGATAAAGACAAATCTCTCTCTCGTTACAGTCAAACAGCCTATTTACCTTAGGGTCTGTTTCTGTTCAGCCAATCAGTGTCCAGCCGGCCTCCTCTGCCTTTTCTTGATACAGGAAGCAAAATAAAGTCATATTTGTGGAAAACATTTATTGAAATATAACTCCCCCTTGTGGTTTCTGACAATATTGCAGCAGCAAATAGAAAGAGCATTATTTTATTAGACTGGATTGAAGGTACAACACAAATGGTAAAACCCGAGATTCAAAACCTGCAACTCTATTATCAATTAATGCACATATTAATACTATAGTTATTCATATTTTCTGGTGCTGTTAAAGGTTTCTTTACATCAGATACATATACACTTGAACTGTTCATTTAATAACATATTTTCATTTAACCTGTAGCGGTTTCCTGCCACAAACAGAATGCGCATTCGAGACCACGTGAGGGAACATATTGCTGGTGTGCTGTTGTTGTTGTTGTGGTTATGTGTGATTTGTTTACCCCGCCCACCTGGGTGTCCTATAATAAGAGCCCACATGAGGCTCAGCGGCCCCACACAGCTGTCTCATTGAAAATGGATGCCAACATTGTTGTAATGGGGACAGAAAGCGTCGGAAAGTCAGGTAAAAACATTTCTGTAGCGGATAAATATTTATATATATTATGTTTCTGGTGCACATGCTTTAAAATATTGTTGTTTTTCAGCGCTGACTGTGCGTCTCTTAACTCGGAGGTTCATCGGAGAGTATGGAGATATTGGTAAGTGTCTGTTTTACAAACCTCGATGCATTGCAGGCTTTTAACTTCATCTAACTTCCCATTAACTTGACCTTTTGTCTTGCAGAATCCATCTACAGTCACAGTTTTTTGATAGATGGGAGGGAAATCACTCTCAATATTTGGGATTCACCTTATTCTGAGGTAAGGAGAGATACAAATACACAAAACTATCTGACAGTTGCTATCAATGAATTCTGATCTTAATAATGCTGTTTTATTCTGCTGACAAGCTGTGCTGTTACTAGTGACAGATGAAGTAGCCTACTCCTAACATTAAATAGAAATATTACAAAGTAATAGCTCAGCAAAATGTGCTATTAAAGTAAAAAATGTATGGCCTAAATGTAAATTCCATACTGATATATTTTTATGCATTTGATTATTACTGATACCTTTTTTAAAGTAGCATTTAAAAATAGGATTCAGCTCATTTTAAACACTTTTATTTTTGTTAGATTTATAATAATCTGCCATTTTAGAAGATTTGTATGTCATATGTTAAACTTAAAGTACCTGGAAAGATAATAATAATATAATAGCTGTAGTGCAGTAAAAAGTACAGTATGTCTGACATTTAGTCAGGATTTTCACACAGTTCCAACATAAAATGGGGAAAAACTCAAGTATACAGGTATCTTTGTACTTAAGAACAGTATTTGAGTAAATGTAATTTGTTACTTTCCGGGAATGAATTTAAATAATCTGATTTCACAGGATTTGTCTGTGGAGACGTCACTCTTTGAGAAGAAAGTCCAATGGGCAGATGGCTACGTTCTTGTCTACAGCATCTGCGACAGGGCCAGTTTCAACACCGTCAGCAGGCTCATTCAGACCATCAAGTCCACTAAAGACTACCTGAACGCAGACAAAGCGCCCATAGTGGTTGT
Organism: Cottoperca gobio; assembly: GCF_900634415.1. Classification (NCBI taxonomy): domain Eukaryota; kingdom Metazoa; phylum Chordata; class Actinopteri; order Perciformes; family Bovichtidae; genus Cottoperca; species Cottoperca gobio. The sequence goes on from NC_041360.1 coordinate 15,783,278, forward strand.
GGGTAACAAGAGGGACCTGCACCACAGACGGACAGTGCTGAGCGAGGAGGGCCGACTTCTGGCTCTCAACACAGACTGCCACTTCTACGAGGTGTCGGCGGCCGAGAACTACCACAGCGTACTCATGATGTTTCACGGTCTGGTGGACAGGATGAAGGATGCAAAGCTGGCCACGAAGCGGCCTCTGGGGTTCAGGGGCATAGTGAAAAGCATGTCCGCAGTGTTTGCCAGGAGACGGACAGACTCCTTGGAGTAAGAGCATTACGGAAGAAGAGTTTTCTATGAACTCTGCATAAGAGAGATTACACATTATGAGTATTTGATTGGATGGATATCACAGTCTGTCAGTGAAATACTACCATGTTACTGTGCCAAAGGTAATGATCAAGTCCCCTGAGGCAGAGACACTGCAGAGATGGGAACTGCTTTTCATTAAAAAGTGTGGAAAAGCCATTCAGCTTAAAAAAACATGGAGAAAAACAATGTCAAAGATGTTCTTTGGTGACAGGTTTTGACGTTTGCTGCACTTCGAGGCTGGGCTGATGATATGCAATATGTTGAAGCTGTGGTTCCAGATTGGAAAAAAAATCTAGGCACACATTAAGTGTGCCTTTTACTCATGATGATGATGATGATGATGATGATGATGATGATGAGCAAAGATTTGAAATGCTCTGGAATCACTGGAAAAAGTGTCTGTAATTCTTGAAGGTAAAACATGTTGTATTTATTTTCACTGTAAAGCAAGAGACCGAAATAAGTGTTTTATATAATAATAAGCTCTTTCATGTTTAATTCATAAACTATAGGCCATGTATTGACTGCATTGTTTAACTAATCCTTGATTTATGTCTTACAAGGATATAAATAAAGTATAACATGTGATTTTCATTTGCTATTTGTTGATCCCCCCCCCCCCCCCCACCCCATTAAGAAAATACTCATACACCTTTTTTTACAAGGAGTGATGATAATGGATCAACTTCAGATCAAAAAAGCCAGATTTGGTAAAAACAATTTGCTTGATTCCACACATTATTCACACAGTAGTCAGTCATAAGTAATGGTCTGATACTGTGGGACCTGGTAGAGACTTGTATGTTTGGAGACTGCTGGCCAAGAGCTGCATTCCCATTTGTGAGAGTACGTGGAATATTTCTCTGATAGACACAAGCAGGATATGATCCGGCTCAGTCTTGTGAATTAGCCAGAAAACATTCAGTGGACCGGCCTCCTGTCAGCCAGAGAGCATAAATACCCTTTTGTATGTGTGTGCGGTTGTATCTGTCAGTCAGTGTGTTCTTGTGTGACTGAGGTTATTTTGAGTTATGACTTAAACCTGAAACATCGGAAGGCTTGAATCTGTTAATAATTCGAAAAGTAGACAGAGGACCCAAAAAGAGATAAAATAGTGATTCACCAATCAAACAGGCAGCAACTGATGAATACTTTATCAGCTAATCAAAAACCCCTTTGTGCTTCTGTATCTGGGAACTGAACATGCTGATTCATTGAGTAGAACTGAAGGTACTACTTGAAAAAGTCAAAACCTTTGCTGAAATCTCTTCACTTTGAGCACTTTCCTGAAGATGTGGACATGTCATTAGTGTGGATAAAGTTAAAAAAGACAGAGAAATTAGTGAGCAGTAAGTCTCCATATTTGTATTTATGGAGTCCTATTGCTTAAATAGGCACATCATCTAAAATATATGTTTTAAAGTAAGCTTCATGTGTATGCTGACAGCATTCACACTAATTAAGGGGATTGTCCACACACATTTCCTTCTTATCTTCTCCCCCAGTCAAACTTAAACTGCGACTTCATCTTCCTGTATGAAACTAGGAGACCATGAACAATTCCTCTAATTTGTGGCTGGCCTGCTCCAGTTAACTTGCTCTGAACCCCAACATTAGGCGGCAGACACGTCTATTCTTCTGATCCTCTCTTTGACCTCTGTTCGGTGTCAGGGAGATGTCTATCCACCATGTGTGGCTATTAAGGCAGCACCATGGGAGGGCAAATGGCAGGTAAGCTGGTGCCAGCTCCCCCTCCTTTCTATTCTTGTGTGCAAGGAATCTGACAGGAACAAGGCAACGGGTTAACAAAGTAAGAATGGGGCAGTCTGGCCCCTGCAGCTCCTTGTCACAGTCTCTGGTCACTTCACAGCACGACCCAGAATAAACTGCAAGCTGACAAAGATATTTCACCTGCAAGAGAGGCCGTTATGACGCCGACATTTACATGGAAGGAACAAGAGTTCTACATAAAAATATAAATGTGTACATAAGAAATGTTCTAGCTATACCTATCAGTTTGAGATTAAAACTATTTGGTTGCATGTTACCACTGTTACCACTTTTCATGCCGCTGAATGAGGAAAGTGCATTTGGATAAATTCTAATGATAAATTACAAATCCATTAGAATATTAATTAACATTTTAATTCACAACCCTTGAAATTAAGCATGCTTTTTCAACGGCATTTTGTGCCACAAAAGATACTTTTGAGACACTTAATACAAGATGCACTTTAAAGAAATACATTTAAGCAAAAGAAAAAAAAGAAAAATGTAAGCAGGCCATGTTGTGTTTGTGAAAAGCTGTCAAAGGACTTTTGTGAAGCACTGTACACCATTAAATGCCTTTTATGTACAATATGATGTGCTTGCCAAGGGTCATGAAAATGCATTGTGGGCACAATACTCTTGGCTGCTCACCCAGTGTATCATGTTTGTATTATAGGTACACCATGCTGCATGTGACATCTGACACTGATCCAGTACAAAATAGCTGCGTGTGGTTCACTGACCTCCAGTCTTCAAAAAAAGAATTATCTTGCTGGTCTTAAAGGTTTTCACTTTAAAGCCTCACAGCACACCTCACATACAATATGTATTGAATATACCTAAGAGACACTGAAACACCTTGCTTGTGTAAAATGATGCACTTCTGCCTCCAGATCAGCCTTAATACTGCAAGATATTGACGAGGTGTTTCACACATCTCGGTCCATGTTTACCTTTTGGTATCAGATCAACTGCAGAAAACAGCAACCTGATAATGAACTCATGTATCATATACCTTACATTCAGAATGTATTTTCCATTTAATTATTGTGCATCTTTATGATCACAGACAGGTCCCCACAATAACCAACCATTTTTACAAGATGTATAATTGTGAAAATAACTGTGGCAAATAGACAGAAAGATATCTCAAGATGTTTTATACGATGCGTGTCTTCATGCGTCCATGGGGAATTTTACACACTATTGTCCAATATAGCCTTTATTTAAACAGCCCTGCTCACCAATTGAACTGTGCAATATGTATTTACTGTAGGAACCTCTCAGTCAAGGACTTCCTTTAAGCATTGATACTTGAAGAAGATCTCTGACTGAAAACAGCTCTATTCTAAATTATATTTTCTCTTTATTGCTCGAAACATTGCATTATAAAAGCTAACAGGGAGAGATGTTGCAAATTAACTTAGGCTGTAAAGGTTTTGGTATGTTGCATCAGTCTATTCAGTAAATATTATATGCTTGTGTATCTATTTCTGCAGAAGAAAATGTAATTTAAATTCCTGAAGATTCATATTACACACATGCTATTATAATACAGACTGAGTGTGATCTGTAAGTTAGAATTTAGGGACTGTCCAGACGACTCAAGTTCAATACTTTAAACCTTAGTATCTTGTTTCTCAAACCAACAGGAGCGGGGAAGTATTTCATGACATGGCACACTGCGACAATGTTTGCAACCTCCTCAAACATGCCCTAGGGAAAGAAACTAGTCCTCTCATGATTGTACCGCTCAGCCTGTGTCACTGTCCGTGGGTTAATGTTGTTCTTGCCAGAGTTTGGACCTGCAGTTACGTGCTGTATCAGACACTGTGGTTTGTCACATCTTACAACTCCACCTTTCAGGTTTGATGATCACTGCTGGAGAGCAATTTACTATGGAGCAACTGGTTCAAGGTGTACTTTTTCTGAGACTGATCTGGTGTTTGAATACTTGTGGCCTGTAGTAGTATGAATCACTCACATCCAAAATGTATTTTCCACCCAGAAGCATCATGTTTATTTACAACACAATCCTAGGAGTGTATCAGCTCCTGAGATGATGGTCTCAGTGCCTCCAGCACTTTAACACATTCATCATTGAATATTGTGACTTTTAACATTTAGTCAAATAGTAACTAAACCACTGGAGCCTGACTGGATGCTTTAAGCCAGAGTCACTTAGTGGAAGAATGACGTGAGTAAACAAGGAAGTACAGTATCCCTGACAAAGAGCCCTCCAGCACTCCACAAGGAATACTTCACCCACAAAATGACAAATGACATTTGTTTATCAATCACTCGATTACCTACATTTATTTAGTTTTTTCTCGCATGCTTCCACATTTCTTTTTATGAATTCTTGATGAATAGGGCCATATTTTAACAACAGCGTAACTATATCAAAACAACCCTTTACAAACTTTTATACAACTCGTACGGTATAATCCAAGTCTCATTTATCCAGACGTATAACACATGCATTTTTGTTTTAATTCACTTTCGACTTGTCGAGACTCACACAAAAGAGTAGAGACAGAGATGAAAATATTTCTGGATTCGTCATTGAACCACCAACTTTAGATAAATCTGACATCTGAAATTAAATACAAATATACCAAAATGTAACTAGAACAGATATACAATGTAACACATGCATCATTATATTATAGCTTCAGATCACATTTTAGACCTCAACTGAATGCTGTTTCCTGCCTGGCTGGTGGCAGGTTTTCAAGAGACATAACTGATCAACAGAACGTAATTTTCTTTCCCTTATCAAATACAAGCAGGCCTCATTTCATTACTGGGTAAGTAACTTAAACCGGATATATGGGCTAGAAGGTCAGCGAGTTCAGAGACCCGGTGAACAAAGAAATAAAAGAAAGGGTGAGACTCGCAGTATGACGTTATTGTGGAGAACATAAAATTAAACAAATTGAAATGTCCTGTAAAATGCGATTTAACATAGAATGTAGAATTATCTCTGTATTGATTAACTAAGACCATTTAATCAATCAATGAGCTGCTCTGTCCTATCGGAAGGGGAGAAGAAAGAGTTTGGTTTGGCTAAAATGACCTTTGTTATGATCAAGTTTATAGTTTAATGGGATCAAATGTTGAAATATCTCTACGTTTTGCTACGTGTCCGTCTGTTCACCTACCCTTTCTACAAGTAATATTTTTGAAATATGCTAACTCCCTATCTTGCTGAGAGTTAGATGAGAAGTATGATGGCAGCCTGCTAGCTTAGCTTAGCATAAAGACTGGAAACAAGGGGAGACAGCTAGCCTGACTGTGTCCAAAGGTAACAACATGCCTGATATTTGGGAGTAATGTGTTGCATTATTTCTTGGCCTGGAGAAGTTACGTACTTCCTTTAGGCTGACACCTGGACTCTTACCTTGTGGCATTACAGACTTTCAATTTCCCAATACAGGATTTACACAGGAGGTCTGGAATGTGCAGACTATAAAACAGACTAAGGTGCTCAATGAGCCTATTCGTTAACGGGATTTAATAAGAAATGTGTTAACTGTTCAAGAATGCCAACTATCCAGTTGCTTATGCCCTTTTGCCTTTGCTAAGCTCCCCTGCAAAGACTTAAGGACCCCCTGCAGCGATCTACAGCTTTCCAAATAAAGTCCTGGTGTGTCCACACAGTAACCATAATTCAACCCCCAGCGCTGAAAGTTGTGAAGGTTCAAAGTTCAGTAGCACTTGTAACTTTTAATGGCTTATCTTACTGGTGCTTTTCTGTGTTTTCTACATGAACCAGCCCTTTTGCATCCAGTACAGGAGGTCTAAAACTGTTGAAGACGAACCTGAATACCTTTTGCATAATCAAGCCAGATTGTTATTGCACATCGATTTTTTCCATTCTTCCATTATCTGTTCTTATTTCAAACAGTCACTAAAAGTAGCCATGCAGAAGTTTATTTTGGCAAGTTGTCAAGTGCTCTTTGATGTGCATAATAGGTGTATGAGAACACTTAGAGTCAAAGTAAAAGCAGACGTATCTGTCTGCATGTCACAAATGCTCTCGTTCCAGAGAACATTTATCATGGAGACACTTGTCAGACTTCTCTTCGGTCTCTTCAGTCTAAAGCCCACCACGCTTTCAATTTTCACAATGATTGACAAAGATTATAAATCACAACCTTTCTCCCATCAATGATATATAAATGGTAGAATAAGCAATTTATGCATCAAGTGTAGCATCTGAATGCATCATAACTAACAAGATCCTGCAGATCAAGAGATAACTTGCTCGTTTGAGCTTTTAATAACCAGATCCTGAGTGCAGGGAAGTCATGTCTGGAGGGCAGAGCTGAACATAAGGCTTTGATCTAATATAAAACGGGTTATTAAGTTGGGAAAACATTTCTTCTAATGTGAAGGGTTCATGTGGAGGGGAAGTGAGAAAGAGTTTTGCACGTGAGCCGGTAAATTAAATGAGGCATGGTTATGAGTAACTCATCACACAGTAGGGGGTGTGAGGTTGACCGTTTTCCTCCCTGCAGCAGACTCTGCCTGCAGTAACTGGCCATAAGGGCTCTCATACAGAAGCACACGTAACACTGGGCGTATTGATATTTTAACTTATAGGTTAAATGTGTATTGAGTGGGTTACTGTCTACTTTGTAAAATAATAAAGATTCTTTAACTAAGTTTATGGTTTCTCCTATGATGTACCATTAAACCCCCTCTGAATAATTCACATCAGTATGAAGGAACCATAATAAACATAAAAAAAATGCAAAATTAGAAGAATTATTTAACCAAATAAAGTCAATAAAACTTTGGCAGAAAATGTTGTTACCATAAGGGACCACATCACCCATATTGATATTGAAAAGATTGATTTTCAGGGCCGTTTGTTTTACGTAATATTCAGTTTACATGCAACATATTCACACAGCGTGAGCATACGTTTCCTCTCAGTATGCACATACATCTCGACAGCTTTGGCTGACTGCCAGACTGAACTTACTGCAGGGGTCCGGTGTTGTGTAACGGCCCCTTTGTCTCATATTCATCCTCTGAATTATGTCGAGGAAAGGGGAGTTGCAGGGAATGTGTACTGAATGTGAAGAATGCCATTGCTTGCATTTCCGAGAGCTACATCCAGGGTCACACAAGATGTCCAGTGGTGGGACTAATATATATATATATATATATATATATATATATATATATATATATACAAATATTAGGATAGTATATAGCTTGGACTGATTACAATGCTATCGCACAGACTCCCTGTTACACCTAGGGACAATAACGTAGCACAGTAAAAGATAGATAAAAGATTAAAATATATTTTAATGGGTTAAGATTAAGAGAACGCTAGAGAAGCCCACACAGTGACAGAATAGAAGAGAATTTGTTAACTCATCAGCACCTTCTTGTTGTGTGCCAATAGAGTTAACCACAGACTCATTATGTGACTGAACAGTGATGCTACAGGGGAAAACTCCTTTAAAGCTGATTCTGGTTTTAAGTGAAGTACCCTCATTCTCAGCCAGATTGGATTTAATGAAATTCAGGATGCTATCAGCCAACCAAAGCCTATTTTCTAAGCGAATGAATGCAATCAAAAATGTCAAAAGTAGAAAAAGGTCCAACGGATTTTGGTAAACAGCAGTCACCTCTGTGTCAGATGAAATGAGGAATTCATTAGTCACCGTAAGCAGAAACCCTGAAACCTGAATGAAAATGCTTAACAAAGTTTTTGGAATTTGTTCAGGGAATTTGTTTTTCAATTATTGGGCAAAGATGAGCCGTTTGGATCTTGGATCAGACAAAGTGTCTTTTTTCATATGACCACCAGGGGCTTTAAAGTCATAACATTAAATTATTTGAGGTTTTATTAAGTTAATCACTGAAATCGTTTCATTGTGATCTATATTAGGCAGAAAGAAAGAGGAATATGATTTTCAATTAATTAAGATGACTGCTTTGAATATGTAATGCACATTAATTAAAAGAAAAAATGTACATTTTGGGAAATACACTTTTTTGCTCTCTTGCTGAGAGTACACGAAAACCAGTCTTACGTGTGAAGGGTACATTTAAACCTAAAACCTTGATCTGGCAAATTATCGTTTTTACTCTTTGTATGAATTAAATAAACGAGATATAACATGTTAATTACTGAGTTTTAGAGGTGCTGCTACTCAAATTTTGTTACCACTGGACAGAGCCAGGCTAGAAATTTTGCTAAACTAACTGGCTGTTAGCCGCTGCTTCATATTGGTTGTAGAGATATGATATTGGTATCTGTATTCTTAACCAAATCTTAGCAAGAATGCAAATATATATTTCCCGAAATAGTGAATTCTTCCTTTAAATTCATCTGTTCAGATTACAATGGAAACCATAATTATATTTATATATATATAATTATTTATATAAAGCTTTCCTAACATCCATGTTGATCTTGATGTTATAAATATTATAAACCATACCTATTAAGTGCTAAAAACCTAATCTAAAGCAATGACATATTGTTTTACTGCACATCAATAATTACCTCCAGTGATTTGATTAGAGGTGAGGATGACGACTGTCTCTACGATAACAGACACACAGTAGAGGTGTGAGAGTTGCTCCCTTGATACATGTTTGTGTGTTTGAGCAAGTTGTTAGTTATCTGATTGTAAGCTTCACTGCACAAAGTGCTTTCCATGAGTCTTCTGGAGCCGGAAAGCCAGTAGCAGACGTCTGTTCACTCAGTACGTAACGAGGAAACAGCTAGACAGGACAATTATATATATAGCTCTGTATAAGGATAAAAAAAAAAATTCAAGACATAGAACAATAGAAGAGAGAAAGGAAAGGTAAATACACTGTATGGGTACATTTCTTAAGTTTACATAAAATCAAAGCTTTACGAACAACTTTTTTTAATGTAAGTGTCATATATTTATAATGTATTATAAAATGTACCCATACAATGTAGTATATTAACTGTTATGGAAGTTCAATACCTGCTCGGTTGTGTAGAACACAAACTGTATTTCTAAAAATGACCACAGGAGAGCAGCTGTGAACAAAAAAACCTGCTCAGTTAACTCTCCATAATGGGTGTGCTCTCTGTGTGTCTGTTTATTTCTTCTTACCCGTCTCTCCGTCCGTATTATGTCTATTTGTCTGTTTTTTGTATTTGTCTGTCTGAATGTCTATTTGTGTGTCTGTGTCTTTGTCCTTCTGTCTGTCCGTCAGCCAGACACCCAGCAATCCAAACTATCAACATGTCGTTTCTAAACATCACTATGCAATTTAAGGTAAACATAGCTCATCCCTATTTGTACAAACTAAATATAATTAAATGATAATAGCCTATTGATTGAATGATGCTGTGGCCCGGTCTGTGTGGAACAGAATTGGTGGCGACAGATGTTGTGCACACATTTGAATTTTGGACTCATGTTGAAGCACAACAAATTAATCTGCTTGTGGATCAAGTGTCAGAGTGTTGGTCCAGAGCCCAGGTGCCACATATAGGGATACATATTGGCATGCTGATTACGGCACACTGCATTGGGATGCTGATAGCAATACACAAATGAGGATGGAGGGTAATTGCAGGCGAAAATATTGATTCTGCAATCAAATAAGGTTGCTGCTACTACACTGTCTACATTTCTACATGCCTATTCTGTGCTAGCAATATATGCTTAATTGCAAAGTAATCCAATGCAAGTAGTGCATCAATTATGTGGTAGACTATTAAGTAAAAGTATGCAGTAAATGGGCCTTCAAAACGTTTCCTTTTGACACCACCAGCATTGCATTGACATTTGTAGCTACAGTAACTGAGTGGCTCTAAATATGGCAATGTTGGTTTTGTCACTTGCTCCACCACTTTGGACCAGATTGAAACATCTTAACTATTAGACATAATATTTTATACAGACATTTTTGGTCTCCAGAGGATGAGCTATACTGACTTTCAAGATCCCCTAATTCAAGTGAAATGTCTCAACAACTATTGGATGAATTGTCATGAAATTTAATAGACACATTAATTTCCCCCCCTTGAGATGAATCCTACTGACTTTGGTGATGCATTCTTTTTCCATCTAGCACCATCACCAGGTTAATTTGTTCAACACTTTATGAACCTGCTTATCTAATGATATTCCCAGCAGCCTCAGCTGTTGTGTTTAGCGCTAATAAGCAAACGTTAGCATCCTACAGCAGATGGTCAACATGGTCTACATTACACCTGCTAAACATCAGCATGTTCATTAGTCGCTGCACATAATGAAGGAAATATCCAATTCAAATTGGCGGTGAACATTTTGCAGATATGTACGATAAAAATATTTTGTCTGATATGTTGAAGAAAGTGTTTGAGAAATGCCATTATTCCCCCCAAAAAACTGTAAAAGTAAAAGTCGGTAAAGTTAGGATGTGTCAGCATAAATGGCTGCAGCAACATCAATGAAAAACAACTAGGGACCTTTTCTTTTCTACTTAAATACATTTCAGTCTCGCTAACATCACCCATTCATCAAACAAGCTGACCTAGTAGACAAAATCTCTATAATTTATTAAAAGTATTGCTATTTTATAATATTTGTTAGGACTACTAGAATAGTAACGTTCATGTGTATCGAAGTTATTCATGATGTATGTATATAATTGAACGAAACTGTGGGCAAGCACAATGTAAAAATATGGATTTTACTGCTCTGTCAGCTCAGTATACTTTGGTCTTTATTGCTATGACTGTACATGCGGACATTTGTAGTTGAAACCCACTGCAGGAGCACTGCAGAAGAAATTCAAAACTTCAAATCTTAATCACTTTTACTTGAACTTCAAAACAAGATTTGAAAGTCAAAAAGAACTCTTCAGTTTAAGGTTGGGTATTCATCTTGCGCCTCTACTACACAAAAGATGCTATTTTCCAGTCACAAGCAGCTATTCAACTCAAAATGGTTGAGCTTTGCAAGGCAAAAGTGTAACAATAAAATAGATTGTTTGTCAGAGCAAAATTACCTATATGAGTGTTTCTGATTTGGCACCCCTGCCACTAGAATGAAGGCTTACGAGCAGGAAATAGGTCCAGGCAAATACAAAGGTTGCCTCTTTCACTCATGGTTGGCAATGTGTTTCAGCCTCACGTCCGCGAGTACAGGACAGTAATTGCTTGCTCTCTTTGAAAGTGCTGTTGACAGAAGAAAGCAAATGAAAAAAGATTCTGCTGCAAGAGAAACAGAGTCATGAGCACGGTGCAGCTACTTGATGAATGAGAGCCAAACAAGCTGTCTTTGAAGTTAAAATGAAACACAAAATAGATTAAAAACAATAAAGTTTATTTATTTTCTTACACATAATGTAGTAACTGAACATAATTACTAGCTACCTCTGCCTTAAGGGATCTACGGGGGGCAGTGCCGTTCTATCGCTCAGAACCACTTTGGCCCAGATGGTAATATCTCAACAACTGCTGTATGGATTGAGCTGAACTGTATTTCCACTAGAGTAAGGCGTGTTAACATTTAGCTCAAAGTTTCCCTGTACAGCAAAATCTTAAAGAGCCACCTATTGCCGTAAAACTTTGTGTTGTGTGTTTGGACAACAATGGAAGTGACAGGGTCTGTTGGGAAACGAACCCCGGTCTCCTGCGTGGTAGGCAGACTCTCTACCACTGTGCTACCCAGGGGTGATAGGCTCAGATGCAGAGACAGACACAGGCTCGGAGTGGGTTAGAAAAGGAGTCTTTACTTTTAGACAAACAGGTGGCAGGACAAAACTCAAAATACCTCCAGACAACTAACAGGTAAAGTCTGGGCAAAAACAGGATCAACAGAGGATATACGAAAAGCAGGCAGCAAAAGGATCTTGAGAGCTAAAGAGCAAAAAGGCAGTCAACTTAGGAACTCGAGACAAGGGCACAAAAACGGACACTTCAAGAGACGGCTCAAAACCACAACTTGGGCTCCGGCAACAATTCAAGACTCAGCAATGAACAGAAGAAAACAGGCAGCTTATAAAGGCTAGCAAACAAGGAACAGGTGCAACCAATGAAACAATAAAGACAAGCACATGACACAGAAATGAATGGTGGCGACCCCACATGGTCCAAAGAGGAACTGCAGTCCAAAAACCCTGACAGGAACCCCCTCCCTATGAATGTCCTGACGTTCCCACACGGGCGATCAGGGTGGCTCTGGTGGAAGGCCTCGATGAGGCCCGGATCGAGAACATGCCGAGACGGGACCCACGACCGCTCCTCAGGACCATAGCCCTCCCAGTCCACCAGGTATTGAAGGCCCCTCCCCACCCGACGAGAATCCATTAGGCGGTGGATTGAATAAGCAGGGCCACCATCAATGATTCTGGGGGGCGGAGGGGGTTTAGCTGGAGGAACCAAAGGACTTGTGGCGACAGGGCGTAGGCGAGAGACGTGGAAGGTGGGATTGACCCGCATGGACCGGGGAAGTTGGAGACGGTAAGCCACTGGGTTGATCCTCCTCAAGATCTTGAAGGGCCCCACGAACCGTGGCGCCAGCTTGCGGGACTCCACCCGTAGAGAAAGATCTTGTGTCGACAGATAGACCCTCTGCCCCGGACGTAGCGGTGGTGTAGGTCTGCGGCGGCGGTTGGCATGGCGCTGGTACTGCCGTGCGGACCGCTGCAGGGTAGACCGGGCCTTGTGCCAGACCCGCCTGCACCGTCGGACAAAGCTCTGGGCCGAGGGAACACCCACATCAGTCTCTTGGTCAGGGAAGAGTGGAGGCTGAAAACCAAACTGGCACTCGAAGGGACTGAGACCTGTAGCAGAAGAACACAAGGTATTATGTGCATATTCAGATCCACCCAGATCACAAACCTGCTCCATGATGATGGATTGGAGGAGGCCAGGCATCGGAGGGTGGTTTCCAGGTCCTGATTTAGCCTCTCAGTCTGACCATTGGACTCAGGATGGAACCCTGAGGAGAGACTGACCCTAGCCCCAATCAGCTTGCAGAAGGCCCTCCAAAACTGCGCGGTAACTGGGGCCCACGATCCGAGACCACATCAAGGGGGAGACCAAAGAACCTGAAGACATTCTGGCACACAGCCTCGGCGGTCTCTAGTGCCGAAGGGAGTTTGGGCAGGGGAACGACCCGACACGCCTTGGAAAAGCGGTCGACAATAACCAACATGACTGTGTTTCCCTGAGAGGGGGGAAGGCCTGTAACAAAGTCCAAGGAGATGTGGGACCAGGGCTGCTTGGGGATGGGTAGAGGGTGAAGGAAACCATGAGGCGGGGTACGGGCGCTCTTACTCTGGGCACAGACAGAGCAAGCAGCAACAAAGGACCTCACATCCGCATTCATGCCAGGCCACCAGAACCGTCTCTTGACAAACTCCAGAGTCCTGCGTGCTCCCGGGTGGCTGGTAAGGCGTGAAGAGTGCCCCCACTGCAGAACTTGGGATCGCACCACAGTTGGGACAAATGCCCGGTTGGAGGGTCCATTCCCGGGGTCTGGCTCCCTCTTCTGGGCCTGGCGAACCAGTGACTCGACTCCCCATCGGACAGGAGCCACAATCCTCGAGCTCGGGAGGATGGGTACTGGAACTCTCTCATCTGACCTGTGAAACAGTCTAGAGACTGCATCAGGCTTCTGGTTCTTCGAACCGGGGCGGAAGGACAAAACAAAATCAAATCTATTAAAAAAAAGAGCCCATCTTGCCTGCCTGGGGTTGAGACGTTTGGCCGTTTTGAGAGGTTTTTGTGGTCGGTCCAAACAAAAGGGTGTTGGGCCCCCTCCAGCCAGTGGCGCCACTCCTCCAAAGCCATCTTGATCGCCAGGAGCTCACGATCTCCAACATCATAGTTCCTCTCGGCAGGTGAAAGGCGAGCAGAGAAGAAGGCACAGGGATGGAGTTTGCCATCAGCCGGACGCTGGGAGAGCACAGCCCCCACTGCCACATCCGAAGAGTCCACCTCAACCATGAAGGGGAGGGAGGGGTCGGGTAAGGTAAGGATGGGGCGGAGGAAAATCTCCCCTTCAGATCCTGGAAGGCCCGCTCTGCCACTGGAGACCACTTAAAGGGGGCAGATTTCTTCTTGGTGAGATCGGTCATGGGAGCAGCAACAGCACTGAAGTTCCTGATAAACTTCCTATAAAAATTGGCAAAGCCAATGAACCGTTGTACCTCCTTGACCGAAGAGGGTTGGAGCCAATCCCGGACAACTTGAGTCTTCTTGGGGTCCGTGCTGAGACTCCCTTTGGACAGGATGAAGCCCAAAAAGGACACCTCGGAGACATGGAATTCACACTTCTCAGGTTTGACAAAGAGGTGGCTTACCAACAGGAGCTGGAGGACGACTCTGACATGATGGACATGTTCATTGAGGGACTTGGAGAAAATCAAAATGTCATCCAAATAAACAAAGACAAAACGGTTCAACGTCTCTCTCAATACCTCGTTGATGAGTGCCTGGAACACTGCCGGGGCGTTGGTTAAGCCAAACGGCATCACTAAGTACTCGTAGTGGCCCGTTTGTGTGTTGAACGCCGTCTTCCACTTGTCACCGTCCCTGACCCGGACCAAGTGGTAGGCGTTACGGAGGATCCAATTTGGTGAAGACTGTTGCCCCTTGGAGGAGTTCAAAAGCGGTGGTCATTAAAGGCAAGGGGTAACGGTTCCTCACCGTGATCTTGTTTAACCCTCTGTAATCTATGCATGGCCTGAGGCCGCCGTCTTTCTTCCCAACAAAAAAGAATCCGGCACCAGCCGGGGAGGACGAGGGGCGAATGATCCCAGCAGTCAGGGAGTCCTTGATATAATCCTCCATAGCTTGGGTCTCGGCGGGTGACAGGGAGAAGATCCTACCTCGTGTAGGGAAAGAGCCTGGAAGGAGATCAATGGCACAGTCAAAGGGCCTATGAGGGGGCAGGGAAGTGGCCCTCCTCTTGCTAAATACCTCAGCTAGGTCGTGGTACTCTGAGGGGACTCGGGACAACGCGAGAGAGCTAGGAAGCTTAGGGGCTGAGGCACAGCCCCTAGTGAGGAGACAGGAGGACTTGCAATTGGGACCCCACTCAACCACAGTTCTTGAGGACCAATTGATGCGAGGGCTGTGGTGAGATAACCAGGGGAACCCTAGCACAACAGGGAACTCGGGAGAATGAATAAGATTAAACTGAATATGGAAAATATGAGTCACAGTACCCTACCATCCAAGCCGGTCACTGAGTGGATGGTCCAGCCTTGAGATGGGCAGGTGAAGGGCCCTGGCAAGGGTGAGATCCAAGAAATTCCCTGCAGCGCCAGAGTCAATGAGGGCCTGAAGAGGATGATGTTGGTTCCCCCAGGAGATGGTGACCGGGAGCTGCAGGCACGAAGTCGAGGCTGAGGGAGTAAGGGTCGCACCCGTCACAGTTCTCCCTCTCCTGGACGGGGCTGGGGTGGGCAAGCTCGGGACATGAGGAACGAAAATGGTTAGCGGCAGCGTCTCTCCCTCATCCTCCGGTTCCGTTCTGTCTGGGACAGGCGAGTACCGCCAAGCTGCATCGGCTCCTCAGGACAAGGTGGGTTATTCTGAGGTTCCCGAAGCCACTGAAGCGGAATGGAGGTTGAAGCTGTGACGCCGGAACTGGGGCGACTGTCCATTTGTCGTTCACGACGCCTCTCCCACAGACGGTTATCGAGACGGATAGTCTGGTCAATTAGGGACTCCAGGTCTGACACTGGATCTTTAGCTGCCAGCTCATCCTTGATTCCGCCACAGAGGCCATGCCGGAACGCTGTCATCAGGGCCCTCTCATTCCACCCACTCACAGGAGCCAGGGTTCGGAAGACCACAGCATACTCTGCCACACTAGAGCCTCCTTGACGCAGCTGGAACAGTCTATTACCAGCGTCTTTACCTCCTACTGGATGGTCGAAAACCCGGCACATCTCACCCTGTAGTCATTACAGGAAGGGCCCTGCTGTTCCCAGACGGCTGTAGCCCATGACCGGGCCTTTCCAGTCAGGAGAGTGATGATGTAGGCGATACGAGAGCGCTCTGAAGGGAAGTAGGAAGGTTGAAGCTCAAAGGTGAGAGAGCATTGGGCTAGGAAAGCCCGGCAGTCTTTGTGGTTACCCTCATACCTCTCGGGAGCAGGGAGCCGTGGTTCAGACGGAAGCGGACCGCGGGCACCCGTGGAGCTGGACTGCTGAACTGCTGGCGTCAGTGGAGCAGATGGAGGTGATGGTAGACGAGCAAGTAGATCCACAAGGGACTGTTGGAGGTTCTGCAGAACCCCTTGCTGGTGGGACAAGAGAGCCTCGTGACGAAGCACTGTAGCATCATGGCTTAGAACTGCAGTGTAGAGTTGCTCCTCCGACGTCGGTGCCGGTGGAGACTGGGGGTTGGTCTCTGCTGTGTTAGTTGTCTCTGCTGAGCCAGGTTCCATGGCTGAGTCTTGCTGACAGGGTCTGTTGGGAAACCCAGGTCTCCTGCGTGGTAGGCAGACTCTCTACCACTGTGCTACCCAGGGGTGATAGGCTCAGATGCAGAGACAGACACAGGCTCGGAGTGGGTTAGAAAAGGAGTCTTTACTTTTAGACAAACAGGTGGCAGGACAAAACTCAAAATACCTCCAGACAACTAACAGGTAAAGTCTGGGCAAAAACAGGATCAACAGAGGATATACGAAAAGCAGGCAGCAAAAGGATCTTGAGAGCTAAAGAGCAAAAAGGCAGTCAACTTAGGAACTCGAGACAAGGGCACAAAAACGGACACTTCAAGAGACGGCTCAAAAACTCACAAACTTGGGCTCCGGCAACAATTCAAGACTCAGCAATGAACAGAAGAAAACAGGCAGCTTATAAAGGCTAGCAAACAAGGAACAGGTGCAACCAATGAAACAATAAAGACAAGCACATGACACACAGAAATGAATGGTGGCGACCCCACATGGTCCAAAGAGGAACTGCAGTCCAAAAACCCTGACAGGAAGTCTATGGCAAAGAGGAATCAGCTGTTTCAAGCTTATGTTACTCATGCATCACTTGTTAATAGGATCAATTTGTTCTTGGTTTAGGTCTTTTAATAGGATGTGTTGAAACAAAGAAAGATATACTACAAGAATATCATCAGATTCTTTAAGCATAACTCTTAATCAGAACGATTTTTTTTGTCAAATCAAAACTGCTGACGCAAAACTCTTTGTTAAGAAGTTCTTGGACTGAAGTGAGTTAATCTTGGCTAACAGCTCGACCACACCACACCCAGGGTTCCCACTCTTTTCTAGAGATCATTCTCCACGACATTTTCTGTGATGATCTCGCTTGTATGACAGAGAGGGATCGCGCCATACACTTACAGTATACGTTCTCTCTATAGAAGTCTGATTTAATACATGTAAAGTCTATGGCTATAACTTCTCGTAATTAGATTGTGTTTAACTCAAATACAGTTGGGCTCCCATTGATAATTTCCCCGGCTTCCCATTCATTATTATCCAACTCTCTCAACAATATCCAACACACACTTGAAACCATTGCTTCAAGCCAGAGTTGAATCACAAGCCTTTGCAGGCAAAACAAGCTAGCAACCACCTCAACTTTAACAACTAAACCAAACATGCACATTTTTACATCATTCAACAGTTTAAAACAAGTTGGGAAATAAGCAACGCTATGTAACGAACCTGCAGCGTTTCCACAACATCATCAAGAGCAGCCTATTCAAAATACTCTCGTCCATAAACTACCATTTGAGCGTTAATATGATCCTGAACGTATGAGAATAACTTTCCAGGACAACACAAGATTTTTGGGGACATTTAACTTTTTCTCTCATTTTCCACGTGTTTTCAATGACTGAATAATTGAAAAACAGTTTTACGCGTTTTCCTGAATGCGGGGGGAACCCTGCACACCAGCACTTGTTTTACTTTTTTTACCTAACCACATGAGAGTCCTCTTTCAACCAAGCAGCCTCACCACTCTGTCATCCAACACATCAAACAGATGCACCCTAACACCTCACATGAATATTTCCCTTAGTCTTAAAGCAGCAGTTCTCATATTTTAGGATCAAACAATCACGCAAACAAATCCAATAAAAGGCTAGGAAGAAATCCATAACTGTGGATCAGGCAGTTGGTCAGGCAGGCAGAATAAAGGCTGGAAAGCTTCACACTAGACAAGTTTGCAAATACAGATTGGAAATGAACCAGTATGTGGCTAGAAAAATCAGGGAAATGGGAAAAGAAGCAAATACAAATAGAGATAAAGAACTTAAACTTAAAAAAGTCCCCCAAAATGTTTGCTCGTTTGACTTTATTGACAAGAAGCAAACGCAAGATAACCCATACACAACCTCTTTATGGGTTACGGGACGCCACCATAGAAGAAGTGACGTCAGCTCATCAGGACTCACGACCCAACAATAGGTAAGTAACCATTTTGCTATCTTTGTTTGTGCCACGTTTTGTTTTTGGTTAGAATCTGACAAACTCCACCATAAACTATAATTGCTTTTGATATGTAGCGTCAGGATCAGCTTTACTGGCCTAGGATGAGCACATAGTTTTCATTACGTTTTATGCATTGCACTCAATGTACACAGAAATAGACATAACAGCTAGGTACAAGGACAACAAAGCTAAACAAATAATATGTACACAAGTATGTGAAATGCATGAGGGGGCTATAGCCTGAGATTGTATAAAGCCTGCAGAGATTTATCTTCTGTTCAGCAAAATCATCAGCCAACATATGTAGCATATGAAAAAAGTTGAAGCTCTGCAGCTATTGTACATGAGTACCTGTCTAGTTTTATCAAATAGGATGTCCAGATGACTGTAGGCCCAGACACATCATGGTCAATTTAGTCAGTAAGAAGAAATATGAAAGCTTATTGCCACATATTTCTTTTCTTTGGTTCCGTGGTGTTTTCTTTGAGGATATGTTTTGCTGTACTCACTATTAGATGCAGCTTCCTAGCATCAATCCATAGCTGGAAGCACTTTGGATCCTGGCTTCTTTCATCATTGTAGCCCCTTGAATGGGGGGTATTTTGATGTTGGCCTCATAAAACATTGTGCACTTCCTGCAGGTTACTGCTGTGCTGTGTTCAGTGTGGCATAGTATGTTGTGTTGGCTGAATCATGTTGCCATGGGCCTGTCTGGATGCTGTCTTCAAGTGCTCCAGTCTGTAGCTGAGTCTGGAGCCAAAATAGTGGGGCCATTACAGAGGAATTTGTGTGGTTTATGAACAATGCCTAGTTTACAGACTTTAGCTAACAGCATATTAGGCAGCGAATTAATTACTATAGCCAATAGTAGCATTTTCAGTTCAATACAATAACAATTCATAATAATATCACAATGAAATCACACTTTTCCAGGCCCTGCAATACATGAGCAACCCGCTGTCTGTATGACACCTGCCGTTGATGCTAGTACCCATGTCTCATGATGGGAGACGTCCAAGCGCTAAGCTAATTTAGCCGACTGCTGGATGTGGCTTTATACTTAGGGAGTGGAATTGATTATCTAACTCTCGTCAAGAAAGCAAAAAGTAGTACCCAAAAAGTAAAAAAAATACATTTTGGTTACGGAAGGATTGCGGCTTTGGTGGAATATTAAATTAGTCAAAAGTGGTTTCAGCAAAAGACAGGAACAGGTTAGATTTTATTCAACTGAAAACATAATCTTTCTCTAACTTTAACCAAAGTGCTTCTAAACAACCACACGCTGGAGTCAGGATGTGAAGCTCAGTCTCCCGTGGTAAGCTTCTGCACATAACATCCATCTGGACCACGTTCCCACTGATCATAATCCCTGCAGCGATTACTGTTCTCTCATAATGTAACATAGCATATTATTTGCCAATGTTTTTGACAGACTAATGCCAGAGAATGTTATTTGGTGCTGTATATTCTGAAGCTGGGTCATTTGAACATTTAAAAGAACGGCAAGTGACTTTTCCTTTCTGACACATTAGCTACATTAACTGTAGAATAGAAGAAAACTATACTATGGATCCTACTTAACAACTTCTTTACACTAATTCCTACTCTTTGATATTCCACCAGCATACAGATGAATCATTATAGCCTAAAGATATTAGAGAAAAGAGCCTCAGTGTTATTAATTTGCATATTACAAAATTACATGTTGTTTTACATTTATACTGAAGGCTGAGAATTGTCAAAGTAATGTGTGAATTAAAAACAATTCACAAATTCAGCTTTGCTCAACAGAAATTTCGTAATTGTCTTGTTTTAATTTATATTGGTCTTCCATCTCTTATGTTTACTTTGCTGGCCAAGAAAAGAAAAGGTTGACGAGTCTCCCACCTACATTAATAAAATGACTCCCACGCACATTTGTTTTATTTTCTGTCAAAGATCCTGAATTACCAGTGTGTTCAATGAACGGGGTATGACCTTACAGCAATGCTTTTTTTGTTCTGTTTTTGTGTGCATCCCTGAGAGCTACTACATATGATTATGGGATGTTTTTTCATGGCTAATATGCTGTGAAACGGTGAACATTCTGCCACTGCAATAAGCACTCACCATTATCGGGTACTCTAGAGGCATGCAGCTATTATTATTAGTGAAGCGCTATAGAGGGCTTTCTGAGACCATATCATTCAAGAGGGTTTTAGGTTTGTTTTGAGGTACTTAAGGTGTAATGACTTTTACTCATCAGAATGAATTAGGTCTCCTGGTTTCTCAAAAATGTTGATGGATTATATAGTGACACAACAATCTACTGCTACTCATTCTACTCAATATAACATGCAATTTCTCAGAAGTAGAGCTGATGAGCTCAATTACGGTCCAGCAATCTGGTTGAGTGCTTCAAAAGAAGAGCTCAATAACATCAAGCTCATGCAAAACAGCTGCCTGACTTGCTCTTCACTGCTCAATGAGGAGCAGTGTGGAAGGGATGCATGCATGCCAACCTACATACCTACTCAATATATCCCCAGCTATCACACACAATCGACAGACATTATTATAACACCAGACATGCCATCATAGGATGCTTCACATTGCGTTACATAAAACCAATGCTTTAAAGAAAACTGCAATGTATAAAGCTATGAGAAACTACCACTACATTTGACCATAATTAAAAATAGGATAATTAAAAAAAAGAAATTAAGAATAGCCATTAAGAAAAAAATCAGTTTATGCTACAGATGATGCTCTGTATGTGCTAATTTATGTAAAATCTAATGGTACACTTACGTTTATATACATATTATATTAGTATTGATCTATTATTCAATTTAATTATGTACTATTGAGGTTACATAATGAAAGTAAAGTTTTTTTTTCATTTGGTTTAGTTCGCATTGTGTATTGTCAAGAATGTGATGTTTTAATGTTTTGTTTTGTCTTTTATATGGACCCCAGAAAGAATAGTTGTTACTGGTAGTAACTAGTGGGGATCCTACATAAAAAAAATAAAGAAATAAGCAATAAATAAAACACAGCATTTGAACTTCTAATTATTAGCAATGGGTTCTTACATGAATCTTATCCTTCGAACAGGTTTGAAGTGGGTAAGAAGTAACTGTGCCACACACACACACACACACACACACACACACACACACACACACACGCACACACACACACACACACACACACACACACACACACACAAACACACACACACACACACCTCTATAAAAGACATTCTGATTGAATGCACTCTTTGACACTAAATGATGACGAATGCAGTGATGTGTTGTGAAGTGATGTGAAGGTTGCATCTTTATGAGCTGAACTTTAACTTAAAATATTATTTACGTAAGAATAAATATTTACTGTTTCTAGACAAACACTCAAGATTTGAAATTTGAAGTTTTCAGGACCTTTAAACAGACACATTACATAACATTACATTTATCTGACAAGATCTTTGGTTAGAAGCAACTTACAAGTGCATTCAAATTCCATAAAATAGGAACAATGTCCCTCTACCTCATTCCTTGTTTCTGCTGTTTTTCCCTCTCTTGCATTTCTCTTTTCTCAATTTTGTATGGGAAGCTATATGTATTTACACCCTTGTCCTATAATTTTAATTCAATTCATACCATGGAAGAATGACAAATGTGACTAGAAGATTTATTCGGCGTATGTACTGTATATCCTTTACCATTGAACATTTTTGACATTCACTGTCCTATAGATCCTGACATGCAACACAAACCACTATTAAGGACGGTGAATTATGATCGATCAAACCATTATTGAATGTGTAAGTATATTTCACACACTTAAATGTTTGTTATAGAGTAGGATCTCTCCAAATCATCAAAAAGGTTTTCTGTTTTTACTCAAATTCAAATTCAATTAAACATTTTATGACTTTGGTCATCTTTTTACAGTCCAGAACAGCCACAGTTAATTACAGACGGCTGCGGAGCTGGGGGCAGAGCAATTATACGCATATAGTAATAACACTTCTGCATAGGCTGCACTCGTGTTTCCTCGCTTCCTCTCTCCTCTGGAAGCCTCCTCTCTTCGACTCCTCCACGAGCATTTAAGGAATTGGGACGTCCTTCAATATGGCGTGTCTCGATCAATTTCCGGGTCAAGTGATTGAGGAGCGAGGACAGAGGAGTCAAGGAGGGACATTAGGATGAACCCCTCTGTGTGTGTGTTTGCTTGGGCGTGCCACATCATTCCCCTCCTGCTGCCAAACAACCTGCACACCTGCAATACATCCACTCATCAAGTCCCTGCAGTTGACGGCTCCTGGTTACTGAATTTTCCTCTGTGAAACACAAAAATGTGCAGAGAACCTAAACCCCTGAGCTATTCATGAGTGATCTGGGTTTGCATGTATAAGATGTACATGTGTATGTATGTACAGGATGTTCAAGCTGTTTCCAATATCATGTACGGACGTGTTCACATTTCTCATGAGCCAAATGTTTGTTGCCATCTGTTAAACAATGCAAGGCATCCATAATGGTGTGGGGAGGCATCTTATGGGAGCGATCAGGTCCTTTGATCATCTGCCTGGTTGTATATGAATATATTTTATAGGAGCTGTTACACTCCATGGTGCAAACTTCCCTGAAATATAGGGATCTCATATTCCTGGACGATAATGAAACCATACCAATAAACAAATGCAAAAGAGGAGGTTCAGTATCCCACATCACAGTCGAGGACTTCTCAGACAGCGTCTCTGATGCTGTTCTGAATACATTATTGGATACTACCTCTTACCAGGTCGAGCACTTTTTGTCTTTCCATTATTTTGTTCATTCATGTCTTTAGACATTGGGATAATTTCTCAGTTTGAATTGACAATGATAACCACTGAGCTTATTCTGATGGGACAGACAATATCAGCTGTCAAAGTCCTCAGGAGAAAAATCAAGAAAGCTGATCACATCCTATGCAAGATTGTCATTGACTAGGGACACGACTCATGTCACAACAGAAGGACACACTGAGTCATCTCCATGACAACTAAACAAACCCCTGAGTTAATGATGACTGTAATGCATACTTGAAAGCATTGGAAAAAAAGCCAGCAAGTGGAAGCTTTTTCTGTTGTCAAATTGTTTTTTTTTCATTTCATTGAGTATAACTCCGTGTGGATCGCAGAGGACCTGCGTTTCTGTATTTATTCAAATCGGATGTATAGAAATAAACACCTGCATGCAGCCTAATGTGGTCTATGTCACTGTACGCAGCTAAAACAATAGCAATAACTGCCCTGAAGCAAATCGCCAACTGTGTGTTTACTCGCAACAATTGGTGCAGTGTTGAAATAGGGCTGGTACGGTATGCCTAAGCCTATGGGTATGAGAAGTGACTCATTGAGAGTGAAAAATGGAAAATGCTTCCTCTAGTCTCACCGCCCCTCCTCGCTCAGCCCCTCCCTCTCTGTCATGGAGTGTGAATGGACTCTATTGTTATTGCTGTTGCTTTTAGGGGTCATTTTACAAACAAATTCCACTAAATTCAAAAGAAAAATAACAACATTCAATTTTGTCGCTTTCTAAACTATCATTACCTGCATTAATGCTGGAATTTCCTGAAATTTTTCCAGAAGAATAATCAATTTATCAAGTGCGGCTTGACATTCTGCTGCTATTGCAGCTTTGAGATCAATAAAAAAGGAACCATCTGCTGTTTTCTTAGCCTACTACTCCATCTTGAGATATAAAAGATTAGATAAAAGGATTTCACTCAAATGTATCAAATATAATATTTGAATATTGTACAATTTTTACTACAATGTACCAGCTCTGAAATCAATGCTTTAAAATGAAAATTGTTTTATGTTTTGATATACAATGTGAATCTGTTAGCTCACGGTGTCATTCTACACTTGGGTTGCTATGTGGGTGTTTGCAGTTTGTACACCATATTGCACACTTTGACAGTGTGACTATGGTGGCTTTTGTTACATGACCTACATACAAAATGTGTCAAAGGATGAGCAGACTTGGACCTTTATTTGTGAGGGTATTTGTAAGATCACTTGATAATTGAATATCATCATCCATCAACTTTCAACAGTCATAATGTGACAATGAGCTGTCACTGTTATAATTCTGCAAGTTTCGGTTATCCAAATGAATGATTTTGAACAAGTCAAAAACAAAAAAGTCTTTATTTCATTTGGTTATTCCTACAATAACTGATTTGTTGACCACTTGGGGGACCATTTCACCTTTTGAGATTCACAAACAAAGCTTATTTACACATCCAGCAGATGCAGAACATTATCATTTATTTGGAGTCATGTTTGTTTGACCACCACATGAATATATTCACTCTCTTCTCACTCAGTGTTTGGGTTAGGGTTAGGGCATCATTAACTTTGTCTGCTGAGCAGGTAGTGAACAGTTGTATTTTAGAGCCTTTTCACTGAAAACAGTGCTGTGGCCAAAAACAACACTTTGGTGCTTATTCCCAAACACATTTGGAATTGCTCACTTAGCGGTTCATAAGTCATGAGTAAAACACCGAACATGCAGTTTGATGACTTTGTTTGTCATATTGTGATATAATGATATTGGTAAATGTCCTTATTAATATCATGATAAAACATTCTCAGCCATCTCATCCAGCCTTACATCCTTCTATCCCTAATTATACTGGCCTGGATATTAACAATTCAGTAATTGATTCTTTCTAAAGTAAAGAGAGTTCAAGGAGCAGACTCCTGTCGTAATTCACATTACCCATCTTCCTTTCTTATTTCTACCTTAACTACTTTGGTCCTGTTCTTTGGAAACAAAATAATGATCTGTCACCACCGTCAACTTAAAAAAAAGAAAACTGAAAACTTTTCTATTTTCTCAGGCTTTTTGATTTGTCACTATAGTGTGTGTGTGTGTGTGTGTGTGTGTGTGTGTGTGTGTGTGTGTGTGTGTGTGTGTGTGTGTGTGTGTGTGGGTGTGTGTGTGTGTGTGTGTGTGTGTGTGTGTAGTGAAGTATCTAGCTTTGGATTCCGTACTGTCATGGATGTTTGCACAGGCATTCTAATTGAGTTTAGTTGAGTTTACTTTAAAAATGTATTATTATTTATTTATTGTGTAGATTATAAAGTAAACTGCTAGTCCCTCTTCCTGCTGTTGCGCCGCGACAACCCTCCGTTCCTGCTGCCGGATCTCCGCAGACTTCAGTTCCCGCTGCCGGACCTCCACAGACTCCAGTTCCTGCTGCCGGACCTCCGCAGACTCCAGTTCCCGCTGCCGGACCTCCGCAAACTCCAGTTCCCGCTGCCAGACCTCTGCAGAAGCCCCCTGCTGGACCTCCACAGGCTCCATTCCCTGCTACCGGGTCTCTGCTGACATCAGCCCCAGCTGTTCCCCAGCTATCCATCGAGACCCCAGAGGTTCCCCATCTACCCCTCGAGACCCCAGCCCCCGTGCTCCCTCTGTCCCTCGAGACCCCAGCCCTGGGCTCCCTCTGTCCCTCGATACCCCAGTCCCTGTGCTCCCTCTGTCCCTCGATACCCCAGAACCTGTGCTCCCTCTGTCCCTCGATGCCCCTGTGCTCCCCTCTCTTCCCGAGACCCCTGTGCTCCCACCTCTTCCCGAGACCCCTGTGCTCCCACCTCTTCCCGAGAACCCTGTGCTCCCCTTTACTCCCGAGACCCCCGTGTCCCCGTTGACGCTCGAGATCCCCGTGTTCCCCCTGACTGTCGAGACCCCAGTGACTCCGGCCCGGTCTCCTGAGCGGCTCCTCCGGCCCCCAGTCCCGGCCTCCAGCCCGGCTTCCCGAGGGACTACTCCAGCCCGGCCTCCCGAGCGACTACTTCGTCGGCCTCCAGCCCAGCCTCCTGAGCGACTACTCTGTCGGCCTCCAGTGCCCGGCCTCCCGAGCGACTGCTCCGCGGGCTCCAGCCTGTATTCTAGATTCGGCTTTGTTTTAATAAAGCTCGCTTTTGGTTAAATCCTCGTCCTGCATTCTGCTTTTGGGTCCTCACCTTTACCACACCGTGACACAGAGGCGGCTGCCGAGTGCCGGCTGTGCCGACTTCTCTCCGACGTGGGAAAGACGAGAGGAATAAGGAAAAATAAATAACCATACCGCCCCCATTAACATTAGTGTAAGATAGCAGTGCTATTTTGATTTTTATTTAGAGCTTCAGCACTTTTGTGAGTGCTTTTTTTTCGAGACCTCAAAGCCGCTTTACAATAGTAGGGGAAGTGGGGGAGGGGTTAAGACGAGGGAAGAAAGGGAAAGAGAAAAGGAAAAATAAATAAATAATAATAATACGGTTAACAGGGGGCTAGCAAATGATACTTGAGAAGAGGTGCGTCTTGAGGCGGGACTGAAATATGGAGAGGGACTGAGAGTCACGGATGTCTTGGGGGAGGGAGTTCCAGAGCCTGGGTGCTGCCCTGGAGAAGGCTCTGTCTCCAAAGCTGCGCAGCTTGGATTTGGGGGTGGAAAGGAGACCAGCTAAGGTGGATCTGAGGGACCGTGAGGGTTGGTAGGAGGAGATGAGGTCAGTGAGATAGGAGGAGGGCTAGGTGGTGGAGGGCTCTGTAAGTGAGGATCAGGAGTTTGTAGTTGATTCGGAGGGAGACAGGTAGCCAGTGGAGTTCTTTGAGGACTGGGGTGATATGGTGCCAAGATTTGGTATGTGTGAGGAGTCGGGCGGTGGAGTTCTGGACCAGTTGGAGTCTGTTGATGGAGCTTGCGGTGATGCAATATAGAAGGGAGTTACAGTAGTCAAGGCGGGAGGAAATTAAGGCGTAAATCAGTCTTTCAGCTGCTGGGGGGGTGAGAGACGGTCTGATTTTTGCAATATTGCAGAGGTGGAAAAAGGAAGTTTTGACAATATGGCGGATATGGGGCTCAAGGGAGAGGGTGGGGTCAAAGATCACGCCAAGGTTGCGTGCCTGAGGAGAGGGGGAAACAGTGGTGCCGTCAATGGTGAGTGTCAGGTTAGAGGTTTTGCTGAGTGTGGATTTGGAGCCGATGAGGAGGAGTTCAGTTTTGCTGCTGTTAAGTTTGAGGAAGTTGTGTTGCATCCAGATTTTTATTTCTGTGAGACATGATTTGATGTGGGAGAGGGGTGGGCTATGGGGGGATTTGGTGCTGAGGTAGATCTGAGTGTCGTTGGCATAGCAGTGGAAGTCCAGGTTGAAGTGGCGGAGTATCTGACCCAGGGGAGGATGTAGATTGTGAAGAGGAGGGGGCCGAGTACTGATCCTTGGGAATTGTGCATATACTTGCCCTGCAGTTAGTTAGTGGTAGGCTTTTCTATTTTTTAAATGACTGATGATTTAGATGGTATGGATCCGGTAGTACAGTTGAAATGATGCCCCCTATTTCTTTGGAGCAGGTGGCTCGGAATTACACATTGCACCTTTAAATAAAGATGACACATAACCCTAACCCTGTTACCATAGTTACCTGGCGTTATGGATGGAGGGAAGACTGACAGTTTAAAGCGATCCACACATTTTTTTTGTGGAGCTGTGTGAACTGTTTTCAGCACGCCTGTTGATTTGCAGTATAAACTGTAAAATAATTAATCAAAACTATACGTTTGATGTGGGCATAAGCACTGAGGTTTCTGTGGTTATTTTACAACAGTCTGATTCTGATTGCTCAATATTTACCAAGCGAACTTTCCGTGCGTAATTGTGGATTGGCAGTGCGCAACATTAATTCAGTTCGAGAATGTAGATGGAACAAAGTCACCAGTGCAAAGCAAAAGTATTCTGTCTTTCTGCCTCGCTGGCATTGATGCAATACTGCAATCAAAGGGGTTTAAGTGATTTCAGAAAGTTTATATTGGTATGGTTTCACTGATGATGGAACTCTAGTGCGCTGAGGTGTCAACTTGTTCTGAACAGGCGGGCAGCGGACCGCGCGAGACGCAATAATTCGTGGCACCAATCTTCGAGTATTGCTACATCTGCATTGCCCCAACATGTACAGCGCACGGCGAGTCACCAATACCGGCGCAGTCGAGAAAATAACCTGAGTGAGCTCCGAAAGGGAATTCTGCACAAATGTGCGTGGAGGAGCAGATAACATGAATACATTTATAGAGTCTATTTGTATTTATGTTATTTTCTGCGGCATCATTTCTATGGCCAGTTTTTGTTGTTGGGCAGCTGATCTAAACTTTTAGCTGAGGAGAAGACAGGCAGGCAGTCATGTCAGGATACTAAAATGTTTAGCCTATCCATTAAATTACACTGTGTTATACTTGAACCACAACATAATAATTAATCCTCAAACACATACTTAAAAAAACAAAAAATTATTGTAAAAATACAATTATTCTTCCCCAAGGGTGTACGCTGGTCAAGGGGGGGGGGCTACTGCACTGTCCTCTTCGTTAACATAGACGAATCATACCACAGCGGATTGAAGCAACAGCTGCAGTGACTGCAGTAAAAACCCGCTCAGTGAAATCCCCCTCAGAGCTCACTGTCAGCTCCTCACCTAATTGCAGGTAAGGTTTATAATTTTTCTCCGCCTCTAAAATTGGTGTAATTCAGAATTCTTCCCTTCTTCTTTTTTCTTCCTTCGGGACAATAACGAGGCAAGTAGGCTTATCTTTATTTAGAGGGAGTGAAGACTGTGGAACCGTGAAAAAAATGAAAGAGGTGGGTTAGAAGTTCAGAAAATACCTGCACATCAGTAAAACTAGATAGTTTTTTTTCCTCACCTGTGCTGTATAGTATGTATATATTTTTCTGATACCTCCGTTCCTTTCCTAGTCTTTAGAATAGAATAGGAAATTATTTATTGTCTACTTTTTGCGTACAAAAGGCAGATATTCTTTTTTGGTTTGCATTGGCAAATTCTGCAATTAATACACATCATACCACATCGAGATAGTACACATTAAAACACATTTACATACAAACACAATATACAATAGAAGCTAATTAAAGGAGCTCCAGGTACACGATCGTGAGGACTGAATCAAGGTTACATGCTAAATCAAGGTTATTCATTGAGGGTTAGTGCCAGGACTGTCGCTGTTTGTGTGATCACTTTGCATGCTTTTCAATATCATAGAAGCTAAATAACGTGGTTTCTGGTTATTCTTGTGCGTTAAAAAACTGCATGTGACAGAATTGTTTTAACGATGCATAACAATGTGACCTGCAAACCTGCAAAACACCTGTACCTTATGGAATGTTTAAAACACCACCACAAAAAGTTGGACCAATAATTGCTTTCTTTTCTCAGTTTATTTTTATTTTTATTGCAGTACCAGTTGGAGATGCAGATGGAGAAGAAAGACATCGTGTTGCAGTAATCGGGATTATCGCTTTTCTTATCGTGCTACTCGTCAGTCAGACTCTGGTATTCATTATGTTCCACCAGCTGACGGATCAAACTGTGAATGACAGCTGCCTGGGACCCATGTCAGCCTGCAATAAGAGCGCGGAGGAAGACGCGCTACAGCTTCCCACTTTCTCCACCGCAGCCAAAGTCAGAGTCATCATTACCTTCACTCTGTGCGCAGTGTCAGCTGTGTGCAATTTGATTGTGCTGTGGGCAGCCTTCAACGGAGGCAAGCGCAAGTCGCACGTCAAGATCCTCATAATGAACCTGACCGTGGCGGACCTGCTGGTGACTTTCATCGTGATGCCTGTGGATGCGGTGTGGAATATTACGGTGCAGTGGCAGGCGGGAGATATCGCCTGCAGGCTGCTGATGTTCATGAAACTGGTGGCGATGTACTCCTGCGCTTTTGTAACTGTGGTCATTAGCTTGGATAGACATTCAGCCATTCTCAATCCTCTGGGCATCAGTGAGGCCAAAAGGAAAAGCAAAATCATGTTGACTGTGGCCTGGACGATGAGTGTAATCCTCTCGCTCCCTCAGGTAGGAGAAACATAGAAAACACACAGAAAACACACAGAAAACACACAGAAAAAACCCATCTCTACCAGTGACGTGCGGTGAGGTTCATGGTTGGGGAGGCACTAACTAACTAACTAACTCTTTCAGAGTCAGATTTACAAATATATGAACCCAACTGAGTAGCTTATTAACCATTTTCCTGGCAGGATGAACATTGACTACTGGTTGTTTTTCATATCTCATATCAGCATTCTTTATACACACACAGGTAAAGTACATATTTGGCCAAAAAAGAACGTTACATTTATAGCGGCTCAGAGGTACATGTATTGGGCTCACGTGCGCCCTCTTCGGTGCGGCAGAGTACTGTCTGCCTCACCTGGTGTTTTTTCACTGTGGCTTTATGTCACATCAGCAAGACTAAATATGTTACACACCTACATTACATACATTAACTGGACTATGGAAAGTCAGGACGCATAATAAAAGTGTCTGTAAACATTATATTGACGACATACAGAGAGATAGCAACAGGCACGCGCCAAATGCATGCGCTCAACCTAGTTTGCAAGGGATTGCGCAATCCAAGGGGAGGCTCAACTCTTCGCTGCCTCAGCTCGCATCTCTCCTGTATCTGAGCAGAGAATACGCAAATTCAGCGATTTTGACCATAAAAATGATCAAAAGAATTGGATATAGAAAATGCAGTTATAGCACAGACCAGTGGACAAATACACATTTATATTTATTTGTTTTTTTACTTTTCATGATGACGGGGGAGGCGCACGTCCCTGCTCTCTGCACACTATAAACTCATGTGAGGCTTCTTGACACATGACGGCTAAGCTAACACAACACTGCATGTTGGCTTTTTATTTGCTTTTTATTTATTTAATGAAATTTGTTCAAAAAGCTTATATAAATACTGACAGTGTGCTTTCCTCTAGTGAATTCACATTGTTTAGTTTAGCTGGAAACAGAGGCGAGAGTTAATTATATACTGTAAGTGGTTAAGTTTACAGGAAACATGATTCAGGTAATCAAGGTAAAAACAAAAATCTTATGTAACATGAAAAATCAGCTGCCTCACTCAATATGTATTGCTGGTTGCAATACAATTTGTGGAAGACATAATTAAAACATCTAAATGTCTACTTTGCTATTCATCTACTTTGTACAGCAAAACACCTAAAAAGGTTAACTTCGCCTTCACCTACTGTGCTTATTACATTAAGTTTTATTGTTAAAGCTTCACAATAGTTAAAGGTATATTATGCAGCATTTTCCCAAAGAAAACAATGTATAGACTCGATTAAAAAATCCCTTTCAATCATTACTTATGACCCACTAGAAGTGTGTGGTGGTGTCTGTATCTGCATAGACCCTGCCCTCTGCTTGTATTTTCTCTTTTATTCATACACCTTCCCGCAGGGTTGTGCGGAGGTGTGAGCTGTTTTGCTTCAGAATGTAACCGCCATCATCAGAAAAACCAATGTATTCCTCTGATTCATTGCTTTGTTCTACACGCCAACGCCGCTCCCTCTCATCATTCACTCTCTAGCTCGTTGTGCCGGAAGGGCCAACTTTGAATGCATCCTATTACACCTTTAACATTAATATTGATATGATTTGCGCCAGCACATACAATCACAAGGTCCCGGTCACTGGTTGCTTAACATTGAATGAGAAATTCACAACAGTCCTTGAATTAGTTTTAACTGCTAAACACAAATGAGGCAGGGGTTCGCTTGAACCAAAATGTTGTATTCAGGTGTAGCACGATGTCAAGGGATCACTGACCTGCAAGGCTTTCACAAGATTTGCAAATATCAGGAATGCTTATCAAGTAGGCTATAAATGAACTGAACTGTAATGCTATCTCATCAGGTGTAAGGTCACCTTAATATTTAATGGAAATGCGACTGCAGCATACAAAGTAATTCAAGATCCGTCTACTAAACTTATAGACTCAGTTATTAAAAGAAACTTCTGGCAATTTGGTGATCTAATAATTTGAAGATGAGTCTAAATTGTACAATTAAAGGTAAATTACATTTAGTGGGTTTTGAAGAGATTCAATGTCCTTGAATGTGAGACTCTCCTTCCAAGAAAAATGGTAGTATCACATTTGTTGATGTGACGCAGACATCTGGCTCCCACAAGAATTATGACTATGAGTAGGTCAGACTGGATGAATGGGTCAACAAAATGTCAGACTTTAACACAGGAGACCACTGTTCCAAAAGTCAATGTTTGACAAAGAAGCTCCCCTAACCATGATTTCCACCCCTAAACTTAACCAAGTAGCTTTAGTGCCTGCAACTAACAAAACCTTAAATAGCGTTGTCAAACATGAAACAGATTTATTTCTCAATAGGGATTTGTAATGGTTTTGGAGGCGCAGATAAATGATGTTGTCTTGTTGTGTCAGATCAGAAAACATTTGTCTGCCTGCATGGTGGTTACAAATGATACATTTTGTGGATGAATTTGGAGAACTTCTTGGACAATTTGGCAAAAAATTATAGCAACAGTTTGTCCTTATGAGAGGGGTGTCAATCCTCTCATCTAACTCTCAGCCAGAAAGTGAAAAGAGGATAATACTCATAAGACCATATAGAGAGATAACATTTACAAGAAGTATAACTGAACAGTTAAATTAAAAAATCCTAAAATGTGACACTTTTTTTTTGGCATCTAGTCAAACATTTCTTAGGGGGTGGGATTGTATTGGGTCAATGTGTTCATGGCTACAGACCATTTGGAAGCAATGCAAGATATTAACCTCATCCTGGTGTAACTGAAACTAATTATATAATAGTACTATAGTTTGGAGCATTAATGTCTTATAATATGAGGATATCATGAAAGAACACACCTGACGTCATATCACTCATACTGTACACGATGATGCACTCTAAGCAATTTGATTAACAGCTGGCTACACTTATTCAGTGTGTCAAACAGATGATCCTGAAGTGATCCATCCCCTTGTATGGCGCAGACAGTATTTTTCATACCCACTGGTGTACGAAAATATTCTCCACCATTTTATAAAATAAGAAATAGAAAGAGATGACTCACAAACTGTTGACATGAAAAGTAAATCGGAAAGTCCAACTGAGTGCCAGTTATCAATCCATCTAATCCAGTCAAATCAATTCACGAATAGGAAATAAGGAGATAGTCTGCCCAAAAGTGGGAACAAGATGCCCTTGAAACTTTAGTTTTATTTATACATTTTTGAATGTGTTGTTATTCTAATTCTTATTCAGTGCATTCCTGCACCCTTTTATTGAAATGCAAATATAAGGCTCAGGCATTTTGAAACTCTGGGGGCCTCTTTTTAATGAGTGGTCTGACACATCTCTCAATTTATTTGCAACAATAAGTCAGAACAAACGGACAAATCCAGATTTATTTTTAAAAGTTTTTTCTTGAATTTCCAAATAAGACTAATTATACATTGCAGGCATCACTTGTTGTACTTTTCCCACAGCTTTGTGGTGTTGACTCAGAGTCAGATTAGAATTGCGGCCTTTGCCACTGTTTGCTGACTCACAATGTTTGGCATGCGTAAACATTATTTCCAGGGGCCACTGTGTAACAGTAACAAGTAATGTTGGCGACTTCACACTTCAGCCTGCCCACATGTGATGTGGCCTGATTTTAAACTTTTTTGAAGCTTCATCTGACACAGTCTGGATTTAGCTCCTGAGAGTGTAAAACCGAGTAGCCTGGGGGAGGTGACAGGAAAGACAATTGAAACATTTGAAGGATTCCATTTTTATTGTAAAGATTCATGGAAGAATACACGGCTCAGTCTCAATGGCTCTAAAGCCTTTTGTCAGTGGAGGCCGCAGAGATGGTGGCTGCAAATAATAATTATAGGGTAAACAAAATGTTCTCTTTATTCACGTTGTACCTGCAACCTATTTTTCCAAATAGTGCTCAGTGTAATCAACGGTGTCACAAAATCTGCTTCACTAACTGCACGTCTGATTAACAAAAGTAAAAATACACCACAGTCGTTTCCAGCCTCACGATGTGATTGGCTGATGAGTTTTGTAATAAGAGCCAACATTTCTTGATACAACACTCTTCTTGTACATGCACTGACCTTTGAGAAATCCCTCTCTGCTGAGAGGCTTCTGCAAAGGATTCCTTGAATATCCTTTTTGATGTTTGTTTTTGAACCTTTGAAAATCAAAAGGGAACAAAGACCTTGCATTCACAAGCATTGCTGCAGTGTTTGAGTCCTGAGACTCTCAGACAACAATCCAACCTGGAGCTTTTGATGGATGCAAAAACTTCTACACATAACATTTTGTGTTTTCTACTTGCATTTTTTTAATAATTTGCATTGTTGACTAAATGATGATTACATTAAATGTTAATGTATTTATCATTTATTAATTTATTTGATAAGCAGCTAAAGAATGAGATATTTTCTTCAGTTGATTGTTACCAGAACAGTGTTGAAAGAGAGACAACATTTGGCTATTACATTTAGCAAGCTATATCACTTTGTTGGGTTAGGCGAGGGTCATGCTTATGGTTAACGAAAGCAAATATTACTTAAAGGTCTGTGACACAAACTATAATATATATATATATATATATATATATATATATATATATATATATATATATATATATATATATATATATATATTAAGAGTTGTAAAATCTTGCCTCATACTATAGGGGTATAAGCACAAGTGCAGTGTCTTCAAAACTGGAGGTTCTGGTCCTCTCATGTGTCCTCTCCTCAACAGTAACCAGTAGCAACAGCCCTCAGCAACACAACCCCTTACAATTATCAATTATTTTAGGGCTTTGATGAGGACCAGAAGAGATGTACGACACCAAGACGTCTTGAATCAATCCCAGGTTTGTACAGCTGACATTTATTCACCATCAGGTGTAATACGGAGGCTGCTGGATCACTTAACTGAATATTGGAAATAATGGATATCTCACCACATACTGTACATGTCATTACCGTGGAAGCTCATAAGATCAAATCTCCATTTACACAATTAATAAAGCTATAATCCTAAAAATAGTCAAGTCAAACTTACATTTACTTAAAAGCCGGATTTGTTAAACAGGAGATTTTTCTTTTTTTTTTATCAGATAATTGAGAAAGATCTATGCTCCTCACCATGAGGCGCCTTCTTAAGTTTTAAAATGGGGGAGCAAACTTTTAAAGATACAGACGGGGTTGTCTGGGGTCGTCCCCCAGAAAAAATAAATTGTAGTTCAAAACAAATGTTCTGCAATTATGTGTTAGCCGTATTACAGGAGATGTTTGGACATATTCAGAAAAAGATGGTGAATGTAATGTTATCGGTACATTTGGTCAGTAATTAGAGCAACACTGTCATTTCCTTGTTTTAGGAATGTCATTTTGCTGATACCGACACCAGCTCAGACTGTGCCACTGGTTAAATTACAATATAAAATAGATTTGTGTATCTCTCTGGCTTTCCTCTCGCTGTTGCACGGTGCTGCACGGTGCTGCACGGCCGCTCCAGTCACCTGTGGCACGGACAGGTGAATTTAAACATACAGAGACGTCCCATAGTGGCCGTTAGCGGAAGTGGCCGTGCTGTTGTATCGATTTTGATGCGGGTCTATTGGGCATGCCCTAACCAAATTCTGGGCGGACCGGGTTTTGATTCAAATAACCTCATGCACTGCACACTACACACACACCAAGTGTGAAGAAGATTGGAGGGTTTGGTAGATAATTACAATTTAGTCACGCACACACACACACACACACACACACACACACACACACACACACACACACACACACACACACACACACACACACACACACACACACACACACACACACACACAGTGTTTGGAAACATCAAGAAATGTAACTCATCTAATTTTATGTCTGAACATGACGCCTGTTTCTCAGGATTCCTGGATGACAGCTGCTAATGCGATTTGAATTTGTATGCCGTGTGTGAAATACATCCGTGATGTTTGACCGTCAGCTTTGACTTATGTTCATCCAAAGGCTGTCAGTCCCCGTGTGAGATGTAACAATTCTTAAAATTCTTCATATTAACATTTTTAGCACATATTATGCAATATTCTTAATATTATTGTGGACTCCTATGATTCCACATTATTAATTTGTTCATATTTTATGTATACATACATGATGAGCCAACTGGTTTCTACCCAGTCACATTCTTATTGTAGTCACATATCTGTGTCTATGTCATTCCTGGACTGTCACCATGGAGAAATCCCTGTAGGGTAAAACACTGCTATAATAAATTACTCTAAAAGCTGTAAGCAGAGAGATAACTCGCTCTTATTTTTCTTATTGGGATACATATTCTTTGTATTCACTAACTACATCCGACCCTGCTGTAGCATGTGAGATGTACTGTAGCTCTGAAGTGCCAGATACAAATTGCCGCAACATCATTCATGTTGAGCTCTCGGTACATGCGTCGTACATATATGATGCGAGTATGTACATAAAAAACAACTTATTACAACTTACATTACTGTATGCTTTTCCTATTTTATGTCCACTTTTTGCAGCTTTTAAGGTTCAATTTTTTTTGTCTTATTACACATTCCTGCCTGACGGTGTCATATAACGTAGTCTGTATTAGCTTGTTCCAACATTATCATTGAAGCTACAGTATTTGATATTTGCCCTGAATTAAATATTTAAACCCAAGACTCCATGGCATGTTTATTTTGTTACACTGCTCCATCAAATGGAAATGTCCGAGATGTTTTGTGTATCAGTTTATACACATTTAGCCAGATTTAGCATGATATATTTAGTATTTTTAGTTTTAACAAAAAAAAGAAAAGAAAACAGAGTTCTGTGAGTCTGAACATAGCTTGTCCAAGCATCATGATTTTGATTGACAGTGAGTGACAGTGGGGCTGGAGAGGTAAAAAAAGGAGGTTGTTTACAGCGTTCAAAATCAAATCCTTAGTCAGAAACGTTTCCCTCACAATCTAGGTCTGTATGTATTTTATTTTATTCTTCTGCTTACTGACTGACTTTATATAAAAATTAATTTAAATCTCCACACGAAACAAGGTTTATTCTGAAAAAGGGAGAATATTACGTTCACCAAAGATCCATATAAACTATACTGATGCACACAGTATATTGGAGGAAAGACAGGGGAGTCTTGCTAATAAAGCTAA
Source organism: Cottoperca gobio (assembly GCF_900634415.1). Lineage (NCBI taxonomy): Eukaryota > Metazoa > Chordata > Actinopteri > Perciformes > Bovichtidae > Cottoperca > Cottoperca gobio. The sequence goes on from NC_041360.1 coordinate 15,820,846, forward strand.
CTTATCCATGCTCGGCACATGTACTGCTCCTGACTGAGAGATGCTCAGCTGTTGTGCAGCTGAGCCTTCGTAGTGCATTAATCTTCACTTTAATATCCGATGGCATCAAACAAACTGCACCAAATGTCTTTATAAAAAGAAAAGCAAGGAGCTATCCTGTTGCTTTTTCTATTTTCTAAGCTCAAAGGCTGCTAGGTATTCTCACAATCTAGCAAAGTTTTAGCCTTGAGGTTTTACTCTCCCTTGAGATTATAGCATGCTATCTATTGCTCATAAAGTTTGTGGCCTATTTTTGGTCAAGGTCAAATGTATTTATACAGCACATTAAAAACAAACCAGTTTTACAACAAACAGTAATAAGCAAAAAGATTATCACAAGACATAAGTATATAATTAAATGCATAAATGCACACACATACACAGGCACACAAACTTTCATGCATTTCGATATATAATGCAAATCTTGTCAAGAATCATTAAAGTTGTATCCACAGGAGTAAAAGTGGCTGTTGTATTTTCAGGGATGATATTCCAGAGTCTAGGTGCAGCTACTGAAAACGCTCCATCAGCAAACATCTTTTGACAAGACTTTGGGATGGTTAGCAGCCCTTGATCTGTAGATCTGAGGGGCCTCGCTGTATGAGAATAGAAGTTCTGTAATATAGCTCAAGGCGAGACCATGCTGGGGTTTAAACACAAAGAGAAAAATCTTCTAAGGAATTTGATACCCAGCAGGGAGTTGCAATAATCAAGTCTTGGGGATAGTAGAGCATGGATGACTTATTTCTACATCTTTAGGCAATAAGAAGGTCCTGATCTTAAGCCCCTTTCCCACTGGACAGAAAACTCACTAAAACCCAATAACATCTTGCTTTTTCCTTTAATTGTAAGAGTTACAAACAAAAAATTATTCAATTTACTGTCGAACTACGTCCAGCATCTTGAGCTACTGAGAGTCTGTTCTTCTGATTTTTATGATTGGACTTGTTTTATTGAATATTTATTACCTATTTGGGATTCAGCTAAGGACAGAATTACAGCACTGCAGAATTATGGACTGCATTTGGACTGCATTTACTATGTATTGTATTCCCCCAAGTACACAAATTGATGGCAGTGTAGCAGCCATGCAAGGCGCTGACCTGGCTATTAATAACATTCAAAGTGGTTAATGTCTTGCTCAAGGACACTTCGTCATGTAGACAGGAGGAGCCGGCAAACAAATCACCAATCCTCTATTTGACTACATAGACCATTTGGTGTTTTGGCTAATGTTTTTAATTTATTTAGCCTTGGGCTGCTACCCCACCTATGGAGAGTTGCCAAGCCGGGGCGATGGCCAGGCCTGAATCTGTTGAGGGTTGACCACTGTTTGCTTAGGAAGTTGATGCCTGGGACATGTTGAGTGGGGTCGGACACTAGATTTTAGTTTCAGACATTCTTGGACTCCCATTCCAGGGTTTCCGCCAGCGTATTGCAAAGCTCGGGCCTGAATAGACTCCTTGCCGGGCAACGCAGATTTCAAACAGGTATTTTTTAACTAAAGTGTGTTATTCAAGCAGGGAACTCGTTTAAGGAATAACCTCGATGCGTTGGTAATGCTAGTTACTGCGGTTAAGAGAGAGAGATTGGTGTGTGTGTGTGTGTGATGCTGAGTATGAAGTCAACAGTAATATTATTGCAGCAGCTGCAGTGTATGTACAGTTAATTTGTTGGTAAATACAACTCCTCAAGACCTAAGCCAAGTTCCTTTGTGTTTAGTTGCTACCTGCAGATTTTAGTGAAACGGTTTAGGCCCGAAATGAGCGACAAGGACTCAGGCTAATTTTAGGTTTGCTGACCTTTAAGGTGGACCTCCTCTAAGTTTTTACTCAGCACTAAGCAATTATTGATGGTGCACAGTCTGAGTCTCTACTGCCCTATAATGTGACAAGATAATTATGACTTTTAAAGAACAGAACACCTGATTACTGCCACTCTAATTGTACTCATTACACATCTATAATAACTTCTGGCCGTCATTGAATGTGAGTGATTGAAAAGACGACAAATAAACAATTACATGTGTTAATCACGGAAATGACTGATAGAATCGCTAAGTTATTGTTGAAAGTGAGTAAGTGTGTCCTTAAAAGACTCAGGCCGGATATTATGGGAAAAACAATAACCATGATTGTGCAGCTCTTTATAAGAATTATTAGGAGACCTCACTTTTACTGAATCATCCAAGATGCACTTGGAACAGAAAATAAGATGGTGTTGCCGTGTTGTCATGGTTGGTTCCATGCTTTAAGCTTCTCTGCAAGCCTCCTCTTTATCGTATCCTATAACGCAAAACTCTTTTTGTGTTTTCCTGCAGATGTTCATATTTCATAATGTGACCATCACAGTCCCGGAGAACTTTACGCAGTGCACCACCCACGGCAGCTTTGTCCAGCACTGGCAGGAGACGATGTACAACATGTTCACCTTTGTGTGCCTCTTCCTCCTTCCTTTGGTCATCATGATCTTCTGTTACACACGAATCTTCATTGAGATATCCAGCCGCATGGCGCGAAATAACTGTAAGTGTCACATTTTCTTCATAATCTGCTTTTAAAATATGTTTTCTGAGACCCAAGGAGTTGTGCGTGACAAATATGGTGTTTTCTCCTCTTCTTTTCCTCAAGTGCTGTCAAGAGATATCCATCTCCGTCGCTCCCACAACAACATCCCTAAGGCTCGGATGAGGACTCTTAAGATGAGCATCGTCATTGTAACATCATTCATCGTCTGCTGGACCCCGTACTATCTGTTAGGCCTGTGGTATTGGTTATTTCCTGATAAAATGGAGGAAATGGTCTCTCATTCACTGACTCATATGCTGTTTATCTTTGGCCTTTTCAACGCCTGCCTGGACCCCATCACTTATGGTCTGTTTACCATTCATCTTCACCAGGGTCTTAAGAGATGTTGTCCAACTTCAACCAGACGGACCAAATTGGAAAACAATACTTGTCTTGTACACATGACTCGCCTGTCGTCTCACAGGCAGATTGCATCAAGTAGCCACAATACAGACATAGAGGAGGTAAACGACAACAACAGCGTGAAAAGTTGCTCAAGGCCAATCCTCTTAGTAAGCAAGATCTAATTGCTTTATAAATTTCAAGGAAAATAATCTCTGCTGTCAGTCTTGGAGTCCCGCAGGGTTCTGTACTTGGACCGATTCTATTCACCTTATATATGCTTTCTTTGGGCAATATTATAAGGAACCACTCTATAAACTTTCATTGTTATGCGGACGATACCCAATTATATCTATCAATTAAACCAGACGAAACCAATCCATTGGCTAAACTTCAAGCATGCCTTAAGGACATAAAAACTTGGATGTCTAGCAACTTTTTGATGTTAAACACAGACAAAACTGAAGTTATTATACTTGGCCCTAAACGCCTCCGAAACGCATTTTCTAATGACATAGAAGCTCTGGATGGCATTAACTTGAGTCATCTTTGATCAAGATCTGTCGTTTAACTCCCACATAAAACAAATCTCAAGGACTTCCTTCTTTCATCTACGTAACATTGCAAAAATAAGACACATCCTGTCTCAAAATGATGCCGAAAAACTAGTCCATGCATTTGTTACTTCAAGGCTGGATTACTGCAACTCATTGTTATCAGGTTGTCCCAAAAAGTCGCTTAAGACTCTTCAGAGTCTCCCAAAATGCAGCGGCACGTGTATTGACAAGAACAAGGAAACGGGATCATATTACTCCTGTATTAGCTGCACTGCACTGGCTCCCGGTAAAATACAGAATAGAATTCAAAATCCTTCTCCTGACTTACAAAGCAATTAATGCTCAGGCTCCAGCATATCTTAAAGATCTCATAGTACCTTATAAACCAACTAGAGCATTGCGCTCCCAGACTGCAAGGTTACTTGTAGTTCCTAAAGTCTCTAAGAGTACAATGGGAGCCAGAGCCTTCAGCTATCAAGCTCCTCTCCAGTGGAACCAACTTCCAGTTTGTGTTCAGGAGGCAGACACCCTCTCCACATTTAAGAGTAGGCTAAATACTTTCCTTTTTGATAAAGCTTATAGTTAAGGCTGGCTCAGGTTTGCCTTGGATCAGCCCCTAGTTATGCTGCTGTCCTGCTGGACACCGGGAAGCCTTTTTGACATTTTCCTGGATTCATCCAAACTTTCGCTTTTTCAACACAACATCATTTCTGTTAAATGTTGTATTTGTACTATGTTGTTTATCCTGTACACACTACATCTATTGCATGTCTGTCCGTCCTGGGAGAGGGATCCCTCCGCAGTTGCTCTCCCTGAGGTTTCTTCCATTTTTCCCCCTTTAATTATGGGGTTTCTTTTAGGAAGTTTTTCCTTGTGCGATGTGAGGGTCTAAGGACAGAGGGTGTCGTATCCTGTACAGTCTGTAAAGCACACTGAGACAAATGTATAATTTGTGATATTGGGCTATACAAATAAATTTGATTTGATTTGATTTGATTCAGCATTGAGCTTAGTCTTTTTCAAGAGATGACAGCCATTTCAATGATATTGCTTTGATGAAGATCCATACAAAAATCTAGTGTTCTTTCGTCAGATTAATCAGTTTGCTTTTGTTGCCCTGATGTAATCGATGGTGTGTTGAAGCTCTGCTTTTGTTTGCTCATCCCGCATCACAGATCAGCCTTTGACAAAATGCTGCAGAGTGATACATGCAGCATGTGACTGGCTGGGGGTGACGCTGTACATCACACAGAATGTCTCATACACTGCAGATCTGATTTTTCTATGAGGCTTAAGGAAATAAATGCAGGTCGAAATGATGACAAATTGGTTAAAAGTTGCCATAAATTCACTCAAAATGTCTTGCACCCATATTTTGGCTACATTCTTCAGTAACAGTGGGTTTAAATATAAACTGATTCACAGGTTGAAAGGCAGTCACACTCTGGGGCAGACACACACAACGGTGCACACTTAACACTGGGTTTTACTGGGTAGATCTTAAGATGTCCTGTATTATATCCCATGTCAAAGAAACCACAGAAACAAAAAATGTGTGCATATGTTTAAAGATAATGAAATAGATCATAATCTGTCTGTAATGTAACTTTTGTTTTGTTTACATGTTTATTACATCTTGGGAGTGTTTTGCCATCCAGTCCTCTGCTGCTAATCATTGCTTATTCACTGGAAACTGCTCTAAATTGTTATTTGTAGTGTTATTTGTGCAATATAAAAGACTGTGATTTTGTGTCATTACATACATGAATGTTATGAACGTTATCGACCATAAAGGCCTTTTAAATAATTGTTATAGCATACAGTTCTATGTATTGAATGTACCTGCGCAGCATGTTGTTGACGTGTTATTGACAGTGTAATTTGTCCAAGATCAATTCTGTATTTTCTGTGTTGCACAAAATCTTACTTGAGTCAAAGCTCTTTAAATGTCCTTGATAACTCATTCCTTGGTTGTATTTTATATTCATGTTAGTGTTAAAAGGGTATAATGTTGTGAATTATGTTGCTTTGTGTGACCAAGAAATGTATCTTTTTCTTTTTTTTCTTTGCATGATATTGTTTCTTTCCTGCAATGTATGGAATATGTTGTAATATATACTTGCAATGTGTTTATTAGTGGAATAAAACACGGCCTTTATTCCATGCATTGGGTGAAGCACGAACAATGACCGGCTTCCTACTGAGCACATGTACATTTGTCATCAACTGGAAATGGCTGAATCAAAGAAAAGGAGAAAATCTTTATATTGCGGGGATGATGATAACACTACTATGGATAATATCTCATGTCTTCTCATATTTCACCACCAAAATGTAAAACTAAATTAACTCTTCAACCCTTTAATTTATTTAAATAATTGATCTGCAGTAATGCTGAAATATTATCTGGCAATGGTGAACTGTTGGATGTGTGAATCAGATTCCAAGCTATTATTCCACTGACATGAGAAGGAGCACTTTGCATGTCTTGGTATCTCAATAAATATACACTATTGATGTACAAGAGCACATAGATTATTGAATAGGTCTGGAGTTAATGAATAATAGATTTTTCTTTCTATAAATTTATATTGTGTAAATTACCCAGAGCCATGTAGAGTCTTACAAATCATTGTAGCTACACTACCAATACGACATGATTGATTAGCAACTTTTGTAAACATCATGTAGAACATTTGTTTTTCTTTATTTCTGAAAAAATTCAAACGGATACCATCTTGCAAAAGAAAGAAGTTAGTTTTTTGTCACAAAAGTGATATATCAGAGTAGCTCACTTTATAGCTTTTCATCTATAGTTTTCACTGAATTTTCATTATAAATCAAGAATGCAAATGTTTTGCATTTTTCTCTTTTATATGTGCAAAAGAAAACCCTGGAAGGATTTGAGAAAACAATCTCACGCATGGTCCATTAAGTAGCCATTCTGAAGCTTACAAACATTTCTCAAGAGCAGACGGAGATTGCCCAGGTGTCAAAGAATTATAGAGGTTCAAATTTTGACTTTTCTGAGCGCGTTCAGGACTTCTCATGCATGTGGGCAGTTCTCTACGTGCTGATAAAGATCATGCAATATCATGAAAAGCTCCGGAGCAGTTTTTAAATTCACCTTGTAGTGAAGTTTCTCAACTGCTGTTTCCAAAGTCATGAATGAACTTTAGCACCGATGTACTTTGTCTCTAACTCTGCTATCATTTCTTTTGCCATTGCCAAACATTTCAGGCCCAATTTACAGTAAAAAGAAACCCCCCAAAATGTTGCATTTACACAAACGTTGCTATACCTGACAGCAGAAAATATCCCTATATATGATTACATTATGCTCCTTTTCATTTCAGTGCTTGTGCTTCAGTGAACACAGTTATTATCTATTTTCAAAACTCTGCTGTTCCAGATTTGAGAATTACTCATTAAATGTCAAGAATCACTCTTGCAACGCCAGCAATCAAAGTTCAGATCAAGCCAAAAGCTGCACGATTTGTGAAGAGAAACACTCTTATGATAACGCAAATTTGTTCTCTCACGATCTAAGAATTTCTGAAAAGACATGGAAGGTATTACAGTGACAGGATACCATATCAAACCACTCTCTCACTTTGTTTAATTGGGGATTCAGTCGGATTTAAGAATGTACTGAGGATTATATCAATAAAGTGACATTGTTCATAAAGTATTAAAAGATGTACTCATGTGAGGATATTTCATGTTTTTATCATTCATCAGTTAATGCGACTCTGTGGCAAATAATTATGCAACAGCTGCTTAACCTAGAAAAACATTTCCTGCAGATATACAGAATAGCTGTTATCTGGATAATGAAGTGTTATTTGGTGTGAAATGAGCATCTCAATAAACCAGATGTGAACCGCTTGTGTTTTACTATGCTCCTTATTCTACGCTCCAACACTTGTTTAACACTCTTTGCTTTTAATGACTATAAAGCAAAGTGGTTGATGGCTCACGTGGTTTAGCAGATTAGATGGAATTTTATGGAATAGCACTTTAATTTGTCTTATTTACTCGGCTACACGCTCATACATAATAAGTGCCAGTATTGTGAGTTGGCATCAATACATAAGAGTATAATTAATCTCCTCTGCTATTGTTGAGAAAAATTAAAAGTCTCTGTCTGGTGCAGTTTTTATTCTCAGCAGTGAGCAGGGCACAGTTGCTGAACCTGTTAAAACTGACAGGATGTGGCTGACAGGTACATGCTTAGGTATGCGCAGTGAAATACTCATTAGTGACCTGGAGCACATGAATGATAAGGTCATTCATCTGACAGATCCACCTCAAAGACGTCTTATTGCTTATGTTGCACTATTAAATCAAAACCTAGCAGGAGGTCTCTTGCCTGTCATGGGGATATTGTTTGAGACATAACATTTACGGGTTAAAATTGAATCAAAGAATTCATGTCTGGCTCTGGGTGCACCAGTTTACAAGGCAAAATGTTCCAGTTCCTGTCCTCAGCAGAGGCAGCAACAGGAGCAGTCAAAGAAAGCTGCTAATACTCAGATTAAATTATTTTAAAGAAAATGTTATCGATGTGTGTCAAAATCAGAAGAGAACAGAAAATGAAATAGAGTAGAACAAAATATATCTGCACAGCATGAATCAGTGACACCAGTAATTATTTCATCACACCATAGGGAGCATGCAACATTCAAACATGCAATTAGCCTATAGTAATTCAAAAGTTGAACCTGAAAAGGCTCCTGTGTGGACAGGGGACGTTCATACAGTCAATTTATGTGCACATGGAGAGCACCAAATGAGAATCCCAACACATTTATTCAGTTATATAGTTTATTTCAATAATGACATTTTAATCCCAGAGCAAGCTACTATCTAATATTCTTTTCATTTCCTTTGACTTCAGGGATCCAGTACCCTCGCCAAATAAATATTTTCATATTCAGCACAATTGATCAAAGGCGAGATTTTAAACTGTTAGCAGAACGAGTCAGTTTGCTCACCAGCTGTTTTCCACATGGTCAGGCTCTGCTTCACTGCAGTGCCATGTGTCAAGCAGTAGACTGCACAAAAAACAGGAGTTGTTGAACTTCAGCTAATTTAAAGGGCACACACAGCATAAAAGTTATATGTATTGACATCAAACAACCACTATTAAAACAATCATGAGTTATATTTGTTAGCCTGTTTGTTTGTACTATTTGTGGCTCTAATATTTCAGACAGAGGCAACATCAGTCATCACAGTATCAGAATTAAACGAGTATAAGAACATGTTTCTATGAATAAAAAAGTATATATTCACAATTGAAGAAAAACAAGCTGGTAAGGACGGCCAGCTCTGTGGTCCGGCTGGAACTGGACAGTCTGGAGTTAGTGACAAAGAGGAAGAATAAGGACACAATCAAAGTCATCTTGGATAATTATCTCTCCCTACGACAAGCTCTGGAAGATTGGCAGCTCATTCAGCCACCGGATCATCCCACCCAGGTCCAAAACTGAGTGCTTCAAACGCTCCTTTGTGCCAACTGCCATCAGACTAACCGCAGTGGAGATCACAGACCTGTCACTCTGAACACCAAGGGGAGATCATGTGTGTGTGTGTGTGTGTGTGTGTGTGTGTGTGTGTGTGTGTGTGTGTGTGTGTGTGTGTGTGTGTGTGTGTGTGTGTGTGTATCTCTTTGTATATCTGTGCACACATAATCTTGCATACTACTGGACCCATCTGCCAAATATGTGGCTGTTACCGTAATTCACAATTTTTGAAAAAGGAAGTGACTGATTTACACTTTCATTGACTCCTCACTGCTCTGAACCGGCAGAGAGGAGCAACAAGTGATGAACAACTGCTTCAGTTTTGACTTGACTTGTTCCAGTCCAGATTTCCATGCCAAGGTAAATGGCAACATATATATATATATATATATATATATATATGAAATGTGCTGCTATAGATACACTTACCTCGTAACTTTGTCTTTAATTGCTGTTGTATAGTTGTTGTATATGGACAATCACCATTTCTGATGTGACTTCCAGTCAAGTGCTGGATAATTCCTGTGTTTGCCACCTCAGCCTTTCTAAAAGGGGATGATTTGAGGAACAAATTGTGAAAATAAACCTGAGCTACTTTTCAAATTACAACATATCAATCAGTACGTCAGGATATCGATCAATCATCACTCTTCAAAGTGTATCCATTTTATATTCAGGGAATTCACTGAACTAAACATAAAGACATGAAACTAGATAAAGATAACACAGAAAAATACAATAACTAAATATCAATAAAACAGATGCCAGTGAAGTTACACTAGATGCATAATCAACAATACAATAAATTGATATGAAGGATCCTCAGCAGCATCATACATGCACCCACACAACTATTTGAAAACTCAGACTGACATCATCTTCCTCACTCATGTTATTGAGCTGTTCGTCCTCCTGAAGCTGTTCATTATAGTTGTTGACTGAGATCTCTTGTTGTGTGCACAACAAAGTGACAGGACAGTGACAGGAAAAGCATGAGCCACTCAGAGTTCAATGTCGCCCAAACTAATGAACTCTTCTGATCCCAAATCCCTGCAGAGTGGTGAGCTTTGGAGGTTTTTGATTAACTGAGGATGAAAAGGGTGGCACTGCTTTTCTTTTCCATTTATTTCAGTGTTATCCTTTTCTTCCCTGTTGAGTAGGATTGCTGTTTTACACATTTTCATAAAGAAATATCAGAACTACTTTTATGTCCCCAAGCAACCACAAGTAGGAGTTTCTCCGATCACTGCACTGCAATAAACAAGCTCCTATTATGACATGAAATCATAAAAGAAAATGTTGAAACTTCAGAGTGTTTGCATTTTCTTCAGACATCTATCTTCTTACGACCTCACGTTGGCTTTTTCAATTGATCCAAGAGGAGACTAAAAGTGGAATATTAATGTATCTCTCTCTTAATATTGATATAAATTGGACAGGTTAGCCCACATGAACTTTGTTCATTGATTTGTCAATGTGTCAGACACAATATTGTCACAGTCTGCTCCAGGACTTCCTACCTCAGCCCGGTACTTTTCCACACCCCACCTCCTTCTCACCTCACCAGCCAGCCACTCCCACCTCATCACCTCACCTTGGGCTCAGGCTGCTGCCAATTAATCAATCCCTTATTTAAGCATCTCCCAGTCACTCACTCAGTGCCAGATTGTTCTCTACTCATGCCAGACTTTCCAGCGATTACCCCAGGACTGATTTCCTGTTACCGACCCTGCCTGTCTCCGAACTACCCGCCTCGTCAAATCCCCGGAATACTCACCAGCCTTCTGTTCCCGACCTCGAGCTCGATTTCGTCATCTCTGAACCTACTTATGTCTGAGTAAGACCCTCTGCTGTGCGAAATTACCATTTTGCATTAGGTCTCTGCATGTGTCCTGGGATTTCCTGTACCTGCCTGTTCTGGTAAATAAACCTGTGTATCTACAATTCCTGGTTTCCTGTGTGTTGCATTTGGGTCCTTACACTCCCCGTGACACAATATCAGACACAACTGATTGGATTTTGATAAAACTTGAGGACATAAAGTATCTCAGAACTGCATTCCAACATTTACAGAATTGAACTAACTGCCTCAACATGGGCTATTACACCTGGACGTCTTAATAATTTGTGAAGGGAGACATATTTATTATTACCTTTTATTTGAGGGAAAATAAAAAAACTGAAATAACGAATTCAAAGAAATCAGGTAAAAGCAACAAACATGCAAAAACACGGCTGTGCCACAGCAAATATCGTCATTTAAAACCCAGTGAGACTCAAATGATAAGGTATACAATTTCTGATTTCTCATTACCTGACGTATTACAGGGAGTAGATGAATACTTCAACCTTTCTATTCTGTTGTTCCCTGCTAGCACAATTTATGAACAATGACCACAGGTGATTAGTAAGCAACACTGATTGCACTGTTGTCAGTATATTCAAATAAAGGACATTTAGCACCAACAGTTTGTAATCACAAACGGTATATCGTTTCTTTATCCTTTTACCATACACAAATCACGCCCTTTTTCCTAGGCAATCAAAAAGTAAAAAAACAAATCCAGGAGCGTGAAGGAAGGCTAGATGTGAAATTAAACTTTGCGTCTACAGGGAAGGAAAGTGTCATGAGACAAGCTGCACAGCTGTAATATCAACTCCAGGAAGAAACAACAGACAGAAAGGTACAGACGGAGAGAGACTCATTACCAATGAAACAGTGTAACAATGTGGGTGAGACGGTTGGACAAGTGAATTAATAAGGGAGACTGACCCAGTGGCAAAGTTATACACCTGATAATGCTTCAAGGGATAGCTTATTGGGAACCAAGCACCAATGACTGGAACATTTTGATAAAAAAAAAGAATAATTCTAGAATCTTCTACTCATATGATTTTGCATGACATTGTGTGTTGTGTCATTTGAAAAGTTATGCTTTGTTGTATTTGCTATTGATTTGAAAGAAAACAGACATGTTTCAACTGCATAATATAGTGTGACTCACAGTACCCATATACATCTCCACAAAGCACACACTTTTTTACTGCAATCAGCGTCACGACTTAAGGCTTTATAATAAATAAAAAGAGTTGTTCTAGGGTGAATGCGCATATGTTGTAGTTCATCATGTCCTTGACTTTGTTCTCTGTCTCTGTTAGCGCTGTCTTTAGTTTGTAGAAAAGGGTTTTAAAAGCAAAAGGGTTTTAAAAGCAGTTAAGAGAACAATTGTGTGCACATTTTCAGAATTGGATGCAGAGGCTGTCTTTAAAATTGGTGGATGTGTGTCCCATAGTGTGTTTTAGGTTCACCGTGTTGGATTAAGAACCAAACATTTATAAAAAAAATTCTCAACATTGTGAACTTTTGTCTGTATGTTTTTGGGCAGCAGTAGCTCAGACTTTAGGGACTTGGCTTTGGACAAAGTATGGAGTGTGGACTGGTACTTTGAGAGGTGCCCTTGAGCAAGGCACCAGACCCCCACACTGTAAAGTAGCTGCCCACTGCTCCTAATACTAATACTAGGATGGGTTAAATGCAGAGTCTACATTTCACGGTGTGCTGTGTTGTGTACATGTGTGTGGCCTTACATCACTGGAGACAATCAGAGTCCGATGGAAAATAGTTTGTTTTTCACAGAAAAGAGTAAAGAATCAAACCCGGGAAAAGCGCCGGCTCTAGTCCAACGAGTGGACAGTGAAACATTTGATTTATACTTCCATACTCTGCTCCTCATTGGTAGAGATTGGGGAAGGGACTATATTCCTCCTTCCATTTCCCTTAAATAACACTCGTCGTGTACGTTTCTATAATGATAACTCATGCATCACATGTAAGATGATATCGCTCTCCTTTCTAGCTGTTGCTGACTTCAGCATCCCGAGATTCCCTACGCCAGGACAGACCTGCTTGTATCCCCGGCGCTCGCTATTGCCTGTCCATATTAGGCATTTTTAATTGGCCAGGTGTTCTTTTCTGCTGACATGGATATTTCTGTGTAACTCGGGGCTTTCAATCGTGAGTTTCTGGTGCTTTTCCACTCTGACCTCAGATTACAAGTTAGAACAGAAACAATCTCTACTTTAACACTAGATATGGATACAATCAATATGCTGAATACTTGTGATTAACCTTATCACATTATAATATTTTATAACACAGAGCATTTACTGGAGGAAAGTTTAATACAACATGTTTGGAGGTTATCTAATGTGGTTCAGTTTTAATGTAATTGCAAAAGTGTCACTTACAAATCAAAGGTTTGAATGACAGCCTAGTTAACCCACTGCATCCACCAGTTGCTGCAGGCACAGGGTTTTGGACCTGCAGAGCGCCACCATCAGGCCGGGTGTGCTGCTGCTGCTGATGTCCAGCCTGGCTCTGTAAATCAACAACCAGTGCAGAGAATCCGACTTTGGACACCTTTTATGATTAAAAATGGCCCAAGACTTAAAAACACCCTGATAAAATGGAGGCAGCCCATTTAACTAACCCTAACCCTAACCCTAACCCAAAAACAGAGCAGCATCCAGCCCCCCCAAATCAGCCGGGCCGGTAAGATATTTTTGTAAAAACTGAAGTCTAAAAGTGGCTGTTCGGCTGGCCAGGTGGACAAGGCCTTGTCCCCCCTCCTCTCTGGATAAAAACAGCACGCCCTGTGGCACCCAGTGTAGACCATCCCAAAAAAAGTCCACCATTTCTTTCTGTAGTTATGCTAAAATACCTGAGGGAGGGTCTACACAGGTCAGACGGTGCCACAATTGGGATGCTACAAGGTTGTTTAAAACCAAAACCCTATCTTTAAAAGACATCTGAGGGAGCAGCCACTTCCACTTGGAAAGCTTTCCCTGAATCTTTTCTGTGACGTTCTCCCAGTTCTTCTGGACAATAATTTATTTTCCAAAAAACACACCTAGATATTTCAGGCCATCAGTTCTCCAGGTGAGGCTCTGGGGAAGAACTGGGAGACCGCCACGCCACTCCCCGACAGCGAGGGCCTCACTTTTCTTCCAATTTACCTTCGCTGCCGATGTTACACTAAAACTATCTACTATACAGGACTGTCTCAGAAAATTAGAATATTGTGATAAAGTTCTTTATTTTCTGTAATGCAATTAAAAAAACAAAAATGTCATGCATTCTGGATTCATTACAAATCAACTGAAATATTGCAAGCCTTTTATTATTTTAATATTGCTGATTATGGCTTACAGCTTAAGAAAACTCAAAAATCCTATCTCTAAATATTAGAATATCATGAAAAAGTATACTAGTAGGGTGTTCAATGAATCACTTGAATCGTCTAATTAACTGGAAACACCTGCAAGGGTTTCCTGAGCCTTGAAAAAAACTCAGCTTGGTTCAGTAAACTAAATCACAAGTATGGGGAAGACTGCTGATCTGACTGCTGTCCAGAGGACCATCATTGACACCCTCCATCAGCAGGGTAAGACACAAAAAGAAATTTCTCAAAGAGCAAGCTGTTCACAGAGTGCAGTTTCAAAGCACATCCACAAAAAGTCTGTTGGAAGGGGGAAATGTGGCAGGAAACGCTGCACAACCAAGAGAGATGACCGCAGCCTTAACAGCATTGTGAAGAAGAGTCGCTTCCAGAATTTGGGGGAGCTTCAAAGACAGTGGACTGAAGCTGGAGTCCAGGTATCAAAAGCCACTGTTCACAGACGTGTCCGGGAAATGGGCTACAATAGCCGTATTCCCATGGTCAAGCCACTTCTGAACTCAAGACAACGGAAGAAGCGTCTGACTTGGGCTATGGAAAAGAAGCACTGGACAGTTGCAGAGTGGTCCAAAGTCCTCTTTTCAGACGAAAGCAAGTTTTGTATTTCATTTGGAAGTCAAGGCGCCAGAGTCTAGAGAAAGGCTGGAGAGGAGCAAAATCCAAGTTGCTTGAAATCCAGTGTGAAGTTCCCACAGTCAGCGATGGTTTGGGGAGCCATGTCAGCTGCTGGTGTTGGTCCACTGTGTTTCATCAAGCCCAGAGTAAATGCAGCTGTGTACCAAGAGATTTTAGAGCACTACATGCTTCCGTCTGCTGAAAAGCTCTATGGAGATGAGGAATTCATTTTCCAGCATGATCTGGCACCTGCCCACAGTGCCAAAACCACCAGTAACTGGTGTACTGACCATGGCATTACTGTCCTCGATTGGCCTGCCAATTCCCCTGACCTGAACCCCATAGAGAATATGTGGGGTATTGTGAAGAAGAAGCTGAAAGACACCAGACCCAACAATGCTAATGAGCTAAAGGCCGCTATTGAAGCATCCTGGGCATCCATAACACCTCAGCAATGCCACAGGCTGATTGCCTCCATGCCACGCCGCATTGATGCAGTAATCCGTGCAAAAGGATTCCCAACCAAGTACTGAGTGCATTAATGGACATTTTCAAATGTTTGATTTTGTTTTGCTGTTATAAATCTTTTTTTTTACTTGGTCTGAGGAACTATTCAAATTTTTTGAGATAGGATTTTTGAGTTTTCTTAAGCTGTAAGCCATAATCAGCAATATTAAAATAATAAAAGGCTTGCAATATTTCAGTTGATTTGTAATGAATCCAGAATGCATGACATTTTTGTTTTTTTAATTGCATTACAGAAAATAAAGAACTTTATCACAATATTCTAATTTTCTGAGACAGTCCTGTATGTGTTAAAATGTCCGCATCTCTCTGGCTTGTAATAAAAACAATAATATCGTCTGCGTATGCGGATAAAACAAATCTGCTATTAAAACCAGGTAAAACCAGACCTTGTAGGTTGGAGAGTATTTTGCAGATGAGAGGTTCCAGGGAGAGCGCATACAGCATCCCCGACAGAGCACAGCCCTGCCGGACCCCTCTATACACTCTAAAAGGAGCACAGAGACTACCATTGAACTTCAGCATACTCTCAACTTCACTGTACAACACCATGATCTTGCCTATGAAACCAGCGCTGAACCCAAACTTCTCCATTACTTTCCAGAGGAAGTTGTGCTCAAAGGCCTTTTCCTGGTCTAGAGAAATCAGACCAGTATCAAAGCCCAGTGAGCTGGAGACCTCCAAAACATCTCGAATTAGGTAGACATTGTCTACCATGGACATGCCGGGCACACAGTAGGTCTGGTCCCGGTGGATGACCTGCTCCATAGCCCCCCCCAGCCTGGTGGCCAGAGCCTTGGACAGAAGCTTGTAATCCACACACAGCAAAGACACAGGGCGCCAGTTTCCGATGTCCTGCAGGTTTCCTTTCTTGGGCAGGAGCGTTATCACGGCCCTGCGGCAGGACATCGGCATGGAACCAGAGGTAAGACTCTCGTTAAAAACATCTAAAACATGTGTTGCTAAAATGTCCCAATATGCTTTAAAAAACTCAACAGTGAGGCCGTCGATACCGGGAGCCCGCCGTCCTTGCATTTTCTGCAGAGCAGCCTGTAGCTCCGTGTAGTCAACGGCCCCTCCAGCTGTGAGTTGGTTTCCTCGGATACCTGAGGAAGTCCCCCTAAAAACCCCTCTAAAAGCGTTTCCTCCTCCTCATACTCACTCGACTATAGGGAGGAATGAAAACTCACAGCCCGTGTTCTGATCTGGCTTGGTTCCATTATTTCTTGCCCTGTGACTGAGAGCAGTGAGTGGATTACCCTCTTCTGTCCGTTCTTCTTCTCCAGGCCGAAGAAGAAGCTAGATGGAGCATCCATTTCGATGGCGTTTTGGAACCGGGACCGGACCAGTGCGCCCTGGACTTTAACGTCCAGCAGGTCGGCTAATGCTATTTTTTTTACTTTGAGGATTTCAATATATCCTCGATCTCCTGTGGACTCACTGATTTGTTCTAGTTCCACTATATCACCCTCCAGGTCTTTCATAGATCTGGTGATGTCATGTGTGACATTGAGGGTGTGCTGCTGACAAAGCATTTTAATTTCAGTCTTACCATGCTCCCACCACTTCCTAGGACTGTTAAAATCACATTTCCTCTGCCTAAAAACACTCCAGAAATAAATAAAAGCTTCTCTAAATATTTTTATCAAATGTTAAAACTGAGTTAAAGTGCCAGTATGTGCTTTTTGGCAACACATTTCTAATAAAAACATTACATAAAAGCAAAGAGTGATCTGTAAAACCAGCAGGTATAATATTGCACATTTGAAAAATGTTAAAATGATGTTTAAAACAATAAATACGATCTAACCTGGCAGAGGAAATCCTATTTTCTCTGCAGTGGGACCATGTATATTGTTTATCATCTGCGTTCATTTTCTGTACAGTTAAAATCCCCCTCCAAGAATAAAAAATCCTCCGAGGCACAGCTATTTAAAACATCATACATTTTTTGTAAAAACAACTTCCTCTCTGCACCGATTGTTGGGGCATACACATTTATAAAAACAGCATTAAAAAGGTAAAACCGGGCTTTTCCTGAAAGCAGCCTCCCCTCGATAAAATGCTCGACCTCCAGTGAGACTGGAGTAAAAGATTTGGAGAAGAAGAAGCCCACTCCTCCACTAAGAGATGTGTTGTGGCTTAAAATGACTTCCCCTTCCCACTCCCTCCTCCAGTCTATCTCGTTAAAGCCGTAGCAGTGCGTCTCCTGTAAAAAAGGATATCAACGTTTTTTAATTTTGCAGTTTCATATATTTGTGTCCTTTTTTAAAAAACTCTGGCTCCGTTCACATTTAAAACACCCACTTTAAAAGTATCCATGGCTGAGGTTTTAAAATAAAAAATAAAAACAAATTAATTAATTAAAACACCCATCATCACTGTTTTTTGTTTTTTTTACTCTAAGCACAAGTTTTTTTAATCTATATACCTCCTGCTCAATAAGGCCAGACTCTCTTTGGCTCATATGGAATCTGGCTGAGGTAATAAAAACGATTAAATCCGGAAACCGGGTACATTTTTGTTTTCTGGCTGTTGCTCAGAGTGTCGCTGCTGTCTGACACACACTCCTCTTCACTAAAACTGTCTTCTGCCTGTCCCTGCTTCCTCCCCGACTTTCCTATTCTTGGCATCACTGGATGCATTCTTACTTTTCTTTTTCCGTTTTTTGTGGCAGGTTTTTGTTTTATTGCCTCTTCCTCCATCTCAGCCTCTTCTACCTGCTCACTCCACGGAACCTGTATTTTACCTGTCTCCTCTCCTTCTACACCACCACCTTCTATCCACCAAAACGCACCAAAAAGTAAACTAAATCAAACTGTCACCAATGAACTAAGTTAAATCAAACCCTTTATTAAATAAATAAACAACAAGAAAGTATCGAAATAGCACCTGCTCAGCGTCTCACTCACACAACCAAACTCCCAGCATGCACCGAGAGAGAGAGAGAGACAGAGTGCGAGAGAGAGAGAGAGAGAGAGAAAGAGAGAGAACCTGATTTAAAGCACTTGCATACCAAAGCAATTAATCAAGAAATGAGAAGCGTTTATAAAATTGATAACCATAAAACCATGAAACACTCAGCTGATTGTCGTTACGATGGAGACAGGCACTCAGACGTAACCAACTTTGCTTTGCAACAGTATAATATCACAGTCACACAGTAAACCACAAAGAACAACACAACACATGCTCCTCAGTTGCTTTCATTATATGAAAGGAGCATCTCTCTCCTCGCTCTGACTTGTCCTGGCATTTTTCATTTCAAGTCTTTTTTTTATGTGTCGTGTTATTTGGTATGCAAATCACCTTAGTGATACTCCTGTCTGGCTGACTGACTGAACTCAAAGGGGTAATTCAATTTAATTGTTAATTTACTTATTGAGTTGCTTGTTTCAAGCTTTGCTTTTCTTTGTTAATTTGGCAGAAGTCACATTTTCACCATAGATAAAATCAAATGCAAGAGACAGTGATGAAGTGCAGACTGCAGTCGGTTTCAGTGGGAACTGATCACACACAATCTGGATATATCCGGTGAAGATTTTCTGGTGGATCAAAGAGCACATCTTGTACCCTTTTCACAAATAACCTTTCAAACTTTTCATAGATTTCATTCCAGTTGTATTTTTAAGTTTAAAATGATGGAGAATTTTTTTGCCGTCTGTTTTGTGCCTATTGCCATGACTGCTACGTGGGGGGAATCTTTTTAATGCACCACTTCAATTTAGATCTGCATGCACAAACAAATACCACGTTAACTGTGTAATTCTTTGCATTCTTTCCCACAAATTCAACATTACACACATGTTCTGGTCTTGTTCAGACAAATCCAGAGTTTAAGGATGAACCCAAATAAGAATTCAATAATAAATGCATGTTTTAACTGCGTTTTACAACATTTATCACAATCTGTATACATCTGAAACCTGACAGCATTTTGCAGTAATATAATACATTTCTTTCCAAGTTTTTCCATAGCTATGTTATGTATGTATAAAAAGATATATATACAGTGACATGCCAATAAAGATATCTTCTTAATGAGAGCTACTATTGCTGATAAACTATTCACAGTACTCAAATGGAGAAACAGATAATCATTTCCTTTAAATGTGATGGTTCATTCCCTCAGCTTTTGCTCTGTATGAAGATGTCTGCGTGTGCCATCTCTGAACCTTGCCATTTTGTTTAGCATAATCAGATAAAGACTGGGGCTTGTACATTGTCTGAGCAGGAAAAAAGTGAAAGAAAAAGGGAATGAAAAATATATATGTCAAGTAGATTATTTTTGAAATTGCTTGTATTTAAGGCTTTGTTTTTAATTAACTTGCTAGCATATGCAGTAATAAGATATATGTTGAAAACAAGCATTCAGCAAACAGAAAAACTCTATCCAATTAAGAGATTTAATCAAAATTGAGAGCTAAAATCATGAGTAAATACATGAAATACTTGACATTTTCATTACATGAATGACTGGCACACATTGTTGGCAGGGGACTAATGTACAGTATTCAAGTATGCCTTTAAAGTGCCTTGGATTAAAATGTACAATATCATTTGTGTTTCTTGCTACGATGCTACGTTTAGTAGAGTAATCAATGGCTTGACAGCACCTTTTTTTATGTTTTCAAGTTAATTGTTTTGCCAACTGCCATATACAGCATGACATGACTTACTGTTCAATTCCCTGTGCTTACAGGTAGTTACTCTGTGGAAAGCATGGGATTCAAATATTTTCAAAATACTGTTTATCACCATGCATGTAAACCATTACATGTTTACATTCCTGAGCAGCTCTGTTCAATTTTCTAAAACTGTTTCTGTAATTTTCATGAGATGATACATTCGATATCTCTCTATAATTAAAGTAATACTAATAAAAAACATAATTGAACAGCATCACATCACATTGGTTTTCATTTAACTGTCTATTTGGAAACATTCTAGCAATGCACCCAGAGGTTATCAGTTGACTTTAATATATAGCTTGCAAAAATAATACTAATAATAATATTGATGATAACTGTCAAGAAAAAATCATTGTCAATATCTTCCTCTTTTGAAGAAAATAATATTTATCTCAAGACTACCTGATCTTAATGTTAATGTCAAAAATGCTTTCGTAAGCTAGCGTACCACTTTAAATGGACTGCTTTTACACAGCACTTTTCTATTCTACTGACCACTCAAAGCGCTTTTTGTATACATGCTAACATTCCAATATTCATACAGTGATGGCAGAGGGTTCAAGGTCTTGCTCTGCACAAAAGCTTACAGAGCTTTAATAAGATGAGTCAAAATGACATCCTATGAATGGCATCAATGTCCTTTTTCATTAAAATGTCTTCTGTAACTTCAGCCTTGTGGAGAAAAAAAAACCAATGCATGTGAAACACATGTTGTCACGATCATGTTTTTCAAGTTCAATTCAAGTTGTTTCCATTAGAACCACTCAAAAATAATTGGAGCCACTGACACATCTCTGTCTGTCTCAAAAAATGAAAACATTAAAACATTGCACATCTTGGGTTTTTGACCGACTACAGAGCATATCAGCCCAGAACACGATCGCCTTCACTGAACTCTTTGCTAAGACTTTAAGTTTCTGTTCCTTGTATTGAAGGCTTTGAACAGGCCATCATCTTCTTATATTTCTGAACCCCTACACTACTTGACCCCTCAGGTCCTTGAAAGAGACCTCTTAGCCGTTCTATGGTCGATGCAGAAGCTTGACTGAAATTGTGTGTTTGAGGTCATAGCCTCAAGATTATGGAACAGCCTCCTACACGATCATCACATCTGCTCCCATCACCAGCACTTTTAAAAATCTTATCACATGATAAGGCCATGGCATGCCTTTAAATCAGTGTTTCTCAAACCTTTTCAGACCAAGGACCACTTAACCAATAAAAGAACAATCACGGACCACCTAACTCCCCAAATATCCAAAAACAATAGGCCTGCTTACCACTACAACAATATATTACTAATGACAGCTTTATGTGACCTCTGTATCGCTCCTTCACACATTAAATCAACAATACAAATACAACTATGGATTCTACAAGCATTTCGTTCATATGCGATTTAAACAGTGAATGCTCATATATTTTACATATCATGTGAAACGTAGACTACATTTATTACTGAGTTATATCCGTACAGAGCCGCAATTTACCCACAGCAAGATCGTTTGCTCCTGAGAGCTACGCAAAATGCAAACTGAGGGCGCCTTCGTCATGTGTTTCTTAAATTCATCACGTTTACTCTCAAAAGATCCTGAAGGTTTCCCAAAGTAATCCTTGTGTTTACTCTCATAATGTCGCTTGAGTTTGGCGGGTTTCATAGCCTCGTTCGTCAACGACTCGTAGCACAAAACACAGTGTGGATTGGGATCCTCTTTATCTCCAATGCAAACAAATCCAAATTTGATGTAGTCGCTGTGACATTTTCTCTTCACTTTAGCGCTGGACTTTTCGCGTTCAAGCCGAGTTTCACAGCTTTCAGCCGGGTGGAGGTTGGACGGCGAACGGCTCTCCTGGGACGTAACGCACACAAAACCACTAGTTGTCGCTGAATCACCTGCATCAGGACGATGCACCTTCACTGTCGCGTCAAATTTTTGATTTAATTTTCTTTTAACTAACCTTGTCTACAGCCATCGATCCATCTTGGTTTTATATCTGTCTACATCTATTCTTTCTATTCTTGCACAATAATCAACTTCCAATGTTTGTAAATGTACCGCATAAATAAACTTGGACTCACAAAAGAACATATGTATAACACTGTGCACATCAGCTGTTACATATCTAATGCTGTATTTTAATGATTGAGATTGAAATTAACACAATTCTCTTAATACGACGTAAAGAAAGAGTCGATGTAAAACATATGGCTACTATATCTAATGGTTTTGAGGAACACATGGTGTATTGAACTATAGTGAGAGTTCTTAGTATATCATAGAACAAGTCCCATTAAACGGTGGAAAAAGACAAATCAAATGTTATGGTCATTACTGGTCGCACTTGTATTCAGTTTGTTTTCTTCATAAACCTTTTCATAATGTCCTTACCAAAAAATACTGTATAAGAAGACATGAAAATAATCTAAGAAGTGTATAGATTTTTGTAAATCGTTTTTGTGTATATTCTAATGAGATTTTTTTGTGCTTTCTAAAGTCAGTACTTCTTTCACTCAAAATGGACTTTTAATGATATATTATACTCAATTGATTTGGGAAAGATGAGATTTACAGATTAGCTAACAATAATGCTTTTATGGCCCAATCAGGAGGATAATCTATTTAATTTTTCTTTCAACTGTTTCTCCCCCGCAAGGCCATTTTAAGTAAGCTTTCTTGTAAAGAAATGAAGGTACGGTCCTCTTTGGAGAATACTGAATTTAATAGGGATTCGCTGTTAGGATATATTCAAGAAATAGTCCAGCAAGAGTATGTGTGATAAGTATGACATTGTGGTTCTCTAATTGCTGCTACGTTTATTGTCTAAATAAGTAAAACATCTTGAACTCAAAGCGAGGCTGAATGCATATGTTGTTTCAAAGAGTACAACACACACACACACACCACACATTGTGACTGAAATACAATTATGTTTGGATGAACTGGGTGAAACTATAATGGTAGTCGAGCTAGAAACAAGGCTGCGGACCATGCTGACAGTGTGAGGTACAAGGTTTATTGTAACATTCTCATTAAAAGAACCAGCCAACTCAATACTATTGCCATCTCCAGAGGAAAGGCCAACAACCTTTTAAATGACCTTACTGTAAAAATTGCTTTAAAAAATGAAGATGAACAAGTATAACGTTCAAATAAAGAGGGATATTGCTGAATCGACAGACAATAAGAAGGATTTTGGCAGGGACACTATGTATCAGGGGTCGCTGCATCTGTAGATGTATTTTTTTTCTTTCTTTTTTTCTTACTCACTCATTATTATTATTATTATTATTATTATTATTATTATTATTATTATTATTATTATTATTATTATTATTATTGTGGGCCCACTACTCATGGGAAAAACCGCTGGGGTCGGGTGCGCTGTCACACGGGTGGCAGAAGCTGGCTCTGGGTACGTGGAACATCACTTCTCTGTGGGGGAAGGAGCTGGAACTAGTGCGGGAGGTGGAGCGCTACCAGTTGGATCTGGTGGGGCTTACCTCTACGCACAGTCTTGGCTCTTCAACTCGCACCTCCGGCGGAGCTTTTCAGACATCCCTGGGAGGTTGGGGGCATTGAACCTGAGTGGGCGATGTTCAAAACCTTTATTGCTGAAGCTGCAGTGATGAGCTGTGGTGTCAAGGTCTTAGGCGCCTCAAGGGGCGGTAACCCTCAAACAGCGTGGTGGACCCCGGTGGTCAGGGAAGCCGTACGACTGAAGAAGGAGTCCTTCCGGGTTATGTTATCCGGGAGGACTCCGGAAACAGTTGCAGGGTACCGAAGGACTAGAAGGGCAGCAGCCTCTGCCGTGACAGAGGCAAAGCAGCGGGTGTGGGAGAAGTTTGGATAAGCTATGGAGAAGGACTTTCGGTCGGCACCAAGGTGCTTCTGGAAAACCATCCGGCACCTCAGGAGGGGGAAGCAGGGAACCATCCACTCTGTATACAGCAAGGGTGGGACCCTGCTAACTTCGACTGAGAAGGTTATCGGGCGCTGGAAGGAGCACTTTGAGGAACTCCTGAATCCGACTGACACGCCCTCTATGGTAGAGGCAGAGCTGGAAGCTGATGGGGATCATCGTCAATTTCACTGATGGAAGTCACTGAAGTAGTCAAACAACTCCACAGTGGCAAAGCCGCAGGGGTTGATGAGATCTGTCCAGAAATGCGGAAGGCTTTGGGTGTTGAGGGGGTGTCTTGGTTGACACGCCTCGTCAACATTGCGTGGATGTCTGGGACAGTTCCTAGGGGGTGGCAGACCGGTGGTGGTACCCCTATTCAAAAAGGGGGACCAGAGAGTGTATGCCAACTACAGGGGTATCACACTTCTCAGCCTCCCTGGTAAAGTCTACTCCAATGTACTGGAAAGGAGGGTTTGGCCGATAGTCGAACCTCTGATTGAAGAGGAACAATGCGGATTCCGTCCTGGTCGTGGAACAACGGACCAACTCTTCACTCTCGCGTGAATCCTGGAGGGTCCTGAGAGTACGCCCATCCGGTCTACATGTGTTTTGTGGATCTGGAGAAGGCGTATGACCGGGTCCCCCAGGTGATACTGTGGGAAGTGCTGCGGAAGTATGGGGTGAGGGGGTCACTTCTGAGGGCCATCCAATCTCTGTACGCCCAAAGCGAGAGTTGTGTCCGGATACTTGGCAGTAAGTCGGACTCGTTCCCAGTGAATGTTGGCCTCCGCCAGGGCTGCGCTTTATCACCAATCCCGTTTGTGATTTTCATGGACAGGATATCGAGGCGTAGTTGTGGAGGATAGGGGTTGCAGTTCGGTGGCCTGAGGATCTCATCACTGCTCTTTGCAGATGATGTGGTCCTTATGGCATCATCGGTCTGTGACCTTCAACAGTCACTGGATCGGTTCGCAGCCAAGTGTGAAGCGGTTGGGATGAGGATCAGCACCTCAAAATCTGAGGCCATGGCTCTCAGCAGGAAACTGGTGGATTGCCTACTCCGGGTAGGGAATGAGCCCTTACCCCAAGTGAAGGAGTTCAAGTACCTCAGGGTCTTGTTCGCGAGTGAGTGGACGATGAAGCGAGAGATTGACCGGAGAATCGGAGCAGCGGGGGTGGTAATGCAGTCGCTTTACTGCACCGTTGTGACAAAAAGAGAGCTGAGCCAGAAAGCAAAGTTCTCGATCTACCGGTCGATCTTCGTCCCTACCCTCACCTATGGTCATGAAGGCTGGGTCATGACCGAAAGAACGAGATCACGGGTACAAGCGGCCGAAATGGGTTTTCTCAGACGGGTGGCTGGCATCTCCCTTAGAGATAGGGTGAGAAGTTTAGCCATCCGTGAGAGACTCGGAGTAGAGCCGCTGCTCCTTTGCGTTGAAAGGAGCCAGTTGAGGTGGTTCGGGCATCTAGTAAGGATGCCACCTGGGCGCCTCCCTAGGGAGGTGTTCCAGGCACGTCCAGCTAGGAGGAGACCCCGGGGAAGACCCAGGACTCGGTGGAGAGATTATGTCTCCTCACTGGCCTGGGAACGCCTTGGGATCCCCCAGTTGGAGCTGGCGGATGTGGCCCGGAGAAGGGAAGTTTGGGGTTCCTTACTGGAGCTGCTGCCCCCGCGACCCGACCCCTTTCTCTGTTGAGTGTGGAGCGGTTGTACACCAGAGAACAGCTTTAATCAACCTTTAATTTGTTGTCTTTAGATACATTTACTATTTCTACAGTTAATCATTATTGGTTTCATTTCATATTGCAGTGAGATTAATATGTCTTGAAGATGTATTTGTTTGGGACCGCCATATTTGTGAAGACAGCATACTTTTTAAACCTCTTACTCATCTATTTTTCATTTTTCAAGTCTCTTGAGAACCTGTTGCGAAATAAACTTTCCACTTCAGTGAAAGTACTGGTAGCCCATGTAAACCCTTGGAAAGTCATCTCATCATCTACTTAACCTTTAAACATCGGAAAGTACTTTCACAGTAAAATACTGTACATATTACTTTTAATATTTAAATGTCACAGTGAACTGGAAACTAGGCAAAAGTATAGCTTGGCAGGCACATCCAAGTCATACTCTGAAGTTTGCTTCATATGAATTAAACACATCAGTAATACTTTAATTATTATGTAGATTTCTGGACAGAAGGCTGTAGACAAACCGTTGACAGTTATATTCTAATTTAGACATTATACTGTATATTCAAGTCAAACACAACCAGCCGATAATTATGTTACTTTTAAAACCAGTTTTGTGAAGCCATCGATTCATGCTCTACTACTCTCTCTCTCTCTCTCTCTCTCTCTCTCTCTCTCTCTCTCTCTCTCTCTCTCTCTCTCTCTCTCTCTCTCTCTCCTCTCTCTCTCTCTCTCTCTCGCTCTCTCTCTCTCTCAGGGTCAGTTTATAGGCCACTATTAGTCCTTGCAATTTGTGCCTATCAGCACGTTGTACAGGTAGTTTTGTGTGCAGGCCAGAAAATTGGCTTATAATATCTGAAACAATGTATTTATTACTTTAGAAATGCTATTACTTTGTCTTTGCTGTGATTCAAACATGGTGCAGCGGAGGCTTGTTTTTCTCTATCTTGTTTTGTCTTTATCAGCTTTATTTGGAAATTCTCAACAACAGGGCATTTGCAAGTTTTCGCACTCACATTGGCACTCTCTCTATCTCTCAGCACAAAGCCTCATCTGCCATGACTTTGTGGAAAGAAACGAGAATATTTTATTCAAGTAACAGCCAAACTACTAGGATAATGGCAAGTAGGTACATTAAATGTAACTGTTACATTTCTTAAGGGCAGCGCAAATTCATGATAATAATGTTAAATGATAGTACTATTGAACTAAAGAACACATTTAGCCATGAAGTAAAATCTATCCAGATATCAGCATAATCCACATATCAACGTATGAGCCTACGTTAGTGCAACAACATCACGTCTCAGAACCATGATGTCCTAACTAACAACAATAAAACAATACTTTTATCTAGTTTTCTATTAGACTAACTTTTGCAGCCTGTGCATACTGATGATTATCATTCACAAGTATACAACCAACTTTCTCAGTATATCCTCAATAAAATCAACAAAACTCAAAAGATTACACAAACATTAGCAATGAAAAACATTATTATTATATATTTGTTTTACTTTTCTTTCCTTCTTTTATCTATAGTGCATAGTTCACTGAACAGTATGCTTTTGGGCAACCCAGTGGTTGTTGACATTATTCTCTGCAGAGTAAATTGCAGGACAAAATATTCCAATCAGCAATTCACCTTCATCGATTGCTGGCAGAACGACCTGTTTCTTGCTTTAGTCTTTACAGTTGGTGATTGAACTACAGCTTAATTTATTAAGCCTCTACTGTGGACTGATAAATTAACCATATTTAAAACATGCACATACGACGGTCAGACAAACACACATATAATTCCAACACTGCAACAGCATCAGATCAGTCTCAGCAGCTTATTGTACTTTTTAGATTTATGGTTTCAGTGGAGGCAATAAGAGATTCATCCTTTGCAAAACTTTACAAGTTTATATGTTTTGTGCACAACTTATTGATATTCTGTATACCCTATCTGCTGCCAGAAGCGAATGCAAACCCTTATTTGTCAAAAACCCAGACTCACTGACAGATCTTGATTGCACCGAAACAATACTTTTTCAAACGTCAGAAAATGTTTCTTCGAGGGTGTAATCTCACTGCAGATCTTATCCATGTCGAAAACAGCCAAGAAACGGTTTCCGGACCCAAACCACCCAGATGTGGTTGCTATGGCACTGTCATAAATAAACCATAGTTTTTTACTTCAAAATGCCAACTATTTTATCCAGTAGCCTACACACTATAATCAACTTATGATTAGACCTGAGTCATTCTCTATCCACTGAAACCTGAACACTTTTGAACATCAACGATATTGCTTAATGTATCCCTATTATGTAGCCACTCTGGCACTTTACTCAATTTAATCGAATACTCTGGCGAAGGCACTTGACAGTGTTCTCAGAAAATCAGCAGGGAGTATTGATGTTCATAGTTCAAATGCAGAAAGTTCACAGATACTTTTTAAGATTCAATGCAATCACAGACCTGGTAATGCAAGAGCCGTCAGCCGAAATGTTGCTTGCATTTGGCCAATTGTATTATTATTTTTATTGCAAAACTATGCAAAAACAGCAATATATGCATATATGCCAAGACTGAAGGGGTTAATAACTATTAAATATTATACAAGGAAAAAGAAAGGATTCATGAAAGGAAAAAAGGAAACTGTCATGACTCTGGATTTGTTTTCCTGTTTTATTTTGAAATGTTCTCTTCCCCTTGTGTCATGTCTTGAATTACTTCCTGCCCTTGTGTTTTTGCCTTTCTCCCCCAGGTGTGTCTCGTTACCTTCATTAGTTTTCTCCTGTGTGTTTCCCTGTCTCTCCCAGCTGTGTCTCGTTGCCTCATTTAGTGTCTGTGTATATATCCCTGTCTGTCTCAGTGTTCTTTGTCGGTTCGTCTTTCTCGTTACATCCATGTTGCCTTGTGTTACTCGTGCCGCCTTGTGCTTCCCTCGTGTATTATCGTGCCTCTTCGTGCTATCTCTTGTCAACCCTGGTTCATGTTTTTTGACTTTAATTGTTGCCTTGTATTTGATTAGCTTTTTAGAATAAAGCTCCTTTTTTTTTAAACCTCATCTTGCTTGCTGCATTTGGGTCCTCCTTTTCACCTAGTCGTAACAGAAACTAAGGTTTTCTGTTATACAATGTAGTTTTCTGAATATGAAAGGTGTGCATACAGCCACAATTGACATGCTTTATTTAAATAGTTTTAGTGGGCTGAAAATGTACGTTTACACGTGCCAATTTTATTTTCAGGAAATGCATGTCACAGTCAACATGTTACTCAATTCTTGTCTAATTAGGCACACAAATTAAAATATTAGGCTAAGCATGAAATGGATTGAAATACCTTGAAACATAAAAAAAAAACATCATCAGAACATGAATATTGAAAAACTGTTTGCATAGTTTAAGTGAAGGAGGTAACTTGTACAGTCATTATTTTTTTCCATACATTTGAGTGACATTCATAATTTATCCCCACATTCCACAGTTTAGCATACTTTTATAGCATACTTTTACTGAGTATGTTTTATTACTTATGATTTTTAATTAAATTGTTTATATTTATGAAACTACATGTGTTGATGTATTTTAACCCATTTTCACCTTATATTTGGAGGTTTGATTTTGACTGGAATTTCATATGCAAAGGAGGATGCACGATGATGTCAATTCTTCTGAGATGAATGTTTAAAGTACACAAATGTGCAAAACCTATTATAACAAATAATGACATATGTTGTATTTACAAGTTTTTTATTACGTTTTTATAAGATCACTCATTTATGGACATTACAAAGTCCCCCCCAACTAACTCTGAACTGACAGAGGACCATGTAACTGTAATTGTAATAAGAGATTCTGTGTTTGATCTGTTTGACTCTTATTACAATAAAAAAAAGTAGGTACAGTATATCTCAAAAGTGAGTACACCCTTTAGATTTTTGCAAATATTCTGTTATATCCTTTCAGGGGATAACATTATCCTACTGAAACTTTGATATAACTTAAAGTAGTCAGTGTGCTGCTTGAATAACAGTATAGATTTATTGTCCTTTGAAAATTACTCAGTACACAGCTGTTAATGTCTAAACAGCTGGCAACAAAAGTGAGTACACCCCATAGTGAACATGTCCTAATTGTGCCCAATGATGTTGTTTTCCCGCCCTGGTGTCATGTGACTCGTTAGTGTTACAAGGATTCAGGTGTAAATGATAAGCAGGGCTGTTAAATTTGGTGTTTTGGGCACAATTCTCTCTGAATGCTGGACAACATGGCACCTCATGGCAAGGAACTCTCTGAGCGGCTGAAAAAAAGGATTATTGCGCTTCACAAAGATGGCCTTGGCTATAAGAAGATTGCCAACACCATGAAAATGAGTTGCAGCACAGTGGCTAAGATCATACAGCGGTTTTCTAGGACAGGTTCCACTCGGAACAGGCCTCGCCAGGGTCGACCAAAGAAGTTGAGTCCACGTGCTCAGCGTCATATCCAGAGGTTGGTTTCCAAAAATAGACGTGCGAGTGCTTCCAGCATTGCTGCAGAGGTTGCAGAAGTGGGATGTCAGCCTGTCAGTGCCCAGACCATACGCCGCACACTGCATCAAATCGGTTTGTATGGCCGTCGCCCCAGACAGAAGCCCCTTCTGAAACCGATGCATAAGAAAGCCCGCAAACAGTTTGCTGAAGACAATGAATCCAAGAACATGAGTTACTGGAACCATGTCCTGTGGTCTGATGAGACCAAAATAAACCTGTTTGGGTCAGATGGTGTCCGGCGTGTGTGACGGCACCCTGGTGAGGAGTACCAAGACAAATGTGTTTTGCCTACAGTCAAGCATGGTGGTGGCAGCATCATGGTCTGGGGCTGCATGAGTGCTGCCGGCACTGGGGAGCTGCATTTCATTGAGGGACACATGAATTCCAATATATACTGTGACATCCTGCAGCAGAGCATGATCCCCTCTCTTCGGAAACTGGGCCGTAGGGCAGTTTTCCAACATGATAATGACCCTAAACACACCTCCAAGATGACAACGGCCTTGCTGAAGAAGCTGAAGGTTAAGGTGATGGACTGGCCAAGTATGTCTCCAGACCTAAACCCAATTGAGCACATGTGGGGCATCCTCAAGAGGAAGGTGGAGGAGTGCAAGGTGTCCAACATCCGTGCGCTCCGTGATGTCGTCGTGGAGGAGTGGAAGAAGATTCCAGAAGCAACCTGTGCAGCTCTGGTGAATTCCATGCCCAGGAGGGTTAAAGCAGTGCTAGATAACAATGGTGGTCACACAAAATATTGACACTTTGGGCACAATTTAGACATGTTCACTATGGGGTGTACTCACTTTTGTTGCCAGCTGTTTAGACATTAACAGCTGTGTACTGAGTAATTTTCAAAGGACAATAAATCTATACTGTTATTCAAGCAGCACACTGACTACTTTAAGTTATATCAAAGTTTCAGTAGGATAATGTTATCCCCTGAAAGGATATAACAGAATATTTGCAAAAATCTAAAGGGTGTACTCACTTTTGAGATATACTGTACATCACTGAAAATTACATTAAGTTAAACATATCTTCCAACCTTGAGACATGTGAGCTGTGACCCTCCAGTTAACAGTAGCAGCCTAAATCATTCATTCAATTCATGTGAACCGTCATTAATCACTGTTCAGATATTAGATTATGCATAACATATGAAGATTTCATGCTTCTCCCCTGCTACTCATTAATGTCACATACAGCAATTAATCTGTCTTTAGAATAAAAGATAAGGGCCATGTAGCTAGGGCTGAATTGGTAGTGGTACAATGGGATGCATCAACCTTGAATTTACTTATTGATTTGTAATTATGCTACAGAAAATACAGACAATCTCACAAAGTTATGATAGGAAAATACAGGTATTGATTGTAATACTGAGTGTAAAGCACAGCAGGAGACAGGAGACAAGGTAGGAGACAAAGACAGGGTTAACAAAGGAGCAGCACATCATATCTTACAAACCTGTATTTGTGTGAGTTTTATTGATCATCTTTGTAGGAAATAAAACTCTGCTTATAAGAATATTGATCAAGACTTTTATTTTATTTGAATCCTGACTTTGTGGTGTTATTAAGAATATTTTTCTAACAAGTTCCAACTGTCTTTAGCTGTAAAATTATTATTTTAGTCTGTGTCAATCTGTTTGAGACAAAGAGCTTTTTGTATTTTGTATTCACAATTAGTAATCAACAGGTAAATAAAACGCATTTTATTTTGTATTTTTTTCAATAACTAGCTTTTTCAAGCTTCAATCAGAGCAAACCATCCGTTGCCCTCCAGCTCCCACTGCCTCTGTAGAGCAAAACACAATTCTAAATGACTCTTCTCATCCTGGAGACCACCTGTTTGACCTGTTGCCCTCTGGCAGGCGTTACAGAACCATCAAAGCATGAAACACCATATTCAAGAACACTTTCCTCTGGGCCAACAAGCATTAAATGACCCCTCACATGCAATATGATGACAGTCTTTCCAAGTGCAAACCTACTGGATCTTGTGCAATAGTTACATTCATACTAGTGCAATAATTACATTTATTCTAGTGCAAAATCACATTGCATTTATTTATTTTACTTATTATTTCAGAACCTGTGTTGTCGGCTGCAGATTCTTGTTTGCTGAAGTTGTTATGTTTTTGTGGAGCTGTTTCATGTGTGTTTAAATTGCACTGATCATGACTAGCACTCCTAATTTTCATTTTCCATTCCATTGTACTGTATTCTGGAAAATGACAATAAAGGCTTTCTATTCTATTCTATTCTTTTCTTTTCTTTCCTATTCTATTCTTTATTTAACTATTAAATGTGAAGACATATTATTTTCATATTAGGTGCGGTGCATGACTTTCTTTATTCTTTAGGCCTTGTAAAACGTCTAAGATGAAAAAGTTTAATAAAAACAATGTGACAAATGTGACTGCCACCATGCCCCATATTGTTTAAAACATGTATACATCTCAGTTTTTTTCAACACTTATTAAAAGTTTAATATTCTCAAGGCAACCCAAGAATGACTTTAAAATAGTTGTGATACATGTATGTAATTGATTAATTTCATCAAACGCATTAAGCGTCTGTGGAATTCAATCAGTTTTTTTGTCGCAGAGTTTACATTGTTTTGTTATTATCTTGTAATATATTAAGATTTATATTTATTAATTGTATTTATCAAATAACTATATATTTTCTTACTTCAACTTGTTGTGAAGTAAGGGAAGGAGCAAAATGTAGATTTACTATAGTAACCATAACGCGCTGGTCTGTCGGAAACAAAAAACCCGTTCGACTTTTGGTCCGTTTGCAAAGCTGTCCGTAGTGAAACAAGCACGTCTAGCTCAGCTGTCATGTATCACCCAAACCAACCGAGAAATTAGTTTAGCGTGAACGTCTGCAAAGTTTCAACATTCAGATTATCTGTCTTACATTTAATCGGTAACCTTAGAAGAACCACCTTTGCCAACGTTGTTAAAAGTAAAAACAAGTAGCTGACATTCTACGGTAGCGAGAAATTGACGGTAACGTATCTCCTGGTCCTTCTTTGAACGAGGGTGCAACTCGACTAGAACAAGCTGTTCTTGTTGGATTTATCAATGGACGCGTTTGTACAATTCACAAGCCAAAGTCAAGGAAGGGACCGTATATTCAGGTGAGTCCTTTAGAGTGTTTGTCACCTGGTTTTTAACTGTCCATGTTGTATTATATTTATAGGAAAGTTAAGTTAGATAAGGCATGTGCAGAAAGCTTATATTTGAACGTCAACTTTCTGTTTTCTCTCTGTCTTCTTTATTTATTTCAGGGCAACCCAATATGCATGTGCACTGTCGATATATCTACTTCGAAACAACTCCGAAAGAAAGGACCTTGTGGCGAAACTTAAAAGTCTGGAAACCAACATGAGTGCTGGACGAAAACGTGAGTATATCTGTAACTGTAAAGTGAGCGAGGGCTTTCTCAGTAGCTACTGTCACAGTAGTTAAAGTTGGGTTTGTTGATTCCCAGGACTCCTGAGGTGGTTTCAGGGGTTCCCAAACTAAAGGAGGAGTAAGGTAACTTGAACTTGTAGATGACAGCCTAAACGGTAGCCAGATTTATTCAATGAATGGCATTTTTTTTCTGTGAAATTGCACCTCTCCTCTTTTTTCATGAAGGTAAATATTGTATTCAGTTAAATAGCTTAAATTTCTTTGATAATGTTAGTGAAGTTGGTCCGTTTTTCAGGGAATGATGCCTAACCTCTGCTATAAAACACTGCAGGAAAACCTGCATACATTATGCCACCATCAAATCAGCATCAACAGTGTTTTGTTTTCTTCTCTTTCAATGCTGACACAATCTCAACCAAGGTTTTTCTAACTGCAACTGCCAAATACGGTCTTCAAAAACATTAATGTATTCAACGATTTTGCTGACAAGATGCTACATCTGCACATAAAAGTCAATTTCATGTGTTTGAGAACTTATTTGAGGATTTTCCAAAATGTGTGTCAGGGTCACATTTTGTTCAAGTACTGTAAAAGTGCAGTACATATTGCACTGAACGTTTTACAAGTTGAGTATTATTTCGCAATATAGCATTCTGTTTGCCCTCAGCTTACACCAGACTAATGGCTGTTTGTGGCTGTGTTAAAGTCTGTAGATTTCCTCCTGTGAGCTGAGACAGACAATGTGCGGGGGACTGCACTTTGTGCTGACACATGGACCTGCACTAAGTGTGGCTGTAACACTGACGACCCTAAGACTGGCCTTGACAGCTCATCGATTGGCTTACTTTACAACCCGGACTGATACTTTTTGAACCTTGACACTTTGTGGTTAAATTTTATTGCTTTTCATTTTGTTATTAAAAGATAAACAGACATTTGTGTCAGTGAAGTATACAGCATTTTGATACGTGTTAATTATACAGAGGCTCTAGTGGTGTCTGGATTTAATAAGTGGTCTACTTATCCCAGTTTCAATAAATGCTGATTGTTGAATCCTCACAATATGTGCAAGTCTTTTCATAAATCTCTTCAACAACACTCTGTCATTTTAAAATTATCCTTAGTTAATCATATCCTAGAGCAAACTCAGAGTGACACTGTGTACCTCTCAGGGACAAAGAGTACCAGAACAGGCTCTGTTTGTTAACAATTTATTTATCTCTTTTGTGCAGAGATGCAGCCACAGGGCTCTCCTGCCTCTACGCCTGGTCTGTCTGGCTCCTGGTAATAGTGGGTGAAGGAGACATGCAGGTGTCACCATTTGAAAAACCGAGCTTGTGAGAGGCAAATGTACTTGTAGTGACTTGTGAATGACGCCAATAACACGCTTTATGAAAGGCTCAGAAAGCAACAATTGCGAGGCAGAGCCTGATCAGTTTCATCACAGTATGTAAAGACGCTGAATGAGCAACCATGACCATGTAATAAGATGAAAGACACTGTAGTTTGGTTTAAATGTAGCTTAGCAGTATTTTACTCTCCATAGCTGACTTCTACTATGAAATGTTAACCTGACATTTCATATTAATTTGACTACTGCTCTAATATCCTTTTTTCTCTTCCCTCTTTGTCAGTGTTAAGGCTGGGGAACACAGTAAATTCCATTGAGGCGGCTAAGCGAACCATGCAACTCTCCGACCGAGTGCTGTGCCTGTGCCTTACTGCTGCCAACGTCAGCCGCGGCCTCTACTTTATCTGC
Organism: Cottoperca gobio; assembly: GCF_900634415.1. NCBI lineage: Eukaryota > Metazoa > Chordata > Actinopteri > Perciformes > Bovichtidae > Cottoperca > Cottoperca gobio. The sequence goes on from NC_041360.1 coordinate 15,856,259, forward strand.
GACAATGTACTTTGGGCCAGAAATGTCGGTCTTATGCGCGATATCGACAAGGAACGCTGGAGCCTAAATTCCTCTCGCTTCTATTTCCTCTCACTGGTTACGAGTCTGACGAGAGATGTTTATGTAGTCATCCAGTTAATGGCACAGAAAGCAAGAGATAGAAACTTTAGACAGAAAATGGAGCTGCATCTCAATGAGAGTCCTGAAGTAGCTGAAGCTGTTGTCCCTCAGCTGGATGCGTTTCTCTTTCTGCTGTTGGAGAGCCTGAAATCGCATCCGGCTGTTGCCTTCGACATGCTGAAAAATGTATGCGATCTCTTCATTCCTCTAGACAGGTTGGGCATATACCAGTCTAACGCAGGAGTGGTGGGATTTTGCGGTTTATTATCCTCAGTGATTGGGATTGTAACCCTCACACAGCCCAAGTTGAGACTCAAACCATGATAACGAGGGTGCCGATAAAAACTGCAGGTAAAAGGGTTTTAAAAGGATTTAGTGTCGTCTACCTGGAGCTGTAATGGTGGACCGAAGTTGACCCGGTTCACAGTGAGATTCACAGTGAGATTAAGCAACTTAACACGGGCACATTTTGTAACATTTATGTTAGAATAGCATTTATGTTTTACATGAAACTTTAGCCCGCAATAACTGAAGGGATGACTGGATTTGATTGTTTTGTAACAGATCACTGATTAACTGATTTATCGAACTGATCATACTTTTAAGACACAAAATCAAGTTTACATAGAAGCCTTGCTGAGCAAAGGCTAAATATGTGTGCATTCCTGTCTTCACCAACACCATGTATTACACCATCAGTTTTGTAACTACTCTACTTGCAAAATAAGGGCTACTTACTGATGCAAGCTTTTGTATTTGCACCCATCTCTTGGAAAAAGTAAGATCTTTGCCACTTTATGTCCACTGTCTTCATCTGCTCTCTGTTTGTGATGAAATGCTGCTAAAAGTTTTTAAAAAAGCCGCTGGGAGATTTCAGAGGATGGGCTTTTTTCACAGCAAACATTTTGTCTTATCATTGTAAGAAAAACACAGATGTTACCAATAACACTAACAATGGCACCGTACTCTCCAAGTGTCCCGGTGAGTGACAGTGAGCCAGCATGCACAACACAATGACTCTGGAATCAAGGCATCTAAATGGAATATAGCCATCATTCATTTCATTGTTTATACCTATACTTTTCCTACTGTGACAAGTTAAAATGTCTTCTGTGAAAAAGGCCTATTATTTCACTGGTTTTGTGTTTTTCATTCTTTCAAGGCATGGGCTGGACTTTGACTCGGTAGATTTAACTGTATGTTCCTTTTAAAGAGAGTGTAATGGAATGATTTGAGTACAAAAAAAAAAATCTATATCTTATCTCAATAATGTGATTAATTAAATTAAATGTTCTAGGAGTTCTATGCTTGTTTTTGTTTTATCAAAGGAGTGTGTGTGTGTGTGTGTGTCCTCTAGAAAATAATATGAAGACTTTAGTCCTCAAAGCTGCTGGTGACATTTATTATCACACGTATTAGTGTCTTTCATTTCAGATGACCTAATGTTTTCACTGTCACAGTTGATTGAAAAGGTTAATAAATGCAACAAAATATTTTAAATTGTGATTTTTTTTTTTTTTTTATTGACATGTTTTGAATTGTAATGATGTGTGATGTTTAATGGGACACAGGTGTTGTTCGGTTTAGAAATAGAGTAACACTGCCCTCTGGGGGAAACGTGACACCTTGTTGAATTCAAAAGAGCTTTATTTTTCATTTATACTGAGACAATACACTTCCTCTGAAAGCTTTTCTGAAGAGGTTGACATTGTGATAAAGAATCCACAATGAAAAATTGCAAAAATATATTCCATTTCCCTTTCACCATATTTTGAGTTATGCTGTGAAAAGAATGAACCAACTGCAAAGATGGATCCCTTAAAAGGACAAATGCATAAAAAACAATAAATAAAGAAAATTGTTCTCCTAGGTAGATCAACTGCAGTGATTCATAATAGGCAAAATGTCTGATTTCACATTTTCATTGAGGCCTTATTTTTCCAGTACCAACAAACCAAATAAACAAACTAAGTAATACATTTGTGGAAATTGTTTTGGAAAAAGAAATGCAAACAAAATCCAGGCCATTCTTTGCAAATACACATGTTTGCAAATAGCGAACATTAGATGCAGTTTAATTGGTGTCCTGAAAAACCTTGCATTCTTTTAAAATGTCTGGAAAAATGTCAGTGCCAATACACTTTATACACGGCATCTGATATTAACTTAATCTAAAAGAATATGAACAAAGCATGTTGAACAGTGTGAAACTACAGATGTGTAAATACTGCTGGTCCTACTTTTTTTTTTTAATCTTTTTTCCAGAATACCAATGATCGCTACATGCACAGTGGCTCTGCTCTTTGAATAAAAAAAAGGCACAATCAGTAGTAGCTCCTGCAACAGTAAAAAAAACCAAAACATCACAGTTAGCACTTGAGAGGCCGCTTTCACCAAGAGTCTGGTGTCCCAACAACATGTTTACACGAATGGTACGATTATCTTCATTCATACTGATGTTTTGCTCATGATGTGCACTTTGTTTGATTTCATATGTTTTGTACAATTGACCAATAATCCTTTAGTGGTAAATTGGAAGCGCTTAACTTGAATTATTTCTGTAAATTGTTATTACTTTTAGGTCTTAATGGTGTTATGGACGTTTCCATCCCGCCATCATTAAAAACACTGTTTCAGTACCTTTCTGTTTTGAATGAGAAATTCTGTGAAATAACAAATAAATAATTTTGTTTATCTGTGCCTCATTGATTTCCAGATCCAGTACCTGAACAAAATGTACAGTATTTTTCAGTCATTTTGACTGATCAGATATTTTCTCAAGTTGGCTGGAGCTGTGTGGCACATTTGCTAAAGCTCAATAAAATGCATATTGTCTAAAGACAAAAGAGTCTCTGGTCCTGAGAAGAGATCCAAACAGCCAAAATAAAGAAAACTTTGGTCTAGCAGAGCTTTAAAAATCCAGCATTTTTAGCTTTGATGCTCAGAATCTGGGTTTACAATTCTCATTTTTCCAATATTCAGTGCTCATAAATATTCCTTTCTTTTAAACGTTCATATGTGCCAAGACAGAGCAACCACATGTAAAACAACGTACATTTAACTTAAGCAAAAGAGCTGCTACATATGTGACAATAAGCCCACTAAGTACTTTCATTGAGAAATCAAGAGAAGCAAAGCACATTATTTTGTATACATTTCTGCAATGATTCTTTCTTTTGATAGTGGTGCTTGATAGTATTGGGACAGTGAATTAAATTCCTTAACAGTTCATGATTATCTCAAAGAAACAGAAAATGATTAAGACGTACATGGAAGAAAAAAACAAGAACACAGATAAGACAACAACTAACCAGTAACAACTATCCAGTAACTCAAGTTCCTTCAAACTAAAAGACATTTACAGGAAAAAGTCTTGAGAATGCTTTGAACTGTGCAGGTTAAACCAACAAGGGTAGCATCACCTTGGAAATGTCTGACGTGCATGTTAAGGCAAATATTAGCTTCATTCTTCCATTTTAAGCCATCATTAAGACAACAGTTGTGAGCACAGCTACGTTGATCCAAACGTCCAGAGAACACTGAAATCTGATCACTACTTCCTACTTCAGACTACAGCTAATTATAAGGTGAAATAAAATGACAGTTTGTGGTTTTTCAGATGCACCTGTCTCGGGACAAATAATTCAAGAATGTCTAAAATGAGTCTAAAAGCCCCGCTAGCAGCCTCTAGAGGCCTGCCTGCTCCTTACATCCAACTGAACCAAAGAAACTGAGTGACAAACCCACAGGCATCTCTATTGCAATCTTTCTATCCAAAGCAAAATCATAGTCAATCAAAAATGTGTGGACAAGTTTGATTAACAAGATCAAATACCCTGTAAGCTTTTGAAATGTTATGTTTCATAGAGCTTTTAGTCATTCATCTACAGCTAAGCTAAAGCGTGATTACTGTGTGTACTGTGTCTCACTTAACCTATAACCAGAAGACTTGAGAGAGTTGATAATGAAAAGGCAGTTTGTGGTAGGCTACACGTGGGTGAAGTTGACACTCATATGTGCAAAAGCACGAGCATTCAGGTAGAGGGAGGAGTAGTTTTGTGGCATTCTAACATTTCTCAGAAATGACCCAGGACGTTAGCGGAAAGCTACATGGTAAACTTCCTTATGATCACAGCCCAAAGAACTTTGCATTTATGCTTTACATTTGATTTTGTGATCATTTTAGAGATACATTGAGATTCTTAGTCCTGATACAATTTAGTTTGCATGGGGTCCGAAGGGAGATACATTGTTAATGGCGTGACCTTATTATTGCCATTATCTGATCTTATTACTGTTACTAATGAATGATTGATGTGCTTTAATGTGTTGACTTTCTATCAGCAAACAGCAAATAAACAGATTCCTCTGTATGATAAATATAAAGACTTTAGTAGCATTTCTTTCCCCCTAAGATTGATTGTACCATCAATTTAATACTTTTAATTTTTTTTATAAATCAACATTGTAAAAGAAAAAAAAGTTCTGACAAGATAAAGGATAGAATAAAAATGCGATTAAGCAGGAAGGATCACATCTGCTTTGCATTTCAGAAAAATGGATTTGGCTTTCACTGCGTCATCGGACCTTCTTTTTTTTTTTTTTTTACAGCAGAACAGAATCCAGCCAATAATCTTAGTTAAAAACCATAATGTTAAAGGGCAACATTTGATCACAAGTCGGTAGTCTCCACCCACTTTTGAGAAAGAACCTCGCTCCTCGATTCCATTAACACTCGGAGGAGTAAAGTGAATAGTGTCTCGGCGACTCCAGGTCCCAGCTGGGCAGTCTTTAGGTCCATTAGGAGTCTTTTGGTCCAATCATATTACACCCTGCTGAGGGTAGAAGCCGTTTACTAGGAGAGTCCCTGTGTTTGGTCATAATCTGTGATCAGGCTCTTGATATGTGACAGTTTCTGATGGAGGTACTCGCATCGCTTCTTCTCTTCCCGATAACCAGGAAACTTCTGAAAAGAAAAAAAGGGGCACGAGTGAGCTTTCAGAAAAAGGTCCAACATGAAGAAAATGTTTGTATTCTTATCATGAACCTATCTCAGTTTGTTCAGGGAGGTTTGTTTGAGTGTTTCAAATTGGATTCAGCAAAACCCTCAGTAGTACAATCGAAGCCCCGACGTTGCTATATAAGGCTAATTTTTTAGATCAATTTGTGGGCAGATTTTCCTCGCAAAAATGTGACTAAAACAAAACCATTTTAGAAGTGCCTGTAGGCTAGTTATATTAGAGGATTATACAATATTATGTCGTGGAAGAAGTCTGTCCTCCGGGCCAGAGATGAAGGCTGGACCTCTCTCACAAACACTTTTAAATCTACTAAGCTATAGACGATCTGGTTTTACAAGTTATAACAGATTTAAAGAAAATCGCTGAAGAGAAGCAAAGTCAAATACAAAAGAGTTTATTCTTGTACAGATCAAAACTCTGAGGACTCAGCCGGCTGAGTTCTGAAAAAGTAATGATCTGGCCCCCCTTCTTATACCTTAGTTCACATACTACAACGAGGATGAGTCTAAACAGGTCCATTTCTCGGTGTCCAGTTCTCCTACTAATAAATCAACCTGTTGTTTTTTACCCTTCTACCTCTGAATTAGCACCTGGAGTTTTCCTGACATAAGGCTTTTAGAGGGTGTCTTCAGCTTAGTTTAGTTTAGTCGTGCCCTTTTCACAGGTGCATGTCCCTCCTTATCTCCTCCTCGATATACTAAGGGTCTCATAAATCTGTTTATTTTACGGGTTTAAATTGGGAGACCTTCTCTCCACTCTCACAAGTCCAGTGCTGTTATTCAGGCCTTCACCCAGCTGTGCCTACAGACGCTGTGCTTTTACAACCAGACTAAGTATATTGAATGTTTATATATCATGGTTATTTTACACACTTTCATCTTATGTTTGATACAATGTACTTACTAGACACTAATATTCTACAACAATTACTACGGCTACTAAAGCCATGTCAGAAATAAAGAAGGGATGGGTTGACATGGAGCTAGATGCCAAATGATTGCTAAAGCTTAACAGTCCATGACTGACATAATAGGTGATGTGAAAATGTGGGGTGCTTTAACAGAAAATATTTCCCTAGGCAGCAATTAGCATAAAAACTTGACTCATGTCAATAAAATCTAAAAGGAAAAGTTATCTAACCTCTAAGTGAATTGGTAAGCCATGATGCACAATCTCACTGATCAGGTGAACAGAATGTTAAAATCAAATGATGTTTCATTTTTGAATTGGTAAATATGACACATTATCTTAAATGCCACATATGAATGAATACGTCCATATGAGTGAACTGTTACATGAAATGAGATAAAAATGTAAACCATTTTCTTACTTTCTTATACTTTCGGTACTTTTGTAGTATTTGGTACTCCATAAGCTGAAACGATAACAAAAGAAATAGTGTTAGGATGCCATGAATCTGATCAGTTCACGGTTTGGAGTTTGATCAGAAACAGAGCAGTTATAGGCTCCTGGTCCAGACAGTACCTTGTACTCTTGTGTTCCCGGGGAGAGAGTGTTGATCTTTGAGCCCAACTGAACAAACATCTCTGTGATAGCCCCAATCCGGGCATGAAGAGCTCTGTATTCATCGTACTCGGCACAGAAGTCGTCCTTATACTCTTGCCGCTGCTCCAGTGCTGTTATGGTGCTGTATTTTCTGGAAAAAAAGGAAAAGAAAACATAAACAAGATGTTATTTCAAAGCAGAAATGATCTTTTGAAACCGAGTTGTTTCCAATTCCTTCCAGTAGATGGCACTGCAGAACGTTGGCCTGGCATGTCACTGATTTAACAGCATGATGTGTTGACCAGATGTATAAATGTAAGACATAACATCATGTGTTTGCTTCACTAAAGCGTTGTGACAGCTCATTTAGACATGTGGTGTACTTCCCTCTATTTCTGTGAATGTTTTGAAGCTTATCCTAACCCTTCGGGGACAAGTTGATTTCTCTTCTCAGTGGGTTACACTCTGATGACAGATGATATCACAACGACTTATGAGGACCCACTGATGTATGTAACAATAATTTGGATTTCATTACTTAATTATAAATCCCTTCTGAATATGGGTTTATAACATATAACACAGTCAGGGGCAGAGTGTGTGTTTGAATCTTACATTAAATATTCAGGCAGTTCCTCTGCTGAGGTTCGATTGACAGGTGTTTTCTCCCCTTCATGGTCTGGAGATAGGAAAAACACACACACACACACGTAAAAAAAAAAAAAAAGGTTAAAGCAATCTGCCAATGCAAATGCGATAATGTGCCTATCATATCAAGGCTGGTGGAATAATTTATCACTCTCTGATAAGAGATCCGATCCAAGGCAAGCGGTGACGTCAGCAGCCCCGGATTAGGAGGCAATGCTGCCTGCTGACTCGCTTGACCGTAGGTCACCCAGCTGTTTCACAGTCAATCATCAACAGACTAGAGCGAGGAGTGAGGACTGCAGGGCAGAGAAAGTGCTACAGCCCCAACAACACTCTCTGCTCTCTCAAAGGAAAATATATGAATTGCTCCTTGTGGGCCTCCAGCACCAAGTATAACTTAACCCTGAGGTTTCTTTTCCTTTTTGCTAAATTAAAGCTGATAATGTTATGGCCCGAACAAGTAATATAAAACAGACTCATGACAGCACAATAGGACACATCAAGTGTGACAAAACATTACATAGAAGTGAGTTGTGTGTGGTTTTATGGCCATTTACCTTTGAGATTTTCTCCGTTATGCTTCAGATCTGGACTCGTCTCAATCCAATCTGGTTTTGAGCGCTCTCGTTCTTTGTCTTTGTGCTTTTTGGACCTCTTCTTTTTATGTTGGCCGTTGGTGAACGGTTGGTCAGTGCAAATGGATGTGTCAGTGTGTGGCGGCTTAGGGTGGGGTTCAGTAGGAGCTGGCTCTGTTTTCTCCGGTTTGGGAATAGTAGATGACCCGCTAAGTTTGTGCGGCGAGTACAGACCATTTGGGCTCCCCTGGAGATGATTGCTGGGTTTGTCAAACTCCAGTTTGATCTGTACTCTAGAGTTTCCATGACTGGAGGAGCTACGAGCCCCATTGGTGCCGTAGTCTCCGTGAGACGGAGACTGCAAAGGCAAACACTGGTCTAATAGTCTTTGTTTTTTGGGGGTCTGAAAGTTGGATGGGTCCGATGGCAAAGGACGTTTCTAGAGAGGAAAACACATTTTTTTTACTTCGGATATTGGAGTGCAACCTACATGAGATGTGCAAAATGTGCCTATATCAGGTGCCTACATAGATTTACTTTATAGGAGTAGTTTGACATTTTGGAATATGTCTTTCTTTGCTTTTTTTTTGCTAATAGTAATATATGCTAATAGTAATATATATGAGGCTACTTAACATAAAGACTAGCAGCTAGCCTTGCTCTGTCCACAGCTAACAACAGCTCACGTTGTATCTCATTTGTATAATCCATACGAAAACAGAAGTGAAAAAACTACATTTTTGCAGGGGGGGTTATATGCCGGACAATTTCTTGGCCAGGACTAGTAACTTCATGAAGTCTCTGTTGAGATCCAAGCCAAGAAATAGTGTTGCGCATAACATGTTAAGCTAACTAGCACCAGCTACAAGTTTACCATAAAAAACACAAGAGTGGTATCGATCTTCTCATCTCACTCTCGAGAAGAATGCAAATAGGCTTATTTACCAAATTGTCTAACTATTCCTTTAATTCCAGTTAGGGCTAAATTTAGTGTGAAGCTACTCAATATAACTACACAAAGATATCATATTTACAGTAATGTGTTTATTGTGTATGTTTTCTCAGTCTTATAAGAAAGAAGTAGCAGAATAGAATGAATTCAAGGTGAATAATTACCACAGAGAGATTCTTGGCAGGGCTGAGATGCGAAGGAGAGTCTCCGGGGGTTTTGTGGAATGACTGGTTGGACTGGGGACTCTTCAACTGGCTACTGTGGAGTGGCTGTAGTTTCCTGAAGAAAGATTGAGGACACAGCACCTTCAGTTGGACAGTAACTGCGAGGTAAATGGCCTGTAAAGCTAAACAGGAAGAGGCGGTATGTAGGTCATACAGCTCGCTTTGGCAGATTCATGAGCAAGTGGATGAGCAATTATCATTTATTATGACACGCCTTCCAGACAGCAGTGGCAGCTTTTCCACAGAAGAAATAATTATTGACATTACAAAACTGTCAATCTTTTTAACATTTTTACCAAAGCTTTTTGCTAGTTAATGTGGTATGTTTTGTTTTGTGTCTCTGGTGATGCAATCTACAGGAGGCAAGCACAAAGACTAAACACAGTCCAGTGAGCAGAACAATAGCAGCAGATTTAACCTCTGGAGGACCAAACCCTCTTCTCTGGTAATCTACTTCCTACAGCTCCTTCCTCAAACAAGTCACACGCCGAAGTGGGTTCATGCAACCTTTTTAATCATATGGTCAGTTTGAGTGGAGTTGGGAACAATTAAACATCAACTGAACTATAAAATAACATAAGTAAGAAAGCCTGAATAAGAAGAGTGTAGTCCAAAACATTAATAAACTAGAGCAAAGAAATCTGGACTTTACAGTATTTACAGGCTATCACAGTTTTATCACACTTGGCAAACAATTTGATGACTACAATTGTAAGCTTTTTACACTTAGCAGGGGAGGTAAATATAGGGGGTTGTGCAATCAGCCAAAAAAACTTGAGCTTTTTCCAAAACGTTCATGAAGCACATGGCCTTCATGTTTACTGGCAGGCAGAGGAAACGTACGAGGGGAGGAAGCTCACCCTGAAAAGCTCAGCCTTGCTGCCCTGAACCTTCCATGCTAATGCCATTTGGCAACACAGTGCAGGGAATATCTTTCTCAGCTTTGATGTGTCCATTAAGAGATTCATCAGTGCAGAGAAGTAGTCATTTAGAAGCTCCCCTTTCAACATGATCACAGCAGACCTCCACATTAATTCAGTGGCCTTTCTGTATTAACCTTAGTCTTTTGCCCAAACGGGTCTTTTAAAAGAACTTTAGAGCAATAGTTTAACAATTAATTTTGGGAAATACACTTATTTTCTTTCTTGCCAAGACTTTGATGAATAATGCATTCCACTCTCTCGTGTGTACAGGGGATATAGGGCTACAGTCAGCAGGCGGTTAGCTTAGCACAAAGAATAGAAACAGCTAACCTGGCTCTGTCCAAAGGTAACACAATCCCCAACCAGCAACTCTAAAGTTTGTTTTTTGTGTGTTTTAAACAAACAAGATATAATGTGTTTATTAGTGAGCTTTAGAGGTGCTGAAAGGTTCATTTTGTTAACCCCCATGCAGAGCGAGGCTAGCTGTTCCCCCTGTTTCAAGTCTTTATGCTAAGCTAACAGTCTGTTGGCATTAGCTTTATATTTAGTGTCGACATGATCGATCTTCTCATTTAATTGGAGCATATTTCCCAAAATGTTGAACTATTGCTTTAAAAAACAACAACAAAACAGAACATTTTGTTACACATTTCCAATTCTCGAAAACAAAACACAAACGACTTGTGTGTATTATGGCTTACCACCTTATTAGGAGTCTATGGATGAGTTGCTTCTCCTCCTCTGCATATCCAGGCCAGTCTCTCTGGACGTGTCTGTGGAGCTCATCCTTCAGAGTGTAGCTGTGGTCTTTAGGGTTCAGTTTACCAACCTGGAAAACAGGCAGATCCCAATGAAAGTCAACAGAAATGAGGGCAGAGTACAACAGGAAAAGAGGCCAGCTGAAGTCATAAAAACACCAAACTGTGTTAACCTGCGATGCCGTAACTCAACCTTACATTTAAATAAAAGACCTGTTTGCGACTCAGTGGGACTGTATTGTTTCCGCTGTAAACAGTTTAACCCTGCTCTTATACAACTTAATCCTGCTGATAAAAATCTGGACAAACCAACCACTTTCAATTCTGAAAGTAGTCAGATCCCCGCTGGAGACACCCCACCCCTCTACTGTCAAAGCACAATCTTCTCCTCTAAAGATAATTAAAGCACAGCCGTAATTACAGCTACCAGCAGCGGCACAGTCTCCACTTGATGATTGCAGTGGGACACTCAAACATTGTGAACACAGGAAATAAGCCTGAAATAAACCTACTGACATCACCGTGTAACAGCTGTAGTCTTTTCATTAGTATCATTAACAAAATAGCAAGTCAGTGACTCATTTATCTTTGCCGTTTCAACTGATGCTAAAACCATCACATTTGTATTCATCACATTCAACTTTTTGATATTTTCTTTTACTTTATTTCTGAGTACATTGAATCACTAGTACACAGGGCATATACATGGCAAGCTGACAGATGTCTCACCTCATCCAGTACTGAGGTCAGGTCAGCCTTGTCCTTTAGACTGGCCCGCTCCCTCTCCAACCACAGTAGCAGCTCAGGTTTCCTGTAGGGCTTTAAGGCCAGGAGATGAATGATGCGATCCCTCAAGGGTCGGTGTGCCACAGGGCTGGGAACCAGACTTCTCTTGTTGCTGGGGGAGTGCTTGTTGCTGCTATCTGAGCTTGATACCAGACCCTGCTTCCTCTGGACCTTCACGCACTTACCTGAGATCAAAACAAAAGGACACACAGCTGTTTCAACATGAGATTTGTGGATGATAAGGGCAAGTTTTTGGATCAAAAAGTTATCACGGCAGTAATCTAAAGCTGGTTTTATATGACCGTACTGTCGTTAAAATACACACATCTAGAGCAGACCAAGGAGATTGTAACTGATCTGATAACAGGATTCCCATACCTATCCTGTAATAGCAGCCAACATATCTGTCCTGATCCAGTGCTCGGACCAGTTATACAAATCACACCCTGATTTTGAAAGAGGCCTGTACACCATACATTTAACCTTTTGGGCTCTATTGTCATGCAATCTGCCTAATGCACACGCAACAGATACATTATGTGCAGCACATCCCAATCTGCAAAAGCTATTTACCTACATAAATACTTTATACACAGAGCTGTGCTCGTGCACTTTTCTGTGTCGATGTGCAGAGGTAATATTGTGGCAAGTGGAAAAGAGTGACAGAGGTTGATAGTAGGGTTAGCCTACTGCTGGGTAAACAGAAGAGTATGGGAACTAAAACAACTAACACAGAGAGGCCCTTTCTTCCTGTTGCAGTACTAATTCAGTTGGACCTGGGTAGGCAGTGCTTATAGATATCTGCAGACTGTAATCTCATTACAACCTTAAGCCATACTTTGGAGGTTGCTATAGGTCGAAGACTAACAGCGCTTTCATAGGGACAGCATGGTAGAAGTATCATAATGTAAAAAAGGTTTTTTACATTACAGTAAAATATTTCTAAAAGCAATTTGAGATTTCAGTTTTTGAATTATATAGTGTTGTATAGTGTAAGATTAAAACTTTAAACCTACTTGCAAAATGCAACAGTCTTGCAGGAGCTAGTTTCAACATCTAGCTTGAACCAGATCATGTAGATTTCATGCAACTATCCTTCATGCACTGAAACAACTTGTACTGCCACATTTCAAACAAGCAGCAACAAGAACCATTGCTTGACGGTGATAAATGAAAGCAGCGTGTCTCCCTTAGGGTAACTGACACGCTTTACAGAGTTGTGGGCGTATTTATAAGCAATGATCAAACACTAAAAATAGCAACTGTTTGCAATAATGCATCAATATTTTAGAGGAAAGAGTTAGACACGCTTAAGTAGGAAATAAATGACCTCAAAACATATTTCATTAATTTTGATCTTTTATTTCTTCTTTGAACTTTTACATTCTTGTCCAACACCTGGTGTTTGCACATATTTTAACTGCCTATATTTCAATGCCTCCTTTTCCCTGAATGCAACTGAACTTTAAATCATACATCATCATCTAAATTGTGGACATTTTTCTACTCTGCAACCTGTAATTGTGAGTTGGTATATGGACATTTTTTCTGATGAGTATAGCTTTACGTTACCATAATCAGTCACCACAAGACACTGCATATGGCACGCACTGTGATCCATAACCCACTTATTTCTCTCTCTAGTGTCCATGAGAGAGGAACAAAAGGTATGTGCTTGACACATGCTTATTCTGACATGTTCAAGTAGCATAGGACACCATGTAACTGCATGTTTTAACTGGGATCTGTCATCTCTTTTCCGACATTTATGAGGTGAATGCATGTGCCTGATAACAATTATTTTATAAAGGCCTATTTCGGCAGCAAAGCATGGCATGTAATGTGTAGGAAGCAGCTCCAACAGCTGGCTGCTACAGCAATTAGCCTCAACATCATGTTTTAGCATCGGTCTGCAACATGTTTCCATTCATTAAAGATAATCTACATAAACATTTAAATTCACACGGGACCTTTAAGTGTCATGAAGCCTCATGACTAGATCATTTATAAAGTTGCAGCATGGTCAATTTAATCCAGAACGACTCTAAAACCTAAAACCACTGCAGAGAATTAAGAAAATTAATTGCAAGTAGAATATCCTGCATGTTAGGGACCAGATCATTGCAGGTTAGATGATATTTAGAAGTATTTCACCAAATGAAAATGAATTCAATTCCAGTCAGTGTAATTACATTTTAGGCAAAACTTCATCAGCATGAGACTTGTTAGCGCATACTTCTGGCAAACTCAATCACATTAATGGTGCTGGCAGGCAAGCTGGCACAGTGCCTGAGCAATCTGGCCAAAATGAAAGGAAAATGACAAGACAGAGAGGCATCCCTCTCGCATGAATAATTGCAACGCAGCTCTTTGATCAATTATGTGATAACTTCCACGCCATATGGCAATTATCAGCAGGATGAAATGGTGAGAAGCAATGGTTTAGAAACTTTCTGGGTAGATGAAAACTTGAATGATCTGTCCTTGATCCCTACATGCTTGAAGGCTGCTACGTAAAACGGAGGCTGGAAGATCCACCAGGATGTAGATACATCTATTAGGCAAAAGCTTACTTGGCCCTGGCTTGATCTCAATTGCTGAGCGGCTCCAGATGTCCTTCTCCACCTGAGACATGCGCTCCCGGGTCGTCTGATAGGAGTCGTCTGTGGCACAAACTGTGATCTTATCCTGAATGCTGCCCTGGCCCTCCAGGTGCTCCCTGCCCTCCCTGTGTGGAGGAGAGAGAAGACTTCAGAAAGTTCCAGCTTACATATTCTCAAGCTCAGCTCAATTAACTGGCCGTTTGTCAGATACAGATTCTTGCTGTCATACAATCATTTTCAATGTTGTCAGACACATATTCTGTGACTTGTGCTTGCTTGCATATTCTAGTCCTGCGTTATAAATCACTTATAAAGACTGAAAGTCTTCAGTACTTTAACCAAGCCTTCAACACTGCATAGCCGCAAACACTACCTCTCTGTTCTCAATATTACTGATCACACCTTTTGAGGTCAGTTGTGGCATGACGGCCTTTGGGTATTATTGTAGTCTTGTTTGAATATAGCTTGACAGTGGTACTGTCTGTTGTTGTAGTACTGAAGAGAGAAGCCACTGTTTGGTAAGGCCCTGCGGTCTCAGACACCAAATTTACTACAAATTCCATTTGTGGTTGACTATAGAAAGAGTTATGTGTGCTGCTTACCCTGAGACATACTGGTGAATGCAGTCGAAGCTAGACTGAGGCTTGTCTTTGCTGTCACTGGAAAGGTAGAAGGAGAAGACTCGGAATCCATCAGGAGCTTCAGGAGTTGGCGCTGGGATCTTAACGTACTGTCAAGATAAATAATGAAACATGAAAACAATTAGTATGATGCCTTTTATAATGAAAAAAAAAGTAAAAATGGTCCTTCAGTTGTGTTTACAAAAAGATAAGTCATGCTAATTTTGCTTTCACAGTTTTACAGTGTTATCTAGCACACTCTCACATGCTTGACTGTATCTGCTAGCATTGCTTATTTTAATGGTGTGTTCAGTAATAAGCATCTCAAATGCATCCTGATTTGATTAAATGCAATCTCAAACTGAAAAAAACTCACTGTATAAAATAAATCAACAAAGCAGATTCTTTAAGAGAAACTGATTGAGCCATCTTGACTCGCTGTTTCTTTTCTTTTTTTTTAAGCAATAAATGTGACCTAAATAATCTCCCACTTGGGCCAATCACAGAGGCTACATTGTATCTCTCAGGTCAGGGATGATGACCTGTAGCCAGTCAAGGGAGGAGCCTGTCTGAAAGGCAAAACATAACAATAGTATAGCGAACAGCTTTTTCACTTGGGCGATAACCTCCTCTGTCACAGACTGTCCGCAGCTCCCTAGCAACAAACAAGCCAGCAGGTCTAGAAACCTGTTACATGAAATGACCCAAAAACCTACTTCCACTAAAAGGACAGTTAAACACAGAAAGTCCTTAACCAACAGGTACCATGTCCTTTAAAACACATTTAGCAGCAGCTCTCTTCTGCACCGCCTGCAGCTGTGTTTCAACCTGAAAATGGCCAGTTTAGTACTTTTGTTGATAGTGTCCTAGATTCAACAGAAGCCCGATGATAATCATCCGTCCTTTACAAGCACGAATACGTGCTTACTAATGAGTAGTACTTAATGTGCGATAGCTGCAACAGCTCAGAGCACACAGGCACTTTTTGAACTGCAGGTCTAAAGAAAAACAAACATCAGTCAGATGGACTTGAAGCTGCCTCTTTCGTTATCAGTCGTAAGTGATTGATTATAAGCTGACTGGCTGAGAGCACAGTATCCCTGGCAGATGTGGCAGGCAGGACTATAGCTGTCACAAATGCCCAGTCATGCAGCAAAGCCATAAGCAGTTTTTTTTTGCAGCACGGAGCCAATGAACAGCTCCTCTACTAAACACCCCTCCTCCTCTTCTAAAACCCAACGCATGCCATTCACCCCACCCCCATCAGCCTCCAGCTTTCCTTCATGTGCACAAGCCCACCCATGTCAACACAAAACGCAAAGCAGCCCACAAGGCCGTGAACACTTGAGACACACAGCTGACCATTAATTCTGACCTATTTATGTCTGACCGTTCACATGAAGTGGTAAAGCGGAGTCCTGCATACGTCTGCTTTGGATTTTACGCTAATTAAGGACGATCAACCAAAAAAGCATCAAAGTGAGCAGGGACAAGAGGCGAGCCATGTCCTCAGGACCTTTTACTTTAAGAGAGTAAAGTGGTAGGAGCCGTGACCAAAATTAGAAGCAACAAGTCGGTAAAATGGGGTAAGTGACGTATTGAAAGGCATGCAGAAGAACTGCATTTGAATTTGTTTTCAATTGAGAGTCCTGCTAAACAAAAGCAAGCTTTTAATAAGATGGGGGCACACATTTACGCATTTAGCATCGCAATAGTGCCACCTCGTCCCCTCTTTCAATCGATGGCAGAAGTATGAGCCCCTCCAGCCATGCATTAGATTTGCCTGTCACTCCTGTCCATGCCACCGTGCACACTTCACATTCTAATTCTAATCAATGTCACTCAGGTCAGACTGTTCAGAGGTCGCCCCCGTTTCATTCACAGCTTCCTTCTCAAGCTACATAACCATATGGCAGTTAACCCATTAGTTCCCAGTTTCTGACTCCTAAAGGAGAGTCTGTCTGTCGAACATCAGGTTCACACATTTGCAGCCAAAAAGAACACAAGACCCTAAAGTTGAAACTTAAAACTTCAGTTTACATTACATTAAAAAGTACAGTTTTACATTCAAATGTAATGAATGTCTGTACGATAAATGTAAACCAGCTAATTAGCTTAGCTTAGCAACAAGTGTAACAGAAGAGAAAAGTCATTAAGTCATCAAACTGAGTCAGTACTTTCAGTTGCATAGCAATAAAGTTAGAAGATATATGTTTTAGATGATTTAGAAACGGTGTCTCCATTACATATTATAGGCCATTATGAGATGTATCTTAATTATTGATATTGGCATCAAAAATCCAGTATCAGTCAGGCTATTATAGCCACCACGCTACTGGTCATACCAGACAAAGTACACCCGTAGCTGCATAACACTTGAGTGTATTGCAATGAACAACGATGTGTTTCATTGCTTATGTGTTCAAGTTTTCATTTGTTAGAGGAAGAATGTTTTATTTCTTCTTCCAAAAGTTTAAACTGTTTTGCCTTAATGGCCTGAACTCAATAGTGAAAACAGTTAAAGTTCAAATCCATAATATTTCATTAATTAATATATGGTTGTTATTTTCTCTCCATCTGTATTGTGATAGTGAAACACTAACAATTGTGTGTTTATCATGGTAGGAAACACTTGTTACTGCTCTTGAGTCCACTTTCGGAAATAAAATATTATCAATCATGTTATCTGGTCGCTACATACCAACAACAAGACTCTACTGTAAGTTGGTGATCCTGAAGCTGCTGTCAGTCACATAGTAGGTCTACATTTACATAGAGACGCTGAGTCATAGACATCTCCATATGGAGCTATGGTCTGATCCCCTGTGTGTTTGTGTGTGTGTTTGTGTGTGTGTGTGTGTGTGTGTGTGTGTGTGTGTGTGTGTGTGTGTGTGTGTGTTTGTTGTCTGTTTTCAGGCTGATGAAGCCTCACACTCCCACAGGGCACATGCAGGGAGTGAGGTCAAATATCTAGCTGACGGTTTAGGCTCCATGTCAATGGAGAGGACTATTATCAGCCAAACTTTTAGGAATCACCCATGTACACTCATCTAGGAACAAACTCAAATAGAAACAAAGACACTGAACTTACAATGCTCCATTTAAATACGAGTAAAATGGTAAATGAGTCACAATAATTACACACAGGGAGAGTTTTTTAAAAGTCATCAAACTGGCTAACAGAGTTCAGACACAGATAATATCAGCTCAAAGAAACATACAGCTCTACTTTCAGGTCAGGGATGGATGAGTCATGTATACATGTCCATGTAACAGACACATGAATCAAGCTGCATGCATTTCTATAAGCATTTCTATAAGCAGTGAGATGGAAAATTGGTTTAATGTGCATTATTATGAGATATTATGCTTACATTCAATATTTACATCTACATCAATGCTTTGATTGTATGGCACAATATATAATATATATGATATTTTGCCTGCTGTATCATTAGAATGTGCTATTCCTGCTGTAGGAGTTCTTAATGATTATGGAGAACTATTAAATCAGTAATATTTGCCCTGCTTAGAACCAGGGAAATAATTAAATAAATTGCTTATGCTTCATAGTATTCTAATTATGATTGCGTGCGTACTTTAATCAGAAGATTAGGATTGGAGAAAAGCTTAATGAGGTATTATTACCATCAGAGTGTACTATCAACATGTGTCAGTTAAATAAAATTAAACTTCATAAAAGAAACACAGAGCAGTGAGAGCTGTGTCCAGTAACGCCGCCCATTATTACGATATGAGTCAAGTTTAGCCGTTGGACAGTTACAATCAGAGCAACCAAATGGCATCAGAACGGCAATCCTTAACACCTTGTCAGTTGCGCCCCCCATGGGGCGTACGGGCTGATACAATAACTGCCTCTGTGGCCTCGGCCCAGCCACATCTGCTACTCCAGGGCTTGTGTGTTTGGAGATGTCAAATACTTTCAAGCTGTTCTAAGGTGTGAACTGGACTGGAACAGAACATCTTGGCAGGGGGCTCAGCAGTTGAACAAGGACAAAGGACACCGTCGGGGATGTCCTTGTAAAACTTCATCTTTAACTCTGCGAGCATGTTTAAACTGCTCATCTTTGATGAGGTTAAACAGAGTTCTTAACCCTGCTATTTGGTGAGGAAGGAAAAAATAGCTTCACTAAGGAGATCTACTTTCCCCCCTCAGTCCTGTGATTTTGCAAGCCAAACATCTGCAGGGAAAGATGAGAGGATAGTTTTTTCTCTCTGTCGTCTCTTTCTTTGCTCTGCAGACGAAAGCGAGAAGGCAAGGTTCCCAGCTCTGCGATTTGGCATGGCAACACTGAGATGGGAGCAGGCGCCTGGATATGTGATTTACTCTGAAGTCCTTGCCTCCTGCCCCTGTCTGTACTGACACTAGTTACCATTGTCTTCTCATCTGAGCCTACTCAGCCATAGCTGCTCTGTGAGCTGCCCATCTTTTGTTCTAGCTTCTTCCCCCACAAAGCTGAGTGCAATGGCCTGTCGGGCCGCTTGGATTATTCATGAACAGCGGGGACGTGTGGCTGTGTGTTGTTGGAGGGTAAAGGGAGGGATTGGGGGTTTGGGGTGTGTATGGCGGAAGGGGAAAGGGAGGGTAGGAGGGTGTCGGTGGCTCCCAGTAGAGCCAGTGCATGAGGGATGGTCCTAAATAGTCTTCCTTTAGGAATGTGACGAGCAAATCAGCAGAGAAGAGGGGGGATGGATCCTGGCTGGAGCAAGTGTATGTGTTCCTCTTTACTTAGGTATATGTTGTTGCAAAAACGTTGAGATCGTACATCATATAATGGACTCCACAAGTTGAGGCATTGACAGTAGGACACATTCAACTGTCAGTTTCAATGTCACATGCAGACAAGCAAGTGCAGTGTCTCAGAGAAATGCAGGAGTCACATTAATTATTCTTATTCTGTCCCCAAGCTTTGTACAGTATAATCAACAATTCCACTGTGACTTAGATTTGTTAAAAACAAAACATGTGACATTACCTCCTATGGTCTAAATCATGCTTTCATTGAGCCTGAATGGAAGTGGTGGTTCCTGTGCTCGAGGATCTATTCATTGAGGGGGGTTGGTAGAGACAGGAAAGCAAAAGAAGGGGGGTGGGGACTGACGAGAGTTAGTGCGGGGATATGGGGATGGGCAACTGTCGAGCATCCCCCAAGGTACTGCCTGTTATGCCAAGCAGAATCAGTCTTTTTCCAAGAGGCTGGGGATAATCTGTCAACCTCAACAAACACTCTCCGTCTCCCCTCCCCCGACAACCCCATCCTCTCCCTACTGTAGGTGCCTTCCTCTTCATACACAGAAGGATGGATGTTTTGTTGAGTGTTTAGGCCACGGTTTCCTCTATTCGCAATATGTAAACAAAAACTACATTTATTTCTCTAAAAGGATTCCCCCATCTAAACCTTGCCTAATTTGCATCTGAAAATTCCCTTAACACATTTATTACCCCAGATGCACTGACACCAGTAGTGTGTTTCCCTGGTTGATTCCTAGCCTGCCTAATCCCTTGGAGCGTTGCGCTGTACATTACCAGACTTTTCTCTCCACGCAAGCAGGCAATCTGTAATCCTTTAAAAATTCACATATTGTGCTTTGCTTTGGAAAGTATGTTCAAACCTGATTAACTTGCAGGGAAACTTGGGTAAAGAGGGGGAAATCCAAAACATGCACCAAGATGTGTTGTGTAAAATCAGGTTGCATGGGTTGAAAAGGTGAGCCACATAATGCACTCAAAGAGCTGTCAATCACAAATACAGGTGTAAGAACAGGGAGTTTTTGTTTTTCAGGTGATTAGCTTTATGAGTTTAATGGTATCCTCATTGCTTATGAAGAACATAATAAGTAGCTTACATAAGAAAACTTTAAAACTTCCAAAATTCCCTCTTGATATATAGACACACTATGCTTTGTGTGGTGGATAAGACTTCCAGCACAAAACTAATAAGGATTACATAAACCGGTATAAACTCTGTCTTTATGTTAAACATAAGCTCTCTGGTGTTGGTTTCAAGCCTTTGGAGTTAAGCTTCCTCAATCCTGTACACAAAAACATTGTCCATGCTTGCATTGTTAATGTTGCTCATATCCTGTTGTGTTGCATTTTTTAAATCCAAGAACAGAATGTTTGTCATTCCTCAGATGTCAGTGGCAACACTGTATGAAATGTTTCCTTATTTTCAACTTTGCTTTCTTTTCATAATACCAAATGACTTATTGGATGATTAATAATCGACAGCTTTTCACAGTAGGATCGTAACATTTATCAGAAGTCATTTGAATGGTACCTTACTTGTAATAATGTAAATGAGGTTTAGTTCTCTTAGAAATTGTATAAGATTTTGCTGAACTTAATTGAGTGTTAAAAAAGAAAAAGAAACATTGTTAAATATGTGAATATTATATAACTACAAACATCTCTGAGAACACAAAATAAAATATAATTAACACACACTTGCTGTCTGATTGGACACATACTGCCAAGGGCTTCCATATTAATTGGAGCTTTTTAATAAATTAGAGCACCAAACTGCCATCAATTGCACACATCACAATAAGCATTATATTTAGTCATTCATCAGACAACTTTACCAATACCCAAAAAGCCTGTGGGGTAAATGAGAACACAGAAGTTCCACTTCCCAAACATTTATCATCAGTCTAACACATCAGTCTGTTGCATTTCCTCATAAAACAGCATCTCGTTTATTGCCTTTGATTTTATGTCAATGTTAATATTTTATGGTTGTCCAAATTGAATCTTTTAAAGGCTTTGCTTGCAGAGTTTTGGGACATCAAGCCTATTACTTAACAACCAATCAAACTGTATTTACATTTGCATATTCCCTCTGCCACTTTTTTAAAAACAGCCTGTGTTGTTATTGTGTGTTTTTGTCGTTTCCCAGGGTGACAGTTACATCTTTTGTCCTAATGGTTCCAGATTATCTGGGAATGTAAACAAACAACAAAAACACACAACTCTGTTTCTCACTATGTATCTAATTCTGGCAAATTATGTTTTTGCTTACATATTACCATCTTTAGTCACACTGCCTATCCAGTTTGTGCCATTTATTCATGATCTTTTACAGCACTCTCTAAACCATACTCTACTGAAACACTGCCATAGTCACCATGGCATCCTTCGAAATCCCTTGTTTGAAGCAAAAGTACACAATAATGACAGAGGAGCTAACTAAAGAAAAGTCATTTTTAACTGCAGGATCTCGTGAGGCTTGTTCCTAAAATATACTGTATGATCCAAAGATCCTGAGGCCAACTAGCACTACATAAACAGAGTGGGCCTCAGACGAGTGGAGAACACAGAGACTTTTGCCTTGCTTAACACATCTGGATGAATAGAGCGGCGTGTGCCCTTTCAGAAACACGTGGGACAACTCTCCCTCTCACTGCTATGCCACTGGGAGAGGACGGCTCTCAAACCGCATTCCTGTTATTGTTATTCTAATTAGCTTCCAGGAAAAAAAAAGAAAAATGAGAAAAAAAATGATGTGTGCATGCACACATACACACTTGCACACTGCAAAAGCTTATTTGCAATGCAAGCGGGAGGCGAAGCAAAGCGGCGTGGTGGCAGGGGGTTGAGTCAGAGCAGCCGTGTGTGAGATAGAGGCCCTGATGTCTCCCAAGGACTCAGCCAAGGCATGGGGTGAAATGGCAAAATAATCAAGAGGGCCGGCGGGAGGGAACCCAGGGGAAGCTCAGCCTTCACACACAGTCGTCATGAGAATATCTTTAAGAGCACCTCTACATTCCCCTCATCCCAACACCACTGCCTTTATGTGACAGCTGTGCACATAAATACAGACAGGGCCATAAACAAAAACAATTACTCTGCAACTGCAATTCAACATTTATGAACTGAGGAGGAAATTAAACCAATGTCACACCTGACACAGCACAACATAGCATATTAAAATGTAATGTCCATGTGTACTACGAGAATATTATAACTCATAAATGTTATGTTCAGTGGTACAAAATAAAACTGAACCACTTTGCAAAAAAATATATAATAGGTGAGATACAGTGCTCGCTAACCCACACAGAGGTGTGAATGGAAAAGTCAAGAAAAAGAAGTATGTGAAGTATGTTATTTTAAATAACATAAGCAATGGATAAAACACATTCCCAATCAATATGCACTCTGCAGCCTGGATCTAATAAATAAGAACTAACACAAGCTTCATTTCTTCCTAAATGGATAAAGATCATGCCAACAAGCAGGCGGCGTTGCCAGCCCTAAAGGAAAATAGGCACTAGGATGCGAAATTCCTGGCCATGGGAACCCAGACCAGCTCTGAATATATGCCTTAATCCCTGGTGATCATTTCAAAGTATTCCAGAAATCTAATTTCTTTTCAACTTCCAGCTTTTACGAAATGTAAAAAAAGTGTATCTCTCTACTTCCCTTATTTCTTTATAGTTGCATCACAGTCTCCACTTAATTTAATTTATTTTATTTCACTGCCAGTCGCTAGTTATTGATCATACGCATTAGGTTCACTTTCCTCTAATGTCATCCCATTTTTTGAGTCTGTTTAAACTTCATTGAGGCGAGTATAAATAGCACACTTTTTAATTGTAATTTGTACACTTCACAGTTGCCTTGAACACTAGATTTAGGGGCATCTGAGAGCCTGTGTCTTTCATCGCATGATTACAAGCTTGGCAGACAATTTACAATAGTACGGCTAAATGCCGCAGGGTCAGAGAGAAAGGCAGCCGAAAAACCTCAGCGTGCTATTTCTCGATAGGAGCCATGGCCCTGATACCGCTGAGCCCTGGAGAGAAGCCAAGACAGTGATTTGAAGAATTCCTCTGGTTTTTGTGGCCCTGGAAGTGCCCCTTTACAGGAAATGTGACATGAGCCAGCGAGGACAAAGATCAGAGAGAAGCAGTCGTGGCTTCTGTGTTGGAGCTCTACAGCTGGCAACTGTCAGTGGACACAAGCCTCCTCACTTGCTACACATGACCTCTTGAAGCTCATGCTGCTTTTGGGGAAGGGATGATGTCCAGCAAACACATATCCAGCAAATAAAAAGTAGCTACATCTGTGATGTTGTAAACCTCCAACCTGGAGACACAGATACTGGTTATCCTCTCGGTCTGTTGTATTACAGACTGCCATGTTCACCAACATCCTCCCCCACTAACGGCTTAATCTAGCCTCCCCCATCACCAATGGTTGCAGCTACCTCATTAATGCCCATTCGTCCAGCTCTGGGACTATTGTCAGAGGGGGAGGGAGCCCGTGCTTGAATTCTGCAAAGCAATTTGAATATGTAATGTGCCAACCGAGATATAATCACCAAATCCTATTCAGTGATTAAAGAACACTTAAATTGCCCTCACTTAACATTTCTTCACAGATAGACTCTTCTAAGCAGGTTAATCTGCTGCTGGTTTTACAGATGTTTTATTACATGTTTACATAATATTATTTCTCTTTTGGACATATTTTCCTTCCTGCCTCGCTGTAAATTCCACCGCTCATGTATCATTCCCATATTTCAAATCTTTCATGTCTGCACAGAGACAACAGGCATGGAGACACGGGGGCTCCCTGGGGTTCGCCAACCCCCCTACCTCTTCCCCCTCCCCGAACAAAGCCTCCCCAGTTGCAAGCCTGACCCAGTAACCTGGCTAGCAGCCTGGGGGTATAGCGTACCCTGTCTTAGGGTTTCCAGGGTCTGTGTGAGCACACAGGGCTGGCATTTGTGTACAGAGCAAAGTCACTTTCGTCAATGCAATCGGCTCTTGCAGGGATTAGAACAGCTCCTTTTAGACAGGGCCGATTGTGTGGTAAATGTGTAGTAGCCTAGCAGGCAAAGCCAGGGCGGGTGTAATATTGGCCCGGCTAATCTAGCCGGACACAGGCATCTTTCTTTACAGGCGCTTCACAGGAATGTCGCCTTGCTTTCAGAGCCAAGTATGTTTGTAGATGATGTACTTCGTCTTGGATATTTCATACAACATAATATAACTGAGCAAATTACTGACAGCTCTTCTTCAGGCTTTGGGCTCTGGTGCATTCAAAGGAGCCACATACTCCGTGTTGATCAGTGTTGATCGTTCAGTTTTAGGAAAGAAAATGGTCCAAGGCAACAAAGTCCACGACTGTCATTTCAGTCAGAGGATTTTTGACCTCTTCGTTGATGCATGCAAGCACTTATTGAATGCTTAATAATCAAATAAGATGTGCAGAGGAACTGTCACAGCAAACAGAACTAATTAGAGCATTCAATTTCTGAGGCATTAGGGAGAACATGCAAAACATCTTACCCCCTGGCTCCCCTTGAAGCAAATCGCTGGCTGATTTGATAGTGATGCCTGAGGAGAGAGAGAGAGAGAGAGAGAGAGAGAGAGAGAGAGAGAGAGAGAGAGAGAGAGAGAGAGAGAGAGAGAGAAACTGGTCATTGATTCAGGAATCATGTTTAATCTAATAGACAGCTCATACATTATGAGTGAAAAAATATGTATCCATTGTTCCAGCTCTGCTCAGTAGATTTCTCTAGATAACTGCAGTCTGGCTTGATGAGACATGGCTTGGTAAACTTTCCTCATTAAATGCCAAAAACGTTGCCATAATTGCCATTTCCCATCAGGCTTTGCCCTGATGAATTACTGCCATATTTCTATATCATTCAGTCTACAGTTCAGGGGTTTCTATCCCTAATCTTCGGAAGAATGCGTGTGATTAATCAATCTGTAGCCTACAGAAAACTTTGCTTGTGTCAGTCGGTTTGCTGAACATGTTTGTGTGTTTTAGTTTTAGTTTATTGATTCAATAAATACAAGCAACAACAGATTCCAGAGTAAAGACAAAACTCCATTTGAAACCAATTGTATAATTAAAGAAATGTATTTTTATAAGCGCTCTTTGCTGTGGTTTATAGCTGTACTGATCTCCAAGACCACGGTGTACTTGGTTTAAGCTCCACAACATCATATTGTGTCTTTCCCCCCCAACTGATAAAGAAATAAAAAAGAAAATCTGCCTTTGAGGCAACATGATACATAGTTAATAGATGGAGACAATTAACTGTGAAGTACAGCTGTGCCCGTGATTGACAGCGCTCTTAATTTATTATTAATGGTTTGGGGAGATGTCTTCCCTATTGAAGAGTATTGTTGGGATTTTCTTCATCATCCGTTAGCTTTTAATATTGAATGGAATAATAAATATTAAAGCACATGATGTTTGTGACAACACAGCCTTAGGGCAAAATCAGAGGGTTTATCACACGTGGAAAATAAAGCAGCTTATTTTTTATATGGTAATTCAAAATATGACAATAATTTATTAATATTTAGGAGTATCACTGTAACTGAAACAATTAGCCAATCAATTGGTTTCACTTTCTAATATGGCACCTTTAGTGAAGGCTGTAAGTGTTGTAACTAATAGCTTTAGAAATGTTATTAGTCATTAATAAGAATTTCAATTTTGGGGTTGGTTGTGAAAAATCCCTTTGAATGGTGTTCATCCTCAGCCGCCTGCAGCATTTGGACCACAATTAATTAATTAATAACTTATTTATAACTTTAGACATTATAGCTTACTAGAGATTGAGACACCCATGAGTTCGTATTAACATTTAAAAACTGCATATTAACAACATTTAAACGTCAAACACCAGACAAAAGGGATTTTTACAACCCGGCAACCCAAAGTTGTTGTTAGTAATGGAGCCATTACTTACAATATTAAAGCATTTATATATAGTTCGCCTTATTAGGTACGGATTAATGAATTACAGGAACAATAGAAACATATCGTTTAGGTAATTTACTAAGTAAAAGTGCATGAAATTCACTGCTTCCTACTTGTTAAATGTAAATATTTGTTTGGTTTCTAAATCTGCAAGGATAGTAAATTGAACCTCTTTCCCTTCAAAAACAAGTTTGAAGGGAAAGAGGTTCAGCTTTGTGAAATTGTAAAACTATTAGTTGATCAACAGAAAGTAACTCTGCAACTATTTTCAAATATCAACTGATTTTTTAAGTCTTTTTTTGTTTTGCAAAATGTTCTGACTTGTCAAAAAGGAATATTTTTGAGTCTTCTATATGAGTAAATTGAATATCTTTGTCATTTGTGTAATTGTGATGTGTGGTATTTTTCTGTATTTTCTGACATTTTATAGACCAAACAATTACTCAATTACTTGAGAAAATAATTGGCAAATAAATGACCCTAATTATATATAAAGAGGCTCAACAATTTCCTATATAAGAACTGTTTATTTTAGGTTTAACAAGCTTTCTTCTTACCCACAACACAGACATTAAAACCCTAAATAAATCACATCTAATAACAGGAAACTTTTTCAGGTTTGTGGTTCCTGAGGACAAAACATTTCACGCCACAGTGAGTCTAAAACCTTTTCTCGGGTGGTCTTTAACTTGGAAAAGTTTTGCAGTAACCTCTCCTGCCTGCCTGCTTTGGCCTGGAGGAAGCTGTCAGGTTGTGTGAGCTCTGGAGTTTACTCAGCTTCACAGACCAATGAGCTCCGGAGCTGGGCGGGCTTCCAGGCGTGTAAAGGGCAAAAAACAATAATACACAAGAGCCCAGCGAAAACTTGTCGAGCCCTGCCACAGAGCCTAATGCCCAGACTATACAGGCCGAGTCCAACATCCAAGTCTATTTTTACTGTGTTCCGGCCACACGCAAATACACTTATTTGTTTTGAACCTCAAAAAAAACACCTCACCCAAATGAGTCTCCAACTGCAGTCATAACTGTGGGACTAACTGTTTTATCAAGCATTGCTCTGGGAAAGACCATTTGGATAGACTAATGATCTCGTTTTAATCTAATGGACTATAAAAGCAATAAAACAGTCTTCTGATTCAGAGTAGTCGAATAATTTGCTTGATAGCTTGTTTATTAATGTATTCCCGAGAGCGAAACGAGTAAAAAATAACTGTCTTTTAAAAACATTTAATGACTGAAGATCTGTGTTCGCCCACAATCTAAATCATAAATTTAAGATGCAATGTATGTATAGAAAAGCAGAGAAAAACAGCAGGTTTTTAAAGCTCAGGGCATAATCACAAACCTCTGTCTGTCATATGGGAAGTTTAATACCTTTTGGTTTTTCGGGAGATTACGCTTTGGTAAACAAGCAGGCATGCAACATTGAAAATAGCCTGAGCCTCTCCCTTTCTGCACAAAACAAATTGTACTCAGGGTTTATGGGGGAATTTTATGAAATCCCTTCATTCATCAAAGCGTATTGAATTGCCTGTTGTGATCACAATAAATCAAGCTAAGTCTTCTAATGTATAACATCCAAAATAAACCAACATTTATCAACCACGAACGCTTCTGTCGATAAGATTTAACTATTTACACTTTACTTTTTTCTACCAAAAGGGAAGAACAGGCTTCCCAATAGGGATTTGTACAGTTCCCGGAGTTAGGAAGCGATTTAAGAAAATGAAAATATAGCTGAAAAAACACACACAAGCTTCAAAGTTCAACGCGATCTTTTTTCTTACCTTCAGGTTCTGGTAGCCTTCGAGGGTCCGGATGGCAGTGTCAGTGAGTTTGACGTGATAAAGAGTTTGATTCGGGGTGTTTTTGTTGATTTTGCCACAGGAGAGCCCATACCGATGCTCCTGTCTCAGCGCTGCCATTTCTACAACTGAAGACTATTGGCGACATACTGCCTGCTACGTCACGGAGGAGAGAGGCTGTGGGCGGCGCTAACACACACACACACACAACACACACACACACACACGCACAGACACACGCACACACGCACACGCACGCACGCACGCACGCACACACACACACAGAGGAAGGACGAGGTAAAGAAACTATTTTACTTTCGCTTTCCAGGTCACACTTGTCATCCAGCCTGTATTTATTTAGTCTTTGATCTATTTTTAAGTCCAAGTTGCACTCATCCAACTGGATCTTGGTAAATGCACTCTCTGTGTTTCTGCAGCAAACACATGAGGAAGTGTATATACACTAAAAATGTATGAGTGAGAAATAGATGGCATTTTGGAAATGACATTCTTATTTATTTGTGCAGTGCAGAGAAGCTTTGTATAGACATTTTAATCAAATCAAAACCTATGGAAAACTTTATTTATTCCTGAATAAATAGTGAGTGGTTTTAAGTATTTATGACCTTTAATGACCTGTAATGTAATAATATTTAGATCATTTACAGTACCAACATACTGTAGCCTACAAGAATATAAACATATTTAATTTCACAAAGTACTGATTATGTAGCCCCCTTCAGATTGTTATATTATAATTCAGGTTGCAACTAGCAATTATCTTTTATCATTGATTAATCTGCTGATTGGTTTTGCTTGATTGTGTCTTTAAAATGTCAGAAACAATGCCCCTAACAACTTCCCTGAGTCAAAAGTGACAAAAGAAAATCTACAGAATTTCAGAAGATTCAAGAAAATGTATGAATATAAAATATTGAATCAATATCAAAACAGGTGTTGATTAATTAGATGTGTCAGCAGCTTCTTAATATTGTAGCTAACACTTATGTTTGCCATAACAACCTGTCATATTTTGGATTATCATATGTTTTAATTAACATATTAATCTGAAATGTTACTGGAGCATTTAAATAAAATAAATGGAGTAAAAAGTACGCTAAAATGTGTTTTTGTTTCTGAAATGTGGGGGAGTAGAAGTCAAAAGCAGTATAATAAAAGCACCCAAGTAAATGGAAATGAAATTTGAGGATTTGAATCCTCTTTTACTGATCACACACATTATTTATAAAGCACATTTAAAAACAGAGTTGTCCAAAGTGCTGTTCATTAAAATGACATAACACATAAACATGGTAACAGCAAAAGCGTAGTAGAGATAACATAAGAATACTATTATTAGTACTTGTGAGAGAACAAACACCAAACAAGTGAAACCTTTATACTCGCTGTGTGTGTGTCTTTTCTCTGTGTGCCAGAGAAATAAATGACAAATATGGAATTGGGATTCATTTAATCTCTGATGGGCAGCGTGCTTTGGCTGTGGATTAAATTGTAGCCTGACAGTCAGCAATGCAGGGTATATTCACAACATAGCTGGGAAGATGTTTTCCATCTAACTATTGTCAGCACTACTTGTTTTGTCATTTCCTTTGGTAAAACGTGAAGCGATTAATAACTCTTCAGTGGTGCCACTAATTTGCTGACAGATTCATTACTTCTATTTAAGCCTTAATAACAGTGTTAGGACATTTTATTCAATATTATCACAAATTTCGTTTTTCACCCTCTCTGAGCAAATGGATGTTTTAAGACAACATATGTGCCTTGCGGCCAAAAGCTTTTAGTTTATTGTATGACACAGTGCTTAATTATGAGATTAAAACTCATTAGAAATTTAAAGACTCAATTTTCCTAAAACTGTCACTTGAGCATGTCCCAAAATGTTTGAACAGCAGAGTCGTAATCTGCTGATCTCTTCCAGTCAAATAGAGAAGAGTTTAGTTTTTATCTGTATTGTAATTAAATGTAATATAGTTTCTCGATGAACCTGACAAAAGCAAACATCCTTTAATTACCTTTGTGGGTTAAAAACATAACAATGTTTTACTGCCTGCATGTTATTAGTGCACTTCTTAAAAAGTGAAAATAAAAATCTCCCAACGTAACTCAAAGCAAATTAAGTTAAAGCTTGTATCTCCTGAGATCTTATTGGTAGAATGCCTTCATGGAAACTGCGTTGTGGGGCACGACGGTGAAGTCATTAAGAAGCTTACAGACGTTCTGGCAGATTAGGTTTTTCTCTCCTAATCCCGCAGATTACCACTGCACAAGCCTGCTGGCTGGGAGTGCTTCGCTGCGCTGCACAGTTTCTTTACATTGATCATTTTTTTGTCGCTGCCACATCACTGGACTATGTAGACTAAGACGGACACAAGTAGGAGTGAGAAGAGGTCAAAGTACAACAAAACTGCAGAAACTACGCGGCTGCAGGCGGGACAAAGAACTGTAGATGAAGCCAGGATTAGGGGATGCTTTCTGAGTTGGATTAATAAAACACAAAATGGATTTTTCTAAACGTTAGGTCATGGAGATATTTTCTTTGTTTTAACAGATTCTAGGTGGCAGAAGTCGATTCACAACAGAATTACTTATCTGCACCGAAGTGGAACGTTGGCTCGGACAAGGAGGATCATCTCTTTTGGAGGCTAATGCAGGTGGTGTCCATTGCTCTCTGCAGTGAAATGGAGACAGAGCCATGTGTAGAGTACGAAGACCCTGCAGTGAAGCCTACAGAGCCTGTTGTAAGAGAGGCCATTTCTGAGCTTGCTGACGGGGACATTCACACCGAGCTGCCCTGTGGGCCTCCAGAGGAAGGCCAGACGATGCATGGGAAAGAGCAGGCTAAAAGAGAAAGCTGTGAAGGAGAGAGTAAAAGCTCCAAGATAATAGGAGCCTCTGATCCTGAGCAACATGGAGACACAGAATGCAAGGAGAGGAGGAAACTGAAAAAAACAAACAGCTGGAAAATGGTGCGATTTCAAGACCCATCAATGGAGGACGATGTGTTGGAGAGAGACAGCTCAGCAGAGAGTCTCTTTCCAGAATATGGGATGGTGGAGTGGAGTTCCTCCACCTTTGAGGAGCTGTTCGAGGCAGACGATTGGCAGGACATCACAGGTGAGGACATATCAGTGAACTGAATAGAGACAGACTTTAGACTTGATATCGCTAGGTGATCTTGTAAAAAAAAAAAAAATGGGTCATTTATCAGTGACTAGTGCTTCTCATTTACTTTACCTAAACCTTTCTATTTCATTTTGGATTGAAATCACAAAATAGCCCAAAATAGCGTGTTCGTGGCTGTTTCTGAGCATATGTTTACCAACAACTAGTAGATTAACCCCTGCATGACCTTTTCTTCTTTCCTCACGCAGAGGACCGGCTGTTGAGGAAAAAGGTGCTGGAGTCCGGGGCCCCACACTCCCTGAGCCCCGTCTGGGGCCAGGAGGTTACTGTGAAGATGCAATGTGTCCTGGAGGACTGCACTGTGGTGGAGAAGGACTGCAAGCTTGTTTTTGTTATAGGAGAGGGAGATGTAAACCAGGTAAAATGTTTTTAACCGTTCAGTTTTCATGGAGAGTGTAGTTTATCATGTTTACATCACACTTCAATGATGACCAATAAAGTGCTGCAGGAATAAGTCCTAAAAAACAGAAAAGAGTTAGTATGTTTGCACTTCTGGTTCCCTTGACTCGAAGTCAATGGGTTTTTGTAATGGGCTGTTGGTTAGAAACCTGAATTAAGGTCTGTTGTTGACACAAGCTTAAGATATTTTAACATCCTGCAGCACTATAGAGACTATGAAAATAGGTAAAGAAGGTTAGGGGTCTACAGACATGCTACCAGCTGTGTGAGGCTGTACTTAAATCCTAAATTTCACTGCGTGGTTTAACTTGACTCAACTCAATTTGGTCTTTTTCTCAAATTGCACACTGAAAATGCAGTGAAATCATCTTCAACGTGACACTTGCCGAATCCTTTCATCGGCTACCAAACACAGGAATGTCTGCACTTTGTCAATTGTACCAAGTAGTGTACTGTGTAGTTTTGCAAGCTGCCATCTTTTAAAAGCTATGTCAAGTGAAAAGAAAATTGACCCCGCTATTTACAGGAGGTTGACATTTGTGCAGGATGTCCTGTGTCGCGCTAGTGATGATTCTCTCTGACCAACCAGTGGTCTGAAGTATTTAAACTCCACATACTGTCGGCACAACTCGCTTGGATCCTCAACTAAAATGTTACCATCCACAGCTTTTGTTATGGAAAACCAAAAAAAGCAAGTCAAGTAGAGCTGTTCCGTGACATAAAAATGGAAATGCGGCATTAGGTACAATAACGTTTTGAGCTAAATGCTAACATCACATTGACAACGCTAACAGCTATATCTGCTAAGCAGCTAACATGTTTACCATATTTGCAATCTTCGTTTAGCGCGTTAGCATGCTAACATTTGCTAATCAGCACAAAACAAAAAGTGCAGTTGAGGCTGATGGGAATGTCGTTAATCTTATGGGTCATAAACCAAATGCTTCCAATGCAATGACAGTTCATTTAAAATAAATCAAATGTCAAAGAATGACCAAAATTAATATGATTAATCCTGTGGGAACCATGAATATATCTACCAGAGTTTATGACAATCCGTCCACAAATTGTTGAGATATTTCAGTCTGAACCAACTGACAGACATTGCAGTCCCTAAAGCTGAAATGGTTAAAAAGCTGATCCAGATGCTTGAAACTTGGAATTAGTCAACAAATATTTTAGTCAATTTACAACATTGAAATGCAAAATACAAAGTTATGCTTAAAAATGTAATTAGTTCTCTAAATAACACCATGTGTTTTGACACCTGTAGGCCCTAGAGGAGTGTGTCATGTCCATGCAGAACGGCGAGATCACATTACTGCTTGCAGATTCACAGTATGCCTATGGACTTCTGGGAAGGTAAGGAAATTCCAGTTATTGTTGTTAATGGTAAACTATTGAATTAAGGAGCATGTTGACTCAGAAACAAGTTGACCAGTTATTTTTTTTCTTTCTAAGTATCATCTCAAAGCCCTGCCCTCTTGTACCTGTTGCTGTGGGGGCAGCCTGGTTATCCAGGGGTAGCAGGGTTAATGAACCATAAACAGGAGCAGATGGCTTCCTCCTAACACCATTCAGAGGCAGCCTATCAATGGTGTGCTTGTAACCTCACAACCTATGGGAGGATACCACTTATATTACGGCTGATGGCTCAGATTTACGACCTTTACACCATTACAGAGCCAGAATAAACACAAAGGAGATTGGTGTGTCGCTGATGAAAACCCATTGTTTATAGTTTAATGTTTACTTTAGATAACCGGAACATGTGAGAATGAGAAATTTATGTACCACAGAGATTTAAATTTTAATATTTTTGAGCTGTAATTATAGGGAAAACGCCAATCAAATCAAATGGGTTTATTTTGATTTAATTTGTTCACTGGTTGATCATGCTGTAGCAAATTACTTTTTGTAGTTCTTGCGGTTGTAAGGCTTTTTAGGCTGACAGTAGGATCACTGTATATTAAGCTCTTTCATAAACAGCTCAATGGGGATTGTAATTTTATTCTGAAAACAATTATTTCACTCTATTCCAGTGTTTATGTAAGCCCACACCCATTAGAGTAAATTAAACATTATTAGATAGTTTCAACTCAGAGCCATGTGTGCTCTGCGAGTGGACAGCACACAATATTGTCAATATAAAAAGCCAGCAAAAACCCTAAAATAAAGAAATGTGCTGTGCAGTTATATCAAAAAGTCCATTCAGCTACATGTAGGACGTGCTCCACCATTAACAGAGTGGCTGTACAGAGGAGTAATGCATAAAAACAAACATGCACATACAATTATCATGTGGCAATAAAAGGCTTAAAAAGCTAAATTCATAATTAAAATCCATTTTTACAGGCCTGAAAGTAAAACACAGTCCATCTGAACATTATTGACAACATGATGTTCTAATGTGCTGAACATTTTGTTGTGAAAGCATGTTTTTCTGCAGCGTGTGTAGTATACTGTTTCAGCTTCCTCTGTGTGCTGTGCGTGAGGTCCTGTTTGTATTATTAAGCTCTTTAAAGGGGACGATGGGACATGGGGTGAGCGAGGTGAGAGTGAGGAGTCTCTGAGGTGTTTGTCTAGAGTCTCGCCCTCTGTCGTGTGTGGAGAAGGAGGCAGAGAAAAAAAGGAGGCAACGGGAGGTTAGTTAATGATTGTTTTGATGCAGCTGATTAGGGTTGTGTGCTGTGGAGTCAAATTTAGCCTTCCATAAGGTACACAATCAGAGCTTCATGCCAGCTCCTCAAACATGATTCAGTTACTGAGGTTGCTGGTTGCTCTGAATGTGATTTTCTCCTGTCACTGAAGTTAAATGCATTTGTTAATGATTTGGTATGACAAGTGGGAAAATCAAGAACATACCTAATAAAACACCACGTTACAAACTCAACTAACCTCCAAGGTAAAAACAGCTCATCCAATAATGGAAATCGTTTGGGAAATACACGTATCTTCTTGCAGAGAGTTAGATATGAAAATTAATACTACGCCTGTTTGTCTGTACAGTAAATATGAATCTACCACCAGCAGCCAGCTAGCTTAGCTTAGCATAAAGACTGGAAATAGGGAGAAACACCTACAAGCACATCTACTAATTAACATGTTGCATCTTGTGTGTAAACGTCAATTCGCTGTTTGTTAAGTGTCTGATTATTTCTTGGCTCTGAACAGTTGTCAGATAGGCAGCGGAGACTCCAGGAAGTCACTGGTCACGGGAAAATAAATACTCTGGCACATAATTCCCTGTAGAACAGTGCTTACAGTTTGTTTTTTATGCAGATTTAACTGAGAATTTGTAACCATTGGACAGAGCCAGGCTAGCTGTTTCCGTGTTCCGAGTTCTTTGTGCTAAGCTAGCTAACCGTCGTCTAGCTGTAGCGTCATATACCATATCGACACGAGACTCATATTGACCTTTTCATCTAACTCATGGAAAGATGCGTTTTTCACAAAATGTCTAACTTTGCACTTATCATTCATGGCATATTGCCAGACCTTCCTGTTGAAGTACATTACAAAAGTTTTTAATCAAAAAATATTTGGGCAAATAAGCTGACACAAATA
Organism: Cottoperca gobio; assembly: GCF_900634415.1. Classification (NCBI taxonomy): domain Eukaryota; kingdom Metazoa; phylum Chordata; class Actinopteri; order Perciformes; family Bovichtidae; genus Cottoperca; species Cottoperca gobio. The sequence continues at coordinate 15,891,725 of NC_041360.1, forward strand.
AGAATCACAAGCAGTGAGAGACATCATGTTTTAGAGTAGATTTGACAGCCACAGTGTGTCTGTGCTGTAATATGACAGAGAGACAAGGAGGGAAAATCTCATTAGCCTCTTTCTGTTTTCTGGCAGATGCATTGATTGAACTCTGTCAGTCGCCTGTTGCAAACAGTGCTGCGAAGAGCACTTCACAGTTATTTATCAGAACAGTGTGCAAAGCTGGTCAGACAGTATGATTCAACACAGTGGAGTGGTCTGTAGAACAGTGTGTGGGTGATGGCATAGCTGCAGCGTCTGATGTGATCAGAGCTGCAACTCCTTGAAAAGGTGAATGCGAGGATAATGAAGCCCCTGGAAAAGTCTGGAACATTTACCCAATTGATTTGAATAGTCAAGCTTGTGACGAAAGATAGAACGCCTTTTTGGATGAACCGCAGCATACGTCAAAGCTATTCTCTACTGAGACATACTACTTAGCTACTTACAGACTGCCTCCCTTCAGTCAGCAGGTCATTATCAGAGAGCCGTGGAAGCTAACATCTGTTGATCTCTGGACAGGCACAACTTTAGAACTCATAAACCCTCCAGGGGGTCTGCCTCACCAGCTCTGCACAACCACAAAGTCAACAACATTAAGAGTCAATGGAAGCTGCTTTATTTTTCTGAGTAAAACGAAACTTGACAAACAAGAAACATAGTTAAATGAGCCTCTTTATAAACAGTGCATGCATTTGTTTCAAACCATATGCGAAACACCACACGCTGTGAGGTTACATTGGCCAGCTGTTAACAAACATAAACAGAAGCTTAAATCCCGCCACTGGCAGCAGAGGTGTTGGTGTACTTTTACTCTTGGCACGAATGAGACCTACGTCAGTGGCACATGTTGAAGGGGAGTAAATAAGACCACTGGGAATTGTCATAGAAAAGTTATTAGTTTAATCCCAGTCCAGATGGACAATGTCAGCCAGTTAATCCTTCTACTGTTGCATTAACACGTCACGAGGGCGCTGTGTGATAATTGTGATTAGTACTAAACTCCAGTTTTTTCATATAGATATTTATAACAAAAGTGTTTTAAACTATTTTCTTTAAAATTATATACGTACAGAAGTTCACTCTTATCTTAGACACAAAGATAATCATCAACAGCATGAAATGTGTTATTGTTTATTTGTTCAAGAAGTAAAAACAAGGTTACATTCAGCATAAATCAACCACAAATTATTTATTGGTAACCGGCACACATATAGTGAAAAGGTGAGTAAAAAACTGAATCTGTCACCATTGTACACAAGGGAATAAAATATGTGAATTAGGAAAATTGCCCCACAGTCTCCAGTACAGTGTCTGGAAAAATAAAAAGGTTCAACACTTTTTAGATTGGACTGTCAGATAATTGAAATACCTCATTTGTTTGTTTTTTAATTTTGGCCTTTATTAGATAGTAGATAGTGAAGAAATAGTCAGGAAACATGGGGGAAGAGAAGGGTTTGACATGCAACATGGGCTCCCCAGCTGAAATCAAACAGGGGCTAAGCTTTCATGTGCTAGCTAGCCGGTAAGCACCCTTAACCATTAGGTTACAAGGTGCTCAAACAAAGCAGATCTTCAAGCAACTATTTTCAAGGAGGTGAGGGTCTTTTTTTTCCTAACATTCAGTCTGCTGTTGAGCACCAGTGTTCTGCACTAACTGGACAATACCAGTCTTGAATATTTAAAGAATAAAATATTTTGTTGTGGTTAAGTTTTGGGGATGTTAGTGCATGAACAACTTTATTCCATGTCAGATGTGCCAAATATGCCTCAATTTGTTTGTAATTCTTCGTTTGAAAATACTATATTCAACAGCTGAATGAGAACTTTGAGAACTCTGAAATATTACAGTATTGTAGCTGTGATATGTATCCTCAGATACAGCATCGTTAAACAGAGAAGTAAACAGAGAAGTAGTGAAAGCTGTGTCACTTCATGTCCTGAGTTTTAGTGGGACATATAATTTAGCGTCACCTGTGAAGTAAGGAAAACTGATTTTGTATCATAATTTTGTGACAGCATCTACAGAAAAACAAACTGTACAGGACCGAGAATTGAACCCTGTTGTATCCCACATGGAATAAAACAGATAACAAATTACTTACAGACTGAACCGATCAGATTACCTGCAGATACAGTGTACCACAACATGCAAGTATAGCACATAATCACAAATACCCTTTAATGAAACCATAGAGACAGTGTGGAGACACACCAAATGTCTATCATTGTCAGTGTCTGAGATGAGGATAACGAGTCCTAAGGTGGGAGGAGAGAAAGAGGAATGTCCCTCTTTGACCCTGGGCGGTGGTTCTGATGGCTGTTTGAGCCTTGATTACATCAGGCTTACTGATCTGGCGCTAGGCTGCAGTGACAGGCTGGAGCAAGTTAAGTGAAGCTTTAGTTCATGGGAAAGTACTGTAACACTTATCTCGATGATTGATGGTTATTGCGTAATATTTATCATTTGTTTGTAGGCTGTGCAGTTTAATGTGACCTTGTGGGTTTTTGTTTTGCTAAGGTACTGCCAGGGTGTCATAGTGTGCAAGTAAATAATGGACAGTGTCTGATGTTTAGAATAGTGTAGGTGTAAATACATCAAGGTGTGTGCTTGTTTTTATATTTGGTTTGGTTTATTGACAATAAAAATATATTAATTGTAAAGTCATTGTTGTTCACCAGTACACCTAACTTTATCAAGACTGAAATTTGGTGCTTTGAACAAAATACTTACGTCAACATGCTAATTTTCCCACATTGACGATGGTATCCTGATACCCTTAGCATGTATAATGTTAGCATACTAACATTTGCTGATGATGATGATGATGATGACGATGATGATGATGATGCTAGAGGAAAAGTCAGAGGATCACCAAAGTTATTATGATTCATCCTGAGGGGCCATATATCTGTGAACCAAATGTCATGGCAATGCATCATCCAATTGTATTAAGGACGTTTCACTCAAAGCCACAAATGTCAAATGGCTAGAGGAAAGGTTAGGGAATGACCAAAGTAATTAGGGTGTTGAGCTATAGGCTTATTAAGTGGCTACTTACGCTACGCTACAGGCTACGCTACAGGCTACGCTACAGGCTACGCTACAGGCTACGCTACAGGCTGGCTACGCTACAGGCTACGGCTAGAGGTGTACTGACCAACAGAGCCATGCCATGCCATAAAGCAGACAAGGTCAAAGGGGTTTGTACACTTGTCTGGCTAACCCAGAACCCATAACGCACATTGACCAGTGAAACGTTTTCTTGGAAAAGTGCACAGTGGCAATCTTTGGTGACACTCATGAAGAATTGGCAGGTGTGGAAGCCTCTCCCTGTTGCCTCTGAGGCACACCCATATCCAGTGAGGAATGCAGCTGAAAAAGGTAACAGTGACATTTCTCAGAGCAGAAAGGCATGCATGTTGAGAGATTTACAGACTAAGTGGCAAAGAGTCATTGGACAGAAGGTTGGGCGTTTATTTGTGAATACTGTGTGTGTGTGTTCTTTCTCTTCTTACAAACCATTCTCTCTTCTTATCCCCCAATGAAACACGATACAGCCAAGAACTGGCAGTCCTGCTTTTCATTACATAGAGCACTCGCCAGTAGACAGGTACAGTGACTCACTCGCCACAGAGTTGTACTGGTGTCTGTCACGTTTATGCACACAAGTCCTCCACCCCTGTCTCCAGATACGTAAGCATGTTGTCCACACATAAAATCTGTAAGGTGGAGATCCTCTCGGTGCTGGAGGTAGTGTGACTCACTCAGTAGAATCACCTGGGTCAAATTAATAATGTGACCTTTGAGAAATGCTCAAAACAAAATGGTGAATCTAAACCATTCTCCTCCACATTGGTGTAGCAAAATTTGTGTTTGGAGTTGCTGACACCGGTATGAAGAAGTGTATTTGTTTTCCAGCAAATACTGACTGCATGGTCATGTGACCTAAACATGTTTGACTGTAGCTTTTGGACTCTGTGTGTCTCTTTCCTGGCACACAGACACAGCAGGCTGACAAGAAACCACACCCAGACCTCACACTCCAGGAGCAGACCAGCAAGCACCGACAGCTGTAGCACGCTCCAGATAAGATCAGGCTTAGCTCTAAATCAGCATGCACTCTCCTGTTTGCCACAACCACTGCCACATTAGTTTGAAGCTTCATGTGTTGACATAAAGCTTAAAAGAATTGTATGAATGAATTCTGAACAGAATAGACTTTTTGTTTTACCTTTGAAAGCTAGATGGGCAGTTGTTTTGGCACCGCAGAAGTATTTTGCCACTCAGACTCTCAGTGTTTGAACTTTGCATGTACCTCATCTAATCTCCCTGGATGTTTACCTTTTTTCCCCTACTGCTAGCAGGCTTATCTCTCTCATCTACACAGCCTTGGTCGTAATATAGCACTGCCCTCAGTTATATGTACTTCTGCTTTCCGCGGTCAGGGGGTATTTATTGGTACAGTAAATCTCCTCAACTGAAATAAGCTTTTATTGTTTTTAGGTAAAGTGTATTTTTAGAGCAGCTAACACTTTGTGGAGTAGTTGGCTTTGTATTACAAGACACCACAACGGTTAGAGCTTTGAATGTGTTTTTTAGTTTTAGTTTAAACTTATCATTCATTTATTCATTTCCATATTTTTTGAATACCCTGCACTGCATTCCTTGTAAAATTAAAACCTCAAATATTCTCAATTTACCGCAGGAATATGTAAGTGTATTACACAGCTACATAAGGCAACAGATGAGAGCAAACAGGACATTAGTCAGAATAATACAAACCGCTACCCGTTGGGATTGACATACCAACAAAAACAAAACATGTTGTTGAACCACCATGGCAAATAACTTCAGCTATTACAGGTTCACAGTAGTAGACGCACAGTCTATGACGCAAGAGCAGACCAGATTTTAATTATTTTTTCATATTGCTGTACAAACTTTTTAAATATTGCAAATCCTGAATTTTTTACATCTATGTTAACTAGCTAGCCCTAGTTATCATCCGTTATAATGCTCAATTTCATATCAGAAAGGTTCAACGTGTACCTGCTGTTCTAACTTCACCTCTGGTATGTAACTTTAATGAGATGGTGTCAGAACACGCCGTCTGTACTGGGACAATGCTGTCATGCTTCACTGCTGGCAAGTCTCGTCCACTGTGCCTCTATCTGCGCTGTGTTGTATAACCGCGATGTTGCGACAGAATCTGTTTTCCAGAGCATGGGATGCAAAGAGGGACACACGGGAGGTCGCACTTCAGTTCTAGCAGCACCTTTCCTACCCATGAGAAGCACTCTTTTTAAATCATCCATGCCTAATGTGCACAAAACACTCAGTCAGAGAGCGAGAGAAAGAGAGAGAGAGAGAGAGAGAGAGAGAGAGAGAGAGAGAGAGAGAGAGAGAGAGAGAGAGAGTAGTAGAGCATGAATCGATGGCTTCACAAAACTGGTTTTAAAAGTAACATAATTATCGGCTGGTTGTGTCTGACTTGAATAAACAGTGTAATGTCTAAATTAGAATATAAAAGCGCTCCATGAAAACAAACAATTTGTAAATGGTCTAAAACCTCCTTACCTCTGATACCTTTCCAATGTTTTATGTACTGACACTCATGGTTCGCGTCACCGTGAGGTTGACATTTTTAGTGAAATGTCTCGACAGCTTGCTGGGTGGATAGCCACAACATTTTGGTACACACACATTTGGTGTGCTCATCAGGATGAATTGAACTTTGTGCCATCATCAGGTCCAATATTTTGGTTTATGACTAATGACAGCTGTACTTTGTGTAAAGTCCTAATTAGCAAATGTTAGCATGCAAACTAGTAACTATGATGGAGATCATTTTAAACATTATACACTGCTTAGCAACAGCAATTTAGTGAGTGTGTCATGTTAGCATGTTGACTTGTAGCTCGACGTACTGCCACTAGCATGGCTGTAGTGTTGCTCATTCTTTACACAACTACCTTCATCACTTTTCATGAACGATTGCAAACATTGGAACACAGTGTTCCGCCAATTTTAACAATTATTGTGTCTCGCCGCTCTGTAGTGACAACAGCTATAAACACTTTTACCTACAATGACACGTTGCATTGACCGGCCTCGACTCTCCTGTATTATGTACCCATGGCTTTGTATTCATAGCTGCTTTCAATCTCCCTCGTCATTGCTCAAAAACAGAAGCTGTTTCTGGGATTCTTTGACTTCCAGGACCACCCAGTCCCACTCGTTATTTGTGGCTCAGAGAAGTCACTTCTTATTATGATTTTTATCATTTTAGATACATAAACTACAAAATAATGCAACCTTCTGTAACATGAGCTCAGACAGACAGTCTGGACATCTCATGAACACACTATATATATTTTGCCAGTTGAATTGAAGCAGATGGGGTGATGGAGGGGCACAACAGTGACACAGACCCTCTGTGCACACTCATACAGTTTGTAACAGGTCTGTTTTGACAGGTAACATGCTAAATGTATCATGTACTGTGGCAGAAGTAGCAACAACAGTTAATCTAAGGGTATAAGCGTATGTGTCTGTACAGCAGTGCAGTGCTGCTGTAGAGGGATGTAAGGTGGCGGGTTCTGCCTGCGTACCTGGACAAAAGAGATCTGTAGCAGAGTGACAGTGGCACTGGTGTGCGTGTGCGTGTGTGTGTGTGTGTGTGTGTGTGTGTGTGTGTGTGTGTGTGTATGTGTGTGTGTGTGTGTTGTTGTTGTGGTACGTGTCTGTATGTGTTATGGGGATGAAGATGTACCATCAGTGAGGACGTGGAACGTGAGTCATCTCACTGAGACGTCAGCACTCCGTCATCAGTCGTCTGCAGCAATTTATCACAAACACACACACACACACACACACACACACACACACACACACACACACACAAACATGCACTCACGACAGACTTTCTTAATATTCCTCTCAAAGTTAATGACTGGCAGACTCCCACTGACGTCCTCACTGCAAAATCAAAATCAGATGTGCAGTGATTAAACTGAAGGGATTAACTAAATAGACGCCACTATAAATGAAAAAAGCTCAGTTGTTTGATAGCACTGATGGGATTACTGTGCTAATGTCTCATACTGTCATTCCAGATGGTGAAGGACAATACAAGTGAGCTCATGTGTAGCAAAACACTACATTATCTGTGCAAGAAAACTAATCAGTTTGTCATATATATTATAATATTATAATAAGAGCAAAAACTGCCTGAAATTTCCTTGTAAATAAGATGCTTGTGTTTGCTTTCTAAGCCCTCTGTGATGAGAGTGACATATGCAACTGCCCCTGGCTCTAGTCTGGTCAAGTAAAGCCCTTTCTTCTAAGAAATGTGGTTCTTCTACATGATTGATGCTCGATGTCTTATAGCTCTACACAGCCATCCAAGAGAGACTAAAGAATCGTGCTAATTGCCCTGCTACATTTGCTTTACGCAGCCAGCAGACACCGGCTGCTCCTCCGTGACAACCTGACTAACAAGTCAGGAGTTCAGTGTGCTGCTATTGATTCACAGGCTGCACAAAGGAGGTCGAGCTGTCTGCTGCTGAAAGGAAGCTGGATTTTTATTGGTTAGATAACAGACACACACTAACCGAGGCAGTCATATTTTTCACGTGGACAGCGATAAGACAGGAGGGCGACAGTGAATGATAATGACGATGTTTATGTTTGATGTACACACACTGCACAACTTAAAAAAAAGTCAACATGTGCATGTAATGTATGTGCTTGTAAACTATTCTTCAGATATGCCAGGTGTAGCTTTGCATTTACATCACATTGAATCATCGTTCAGGGGGAGCGTGATAACTGCCGTTCGTTTGTTGTGCGCTCAATTTGCAAAACAATATTCGAGACACTGACATTTTCTCGGTGGGAGTTATCTGGTTTTGGCACGTGCATGTGTGACAGCTCGGACTTAGAAGGGAAATTAGTTTCTGATCAATATCTCTTTATGACATTTATTCCGCTACCTGAATGTCATACATAAAGCAAATGAGCAGCTTGTGATCGCACACGTTAATGTTCAAAACTCTGTAACCACAGAGGGAGGCAAAGAGCAACCCTGTTGAATGATAATGAATGCCTCAACCCACATTTTATTCCCAAATCACACTTTTGAGGAAAAATAAATCTTTGATCTGAATGAAAATTAAATTGCTCGTCTTAACAGAAAAGCATAAAATACCCTTGCAACATTCAGGGATTCATATGTCCACTGAAGTATGCAGGCCTTTATGTGAAGTATAACCATAATGGAAGAGGAGGACTTTCATCTTTCAAAGAGCAGGATTTTTGGCTCCTCGCTCAGAATTTGTCGTAGCTTTGAAGTTCACAAGTGAAATCCAAAACTGGCAGAGATTTGGTTTATATAATCAGCAGACATAATGTCTGTGCAAAGAAAGAACTGAGCTGTCATTGCCGTTAACTACAGCTTCACATTTACTTAGCTGAGAATCCCCTGAAACTAAACCTCACTCCCAGGGGCTGCATGAGAAATTGCCACTTGACGGCACTGCGCACACCTCAGAGATGTCTGCTTGTTTGTATTGATTGATTATGGATCTAGAGTCAATCCTGTGATAAGATATATTCCACAGATAACAGCGGGGCTGATATTCTTGATAATGGTCTCAGGTGATGTATTTCTGTGTAAGACAGATTGCTCTCCCTGATGCAGACCAACAGCTTTGAACTTTCTTTTTGAGAATTATTCCTCTAGATGCTGCCACACATCAGAGCCCAAACCTGTGAGAAACTTTAACTGTGAGTCAGCGTAAATATGTTGTTTTGTTTAAAAGTTTTGAACTTGATTGGATTATCTATTTCAATTGATAAATTAGCCCTTTCGTTGCGATACTCAAAAACGAGCTTGACGTGATGGATAAACATCTTTGTCATTCATCACACTTTGTATTGGAACAGCAGAGAGATGAAGTTGACAAATGTTTGGTGAAGAGAATCGAACATTTAATAAGCTGGAGACCCAGATATTGTCTCAGGAGTTGGTGGAGACCAAACCTAAAATTGTTTGGCCAATCAAATACATGTAAGTACGAATTCCTGGTGGATTCTGTGCACCGTGAACAGAATATTTCTACTATTTGTCTCACAATCATCGTGATGAAAGATGAAATAGTTGCTGCTGTGATAACTTTCCAGAGTTATTGTCGCATAGTATCATTATATAAAGTGTTATTATAAACTGCTGTGTACTGTTTTGGTGTTTGATAAACCTTCAAATTCACAGATCTGTTTCTCCAACTTGACTTTCGGAATCGTATTGCTTCATCTCACTGGTACATGAAGCAAGGACCAACCACCAACGCAGCCCTGTGTGTTGTTTTAATGCAGGGCTGCTTCTGGTCGTAATACAATAGGACACTGTGTGTGCAACACGTAAGCCATAACAACTTGATGAGTTGCTGGTATAGCAAGGCTGTGCTTCTGTAAGTTTGTTTTTGATTATTTCTAGTGTTGAAAAGTCGCTTTAATCAGTTTTATCACGTTTTGATGCTTTAAGTTTCGATTATAAACTATTCCAACAAGTCTTCGGTAGACATCTGCTCAACTCATCTTCTTTTTTTAAAGAGTCAGCTGTCACCTTCTGAACTATGTCGATCACTCTTAGCAGTATTTGAGTACTGTTAGCCTAAATGTTTTTCGCTAAAGACACTGTAGCTTGAGAAGCTAAAAACAAAAATATTGAAAACAGCAGCTAGCTCAAAAGTGAAATTTGTGTACGGCTTGCTTACTCCTCCCTCATTACTTACTGCAACTATAACAAAGGGTATATGTTTAATATATCAAGACATTTAAAATAATGCTAAAATCAAGCCTGTTTTGATCAAATCATTCGTCAATGAAGTCAAATTATTATTTATTCACATACAAACTTTTATTTGAAAAGAAATGCCAAGAAACTTAGCAATGCGGCAACAATGAAGAACCTGCTACCTAGCAAACATGATGTTAACAATGTGGGTTTTACTTCTTTTTTTTTTAATCAGTGTTACCAATGTTTTAGGAGAAACGAAACGCACTCATTGATTTATCAGACCCCAAAGATACACACCTTTCTATAGAAACAGAAACACCAAATGTAACCTGAGTGTACCTTTAATGGTGTTTTCACATTCAAACAGTCAATACCCTTCTTACTGCAGATAACTACTGCACTTTTCCCACTTAAAACGAGTTTAATGATGTCGTGTAACCAAATAGTCACTCTGAAATGGCCTGGCAACTGCACATCCCTGCTATTAAACAGTCACTATATACCCTGCAGGTAGTCCAGTGCTGAGATTGGATTCATTTTAACAGGCTAAGGAAATCTGCTGTAGATTATATGGGGACTTTTGAGGAGCTCAGAAGCCAGGATGTAGGCAGTAGCTGCCCTTGATCCCTGCGAGCACAATTTCACTGGCTCATTGCTTGAGGAGGAAATAAAAACAAAAAGGAGAGGAAAGCACATGCCGAGGCAGCAGCTGAAAGGCCTTACACTGTTAGTTTCCAGATCTCCGGCTGTACCAGGGGGCTGTTATGCTGCAAATTAACTAGAATGGCAGCAAGCGAGGAAAAACAGCTGTGACGTCTCACCAATGCCAGGATTAAAGCTAAGCTCCTTTGCGACTGTATTAGGGCCGTGTGTCCATCCAAGAGTCAAAACAGACACAACACTAAACGTCAGCAGCAGACCTGTTTTCACTGCAGTGAAAAAAATAAACAACCTCATAAATCCTCTTGGATTTGCTATTATCATACAGGCTGCGCACCACATTTATCTCGGTATATTAATGCCCTATCTGAGGTTGTAACCATAGAAACCAGTTTGAGGTACATCGCTGGCCTTTCCATCATTTGAAATGGAAAGCATGACGTCAAAGTGACCACTGTTGTCTCTCTGTGGGAGTTTTTCCTTTCATTCAGAACGGCGAGGGGCATGCTTGTCAGATAACAGGGTGAGTCAGTGGCACTATCGTACACGTTAATGAGGAAGTTTGCTAAGCCACAACACATGTATCAAATCAATCTATAATGAATGCAAATCTTCCCATGACACAGGAGGGGAAAGCTTTGTCGTGCTCATCACCTCGTTCATACGAACACAGGAGGAGTGGAAGCATTCCTCTTGTAATGGGATCTGTTTACAGTCTCAATACGAGAAACAGAACCGCGTCACACAAACGTCAGACAATAAAAACGCTGCTGGTTGAGAAACAGAGATTGTCTTCTTAATTATAGATTAGACATCAACATTTCCAACAAAAAGATTGACAAATGTGAATGACATCGACAAGTTGAGATATTATAACTCCTAAATTAATATTTTGAATTGAGGGAAATACAAGTGTTTGCTTTCTTCTTTATGCTAATAACTCTTCTGATACACTTATATATTCATTTCAATTATTGTTTTGTCTTAATTGTTTAAAAATGTATTATTTTAAAAAGACACTTGTGTATGTTAGGCATTGTTTCCGTGGCGACCTGCGGTGAACATTACCATGAATGTGGGCAGATCAAGTCTGTATACATGAGTTCAGTCCCAGTGCTGTCTGAGCTGCTGCCTCAGCAAACGTCTCATGTCTTTAAGTCAGCTCAGTCCCTCTTCGGTCCTCAGGCTCCGTCTTCCTGCTGAAGGCTCAGGGCCTCGAAAAACCTCTTTGTGTCTCTTCTCGCTGACGTTTCTTCTGGTTTGGGTCAGGAAGCAACTATCAGTGTCATTTCTCTGCAAGATGGTTTGAAACTGAAGAAGGAACCCCCTAGTGCTTTCATTTGCAACTAACCCTACAACAACAACAACTCTGAACATAACACTGTGATGTAAAGAACATTTGATCATTCTTAATGCAATATTATTGCAGGGGGATTTGGGTTTTTTAAACATTTTCTAACCACTGAATATATTTTTAGATCTCGGAATGGCAATGAAGGTCGTTGTGTACAGACATTTGTGGTCATTAGAGGATGAATCCTAATTACTTTGGCAATTTACTTTTCACGTGGAGCGCCACCAACAGGTTGACATTTTTGGTTCAAACTGAAATACCTCAACAGCTATTGGTTGGTAAACACATTTCTATCACCCTCAGGATGAATTGTAAGAATTACTGTGAAGTGAGCGTTAAATGCAACTGATCCATCACAAGACATCTCGTCTTGTTATCAATGTAGTTACTCGAGAACGATTTAAACAATCGCCTAGCTTATTGTATATGTTGCTGTGTTTTTTAAGACACATTATACTCTGACATTTTTTTGTAACATACAATATATATATATGACATTTCTTGGACATTTGTTATGACATACCAGGACTCTTTGATGCCCAATCTCAGAATGAATGTTTCATTTTTTTCATGATGATATTTCAAAGTGTATAAATCTAATTTAAAATGCATTTTTTATGCTTTCATATCTCATTAATAACAACACTTTCACTTACGTTAGGTTGGAGACATAAATTACCTGTTGGGCCACAGACAGTTTGAATTTACTCAAAACTAGCAGCAGAGGTGGTGAGATATAGCTGTTGGCATTTGATCTATTAAAAGATGCTAGCAAAGGAACACGGTACATAACATGAGCACAGCAGAAACAGCAGACAGGTCGGAGTTAACCCACAGTTATTCATTATTTCTTTAATAGTAACAGTTGAAAATTACGACAAATAAACAAGTTTGCTGAATTTTACATATCTCTGCAATTCAAATCAACGGCCAGTTGTCTACCCAAAAGTGATTGATGTTGTTAGCGCAACGTGATTCGGTCTATATTGTGCATGCTGCCTCACTGGATTTGATTTACACTTGTTTCATTGGTGCTTTTCCTGCTATGAGAAGTGAAAAAAGTCTTCTGCAGAAATGTCTTCAAGGGGATGTTTTTCTTTCCGTCATATTCTGCCAGTGTGGCATGAATTCAGCAAAGCCACAGACCCATTAGCAGGACTGTAGACTCTTATCTCATTAGCCAGTGCTGAAGCTTTAACAGGAATCTAAGTCTGGTAGATTGGTATCTTCAAGCTCACAGAGGAAGTTGAAAACAATAATTAAAACTCAAAAAAATATATTTAAACAAATCTCAATATGCCAACCTTATGTTCATGTTTGTTTGATGAGTAAATTAGTTTCTTAAGAGCAGCAAAGAGAGGCTGACAGCAGCAGGGAGGGAGGCCGGCTCTGCAGCTCAGTGTAAGGACGTGGACCTGAGTAAAAACTGCAGTTTCAGATTTCACTTTTATCTTGCAGAGGTATCTTACACCGCTGACCAGCCTCTGCTTCCTGTTTGCACTAATAAGGCCCCGGGGGCTCATTGGTTGAGCTCAGTGCAGCAGCACGCTGGTGTGGCGCTAATCACCAGTGACCCACATGACACCGTAAACCTTATAGATCTGTCAGCGCACTACTTTCTCAGATTACACTCAACAGCTCGCCAGTCATGCCCATTTTGTTAAACGCTTGTGATGGACGCTCAACTCTCAGAGATTCACATTATTCCTCAGTGTGTTGGACACAGATCCTTACTCTGTGTCCTGTAGTGTTTTTCTGCGTACTGCTTGTTCATTAGCTGCTACAAAGGTCACCTGTTGAATCCTGCATGTGAAGAATTGCTATTTGTCAGGCAGTGATCAGTACGTGTGTGTGTGGCCTGTGTTTCCTTTGTAGGATAACACATCATTTGGGATTCATAGCGTTTTGATGTAGCACATTTATTTTTGTACATTTAGCACTGAAGCAGCTGCGACTGCATCGATTAATAAGGAATGACTCATCACTTCTCATCTAATGTGTCCTGCTCTGTGTGAGTCATGAGCAGCAAAGTGGGTGTGATTCCTCTGTATGAGAAAAATGATGAATGAGTAAGGGCTTTTGGTGCTGAGCTATTTACAAACCAAGCACTGTCACAATTTCAGACACAGCTTCAGCTGCAGGTTTCTCATTCCACTGCATCTGCTCTGATAAAGAAATCAAGCTCGGGATAAACTTGTTTCAAAGTAAGACTTAGCTCGCACAGACATAAATGTGCGTAATTCAGTAACTTAAAAACAAAAGTGGGTTCAGAGGTGAATTCACAGAAGTCCAATCTGTTGCCAGACACTAGTTTGTTATTGTTGTACGCCACACACTGTTACATAGTACACAGCCTTCAGAATATTGTGTAATAGTATCAGATAAGAGTAGGGAAAAGCATGCAAGCACAACAAATAGCCACAGTATGTCCATGTGCTGAACTCCACTCTGCAGTGGATCATTTTGTGATGGTATCACATTCTTAGTACGCCTGCAAAACGCATGACATTAGCAGGGAAGGTGTATGAGGATACAGTACGAGGCCCGTTTTAGAAAGACTAACATAACCTGCAGCAACCCAAGACTTGTGCAGTTTGCTCTTCATAAATGAATCGACTGTCTTCTTCTCTGCTGCTCTTGAACACCTTCGTCTCTGATCCTGAGTAAACAAGCGGTGGTATGCAAAACAAGTCGGCAGGACTAAATGCTGCTGTCAAAAATAGTTCAGACCGGCTTCTAAAAGACCTGCATGTACTTATTGACATCACGACCCTAAGCGATAACGTCTCTGAACCCTACTTCCTCCAGTCCTGAGCGCTGGGATCCGGCTCAGGTTTCTAAGGCCTCGGCTCAGCTGCTGGTTTCACACTCCTGTGACAGTGGACGAGGTCTCCAGGGAGGAGAGGTGAAAGGGTAATCTGATCCCACCTGCTGACACAGCCTCCCAGTAACTGGGAATACAACTAATTCTGTTAGACAGACTCAAATTGTTTCATTGACACAACCAGTTTGAATATTTCACAACCTGACAACACAACTATCACTTTGCAGCAAATAATGCAGCAAAGATCCACTTTAAAGTTGAGGGATTTTGGACGGAAGGACTGTTAGGTTTTATTATAGTGAAAAAAACAACGAATCAAGTTTGTATGTTTAAACATGAAACATGCAGTATTTTTGTAAGAAAAAAAGATGTTGTATTTGTTATAATCGGTAATGTAGGCCACTTCAAAATCAGCTTTCAAAATTGTACTCAAGCTGTCATTGCAATCATTCCCTCTCCGTCTCGCTCTCTCTCACACACACACACAGACACACACACACACACACACACACACCTTTGGAACCAGAGCCGCCACAGAGTAACTGATAATGGACCATTGTATGCCATGTGGTCACAGGAGCCGGATGATTGAAAACCAAATTAACTTTCCTTCTGAGTGACTCTTGAGTAAGGTGAAGCCGCAGGAGGCTCACAGGTTCGTACCAGTTTCAAATCCTTGCCTGCTTTCAATGAGCCGGAGTCACTCAGACGTCTTTCAAAGGTGATTTTAATATGTGTCAGCTGTTGGATACAGTGAAATGTAATTGACACAAAGAGCAGCTGAAAGAACACAAACATATCAAAACTATGTATCTTCACTTTGCAGTGTTTGACAAAATGCCTTCCATGCAAGGCCAAGACACAGAACCTCAATTATTCAGTGCTGAGTTTAAACTTGCGATTCCATTGGAAAATATTCTGCTAAATTGAGTCATCACTTCAAGGAATTTGACTCCTCAAGGTTTTCTTATTGTCTAATAAAAACCAAAAGCATATGCATCTATATGGGCACCGTTAAACACGGTACTGTCTTTGAACATGTCCATCAAATATCATGCATACAAAGCTTTCAGTTTGTTGTTCAGGATGTTGACCTGCTTGTTTTCCCTAACCCTTGAAGCTAGTAATTATCACTCAGAAACAGATTGATTCCTTCATTGATTTAAGTCTTTAAGAGATCAGTGTGTTCTCTGAAGGATCTTGGCTCCTTAACTCTTTGCCCTATGATGCTATTGATTATGTGTTTGTTTTTGTCTCTGTTTACGTGTAGGGAGCCTGATATTTCAGCATGGGCTCCTTTACTGTACCAGCTCCAGCTGCTGGATGTCAGTGAGAAACCGGACCCGTTAACTCTGCCCATCGCAGACCGCATCCGCATCGGCAACCAGAAACGAGAGCGAGGAAACTTTCATTTCCAGAGGGAGGAATACAGCATGGCTGCCGTAGCCTATTGTATGGCTCTGGATGTGCTAACCACACGCAGCAGAGGTAAACCCAGCATGAAAGCCTGAATTTATTCATAGAAAACATTTCAATACCGTCGTCTGTACCAGAAATGTGTTGCAGTAGTTGATGCGAGCATTATCTTCATGGAGAAAAGGTGAAAATGGAAATAGAAAACAGACAGAAATGAATAAAACACAGCATTTGATAGAGACCTCAAATATTTCCATATCGATCTCAGCTCCCAATTACATAACAGTTTAGTGCTCTCCTCCAGTCTGCCATCACACTAATCACACTATCCCTTTGCAGTGCCACATCTAACTGAGCCGAGTGCCACGATAAATGTTTTTGCTTAATTGTTTTTGCATAATCAAAGCTAATCAACTTTCATATTATTTCCACCTCCTTAATCGGTCTAATCATTGACGAGGCAGAGTGGGCCCGAGAGGGAACTGTGACTGAACAATGAAGAGAAAGACCTGGACTGCTTCATAATGCATCAATGATGGTGGAGCAGTGAGTGAACTCACTGTGGCACTGAAGAGAGGAGGGCATCGAGCTCATGTAATTAGTGGATGAGAAGATGACCAGAAAAAATTAAATAATAATACTAATGAAGCAGAGACATCAACATCTTAGGCAAAAACTCGTTTTTGGGTAATTTTAGGCCCAGCAGATATATAATTTACCAATATGATTCATGACACCTGGAGATTATAAATCACTCTAATTGATGAACCAGTAATCAACTGAACATGCACTCACATAAACATTACACATGATCACACTCAATGTGCTGCAGACTTTTACAGGTGACTGTCTTAATGTAGTAATGATGTAAATACATTAATGTGAGTAGGGATTAAGTCTAAAAGCATTTTAATAACATCTGAATTGGTTTATTAAATCTAAAGTGGAGAGAGAGAGAAATTTGAACTCAATGTCCACTTACAATCTTCTTCACTAAGAAATGTTATAAATGCTAGATCACATCTTTGATATTGTGCTAAATGGCTAACTAAATGTTTTGGACATAGCTCTTAGCTAATCAAAAATGGAAGATAACAGATCTACAAGAGAGTTATAGACATGGATCTTAAAGCTTCACTAATCCATGTTTTGGATGGAGAGATCGATGCGTCACTCCTAGTGACGTACCCACAGATAATCATCACATAACACTGCATTCTCCCCTCAGCTCAACTTAGCTTTTTAAGAATATTTCTTCCAGATTTTCTGGCCTGCAGCTTTACTGTTTTGGTTCACTCTTACCATTCTCGTCAACAGCTGCTTTCAGCAACAACAACAACAAAGCCTCTTCACGCTACTTGCTCAGCACCAAACAGCAGACAGACACTGTTACTGACTATCTGGTGAACATAGTGAAGTATTTAGCTGCTCAATAGTCCGATATTTCCCACAGGAGTTAAAGAATCCAACCTGGAATCGCATCTTCAGTACAATAGACTAAATTCCACTGTAAATCTGAGATATAAAGTTTATTAAAAAAAGACTTGCATGTGGTCCCAGAGCTGCTGACATTTTCCACCCATCATAGTCCAGGGCCAAGTGCTCATTACTTGGGTCACTTTTGTATTGAGCTGGACACGTTTAGGTCTAATGATGAAACCATGCAGTTGTTACAGCAGGGACCGTGATACAATATCCAGCTGAATAAAGAAACCGAACATGAACTATCCTTATAATGACACCCGTTGGGAGTTTTCTCTATTGGAAGTCCAAATATTTTTTATCTTTAGACTTTTACAATAAGTCTTCTCCAGGATTAGATAACTAATCTCCGTGAAGGTGTTTTTGTGTCACCAATAAAAAGAGACTCATATGAAATGTCCCCAGCAGAGCAGATGTCAGAGAGGTTGTGTGTCTCGGTCTCTGTACAGATGGTGGCAACAGCGGCGTGGAGACGGAGGAGGAAGAGGTGTGGGACTACCGGGTGAAGTGTTTGAACAACCTGGCCACCGCTCAGCTCAAACTGGAGCAGTACGACGAGGCGCTGCACACCAGCCGGGACGTTCTGACCCTGGAGCCAAACAACGTCAAGTCTCTTTTCAGGACGGGAAAGGTAAGGGCCCATCATGTGGCGAGACAACATCTCTGCATCTCATTTGATCCTTATCGATCCATAAATTATTATTACAGGGAGAGTTCCTGGAAGGAATTGTTTAATGTGAGATTTAATTAATTCTGAGGAAGAAATAAATGCTACATTATTGCCATCTATTCTCTGCCTGTTAGATTAATGTGTCCGGCAGCATTGCTCAGACTTCACGTTTTTTGGTTGTCTTTCAGCTCCTGTCAGACACGGGTGAATACATAGAGGCGATGGAGGTGCTAAAAAGGGCCTTGAAACTGGAGCCGGCCACCAAGGTGAGAAACAACGGTTCTGTAAATGTCAGCATGTTAACATGTTAACCTGCTTTCAACATGAACATGCTGATGATGCAGATGCTGACACTTGTGAAGCAGAAGAAGAAACAATACTTTATTGATCCCCAATGGAAAGATACATTTTTAGAAGGTAGTTTACTAGGTCCATCATCTCATTTTAGCACGTTAGCATGCTAACATTTGCTTATTAGTACTAAAACACAAAAGCACAGCTGGGTCTGACGGGAATGTGGTAGATTAATGATCAAATACCTGCTAAATCAAAGTGGGACAAAATTAAAATTTGGATCTGATGGCGCCATATGAAATTTGAAAGCTCATCCTGAGGGTTACATGAATGTCTGAACCGTGGCAATTTGTCCAGTAGTTGTCCAGACTTTCAACCTCATGGTGACTCTGGAGCAGGGGTGCCCACACTTTTTTTGTGTTTGTGGGAGCGAGTGGAGGGAATGTGAACGCGCAAGAAAAAAACAAAAAACTTTCAGGGGGCACGGGGTTCCGTTGGAGGAATATATATATATATATGTGTATATATATATATATATTTGTTTTTAAACGGTGCGCGATCTACCCGCACTACACCCGACCTTTTGGGCACCCCTGCTCTAGAGGAAAAGTCAAGAGGATCACAGAAGTCAGAAGGATTCAGCCTCTTGGGAACATGAATGTCTGTACCAAAGTTAAGGGCAGTCCTGGTAACCGTATCCAGTGACAGTAACAAATAATACAAAAAAATAATAATCAGAAAAAACATCCACAATTCCTCAAATTTCACATTTGAATCTGGAACTTGAACCTTTTCAAACATCTGTTGCAAAAAAACTCAAAAGGACAGACATGAATATAATGAAAATGATTTACCACCTCATTCATTTCACAAATGTAAACAGAAATTAAAAAGAAAGTTGTTCCCACATTAGTCTGAGGAGATGCCGAGGAGCCCGGTGAACTACTTCTGTTGAAGGCCTGTTCCGTCCTGTTTGAGTAGTTCTTCTAATCATCTGCCAAATCCTCCACAGAGGCAGCTCACAGATGTGACCACACTGCTCAGAGTTGTCGGGCAAATTTTAAAAATAACACGTACATGAGCTAAATAAGTTTTAGTCTGAAGCCCTGTGCTCCAGACGTAGTAAAGTGAAGGTAAGGACGTGCCAGAGTCAGTCACGCTTGCAGCGACAGTATAGACTCCACACTATGACTAAGATAACTACTCTGGTGGACAGTTAATCACACCAAAAAGAATCTCAGTTTATGAACATTATTTTAGTTCACTGCTGCCGCCTGGTTTTGGTTAATGAAGCGTGAGGAGAGGGCATTTTCATCAGCTGTTTACCACACGGTTTGCCAATGTTACAGTGACCTGACCTACAGGGCACTCTGCCATCGTCACAAATATGTCTGGTCTTGTCTAGACAAAACGAAAATATCTGCCGCTTTGGTAATTACACCCTCGTCTCAATGGTGGATTAAATACTTTGCAGAAAACTGATTTAGCTGCTCTGTGAGAAAGTTATTGTACTGCAGTCTTTTAGAAGATCGCAAAAAAAGACGAAGCACATATTGTAGTAAGTATTACTTTCTGTTATTTGAATGAAAGATTACAACCTCTAATGGAAGTATACGAAATATGACATTAAGTCATTCGCATGGACATCTGGGACAAAGCTTTATGTACAATTTAAAAGCAAAATGAATAATTAGGATCATTTTGATTCGTCTGCCTTGGAAGGCTTTGTGTTTCAGACCTCTGCTCTCACCTGCTGGACATTTGCAAAAACTGCAGCTTCACATTTTTCTAAACTTAAAAAAAGGTTTTCATGTCTCTTTTCCAACATTAGATTTATAGCAAGCAGCTTTTTTTCACAGCACGTTAAGATGTTGTTGTTTCTTTAGGCTATCCACGTGGAGTTATCTAAACTTGTCAAAAGGCAATCGGGAGGCCAAGATACTCCGGAGTGGAAAGCTAAACCAGCGGAGATGCTCGGAGAGAACATCACACCTTTCCTGATTCCTTCTAAGAAGAAACCAACTGTGAGTCAGAACAGAAATATCTCCAATAGGGTTTATTCTCATAACGAACGGACTGGATTTTGACTGACCTTGTTGTTGTGTTTTAGGGAATTTCCTGGAAGTTTATACTCGGCGCTCTGGTTGTGGCCTTGGGCAGCTTGGTGACATCAGTGATTCTGACTGCAAGAAACTGAAATCCTCTGCTTCATCATTATCAAGTGCAGAGAGTAGTTTCCAGTCCTCTTTAGTTCATTTGAAAAGTGTTTCTACTGTGAAGACATGAGAAGGAATGCAGCTCAGCAGCACCACAGTCTGAAGTTGTGTTTAAGGTAGAAAAATGTTTCAGTAAAAAAGAAAAGAAAAGGGTGTACAATAAATATATAAAGATAGTACAACATCGAGTGAATACCAGTTGATGATTGATGAGACACAAGCTATAAACAGTTATCTTTACAGTCTGCTTTTATTTGAAAAGGGATTACATTTCTGTTTGTAATCTTTTGTAAAGACCGTAACCAAACTGCAAAAACTGTTTATTAAACAAATAACAATGTCATCAACCCATTTCTGAGAAATATTTGATCAGTACTCCAATAATTTAAGGCGTTAAAATTGTAATATTGAAACACTGATGCTTAATAAAAATGTTTAAAAATATGTACTTTGTCTTTTTCTCTTAAGAACCACGTTAGGAAAGAAAGTGCATTCATTTTAAAAAGACAATTTTTTCCTGTCTGACAAAACCATTAATAATTTTTACCTTGCATCTCAGTTGAGGCTTCAATATTTCTCATTTATTAACTTTATTAAAATTTACAATACTACCAAATAAATATAAGAAAAATATAAGCATGATTACCTTACATTTATATTGTACATGTGCAATTTTCAACAGTAGAAATCTTTGTTTTGATCAGAGAATTTATATTCAAGGTTAGAGTTAAATATTTCAAAAGGTTAAAAAATGTTGTTCTTCATAACAACATAGAAATCACTTGGTGTCCTTCAATGCTCTATGTATCTACAGATATCAGCCATCTACCGTCCACAGCAGGCGTTGAGAGTTTTCTTTGGGTTGGATTGACTCAGTCTGACCTGAGAATCTGACTGCCGCCTCACTTTGACATTTTTCTTTACTTCTCTGTGGGAATTGAAAACAAAGTCTAAGTGTTGCCATGGTTTGTGAAGAAAAAAAAACCTCAAACTCATTCTCTCTGGCCTCCTACCTCGCTAGATGAAGCACAGTCTCCACGACGTTGGTTCCCTCTTTGGCACTCGTTTCGCAGAACAAGGCGCCGTATGCCTGCGAGCAAAGCACCGACATACCGGACTGAAGTCAGTTTATTTAAACACCTGGGAGGCCCGGGCGTCTGTATAAACACGTTACCATCAGGTGGAATGAAAAGTTAACACACCTTGGCCAACTTCTCTCCGTGCAAACTGCTCACACAGCTCCCCTCTGGACGCTGCTCTCGGAGGTCCACCTTGTTTCCAATAACACACATGGGGATTTTCTCGTCCGTTGAATCCTGTACAAAAACAAAAAGGACCTTGTAAAATATATTTGTGCTTTTAGGCGGGGTCATCCTTTGTCATTCAGTCCTTCCACAGTTACCTGAATCTGATCCACCCACGCCCTGACGTTAAGGAAGCTGCTTTCTGATGTGACATCGTAGAGCAGCAGGACTCCGTGAGCTTTACGGAAATAGGACCTGGCAATACTGCGAAACCTACAGTCAAAAGAAGCGCTATTGTTAGTCTTGTGTATTTTCCATTCTTGACTCACTGTTAAAAGCAACGAGTTGTTGACAGTTTTAATTGATAACACCAGGTTTTTCCAGTTGTTACTTCCTTGAGAAACATTCTGAGAGTCAGCGCAATACCTCTCCTGCCCGGCTGTGTCCCATATCTGCAGGCTCGTCTTCTCTCCATCCACAAGCATCCTCTTGATTTGGAAATCCACTCCTGAGAAACACAAACAAAAAAACAGGTTTAAACATGTGAAATCAACGTGTCAAGTGTTAGCTTTAATGCGTTTTCTGTGGCACCCTACCCAGCGTTGTCTGAATGTCTCCCCTGAACTCGTTGAGCGTCAACCTGAGCAGGAAGCTAGACTTTCCAGCTCCTGCGTCTCCGGCTAAAACCAGACGATACATTGGAGCAGGTTCCTCAGTTTCTTCTATGTCCGCTTCTAAAGGCTTTGGAAATGCAACAAAAAAAAGATTACAAGCTTACCTAATTTTATGAGGGAAAACATTTTAGTTCATGGTGTTCATGAATAACGAAAGCAGTAATCATTATTCCATCGGCCTCGGTCCTGTGGCTGTTTAATAATATATTCTATTATATTAAGTTGAGTGTGAATGTTTATTCTTGACCGAAGTAATTGGCCTGTTCAAAAAAGGACCATGTTATTGTTTTTCACGCAAGTGTCGATCATATCTGTCAGGTCTTTGTTATTATACAACCACCTGTTATCACATGACCGAAGCTCAATATTTAGTTCACATGATGACAACAGAACAAATTAAAAGGTGCAGTACACCTTGAGTTGAGTGTTTTATTTAATTAATTGTGTTAGCTGCAGATCATGAAACATTTAATTGAAAAACATTTTCATATTTTCTATAACTCAATAGCCATATTTAACACTTTGTTGAAATGCATATTGAAATGTAGTCATTTAAATGACAGTTACATGTAGCCTTGCCATCCTAACAAGACTGAGTCTACAGTCATGCTAGCAGCTCTCTAAGGGTGTAACTCCTTTTTGTTGAAAAGGTTTGTACCTTTGTGGAAAATGCAGACAAACGTCTTCGTATGGATGAGGCAATAGAGCTCGTCTTGCTTGGAGCCATCGAAACTGCAGCTTCAGATTGCAATTCTGATATCTGTAACAAACAAAGTAAATACTTATTTAAAGTCGTAACAGCTCGACAGCATATTGGCATTACCTGACCCACTATTTGAACCTGACCTCCATATCAGACGGGACATACGAGTAACTGTGGTGCACAGTTTCCACCGAGCCCCTACTCTCGTCGCTTTCGTAATCACTGCCTTCCGAGGTCTCGGCTGTGTCCATCGGCAGTGAGACTCCACTGTCCAGGTACTTATCAGCCCAGGTGGACACATGAGAGTAAGTCGTTTTGCTGGGATCCGGCTCCGAGCTGCACCAAAGCACCAACACACACGCTTGATTTAGCTGTGACAATTTAATTCCCAGAGATCAATCGGCAGATTCACAGAGGTGTGTAAAAAACGTTATATACCTGTCATGGTTGAGTGTGCTCTGTCGGAGGGGCTTCATCCTTCGGGCAGGGATTTCATTTTGAGGAGACAGCTGTTAAGTGGATTAGGAATGTCAGGGAGGAAACTTTTACACTTGAACTAGTGAAAACAATTTAGAGTCAGCCTCTGTCTGACGTAGAGCCAGTGGGTATGAGGAAATACTGTACATCATCAGCAAACATGGGACTCACCCTCCTTTTAGCGGCAACCGCTTCGCTGGCCAACGCAGAGCGCAGCCCATCGTTGCTGTCATACAGCTTTTTGTTCGTTTCCCTAATGATGTGTTCAAGGAAATAAAAAACAGAGACACATACATGTTCCATCATTTACTTTCTTACACCTCCTGTGTGGTAAACAAGTTGTAAAGACAATTCAAGGAGTGCTTTGTACGTGGTTTAACAGGAAGAGCCCACAACAGTATTAACAAGTCCAATAATTTACACTACATAAATGGTTTGTAACACACTATAATGTATTTGTACAAAGATATAAAGGGCATTTTAAGTGCTAATTAATTCACATTATTTGTTGATAATTTCTCCTATTTTATATGATTACAGCTCAAAGCCTGCACATATGGGTGCCCACACAAGTTACAGCTGTTGAAAAACACATTAATAAACATTTCTGTTTACAGCTACATTATAGTGTGTTGCAAGCCATTTATTACATGTTTGTATTTTGTTTATAGCAGCTGTTTAGGGCAGAGATGAAAATTACAAAACCCGAGCAATTAAAATCAAAACTATCTTGCCTGGCTAGATATCCCAAAACAGATAAATGGGATTGAGGATTTTTTATTTTGGTTAACCAAACCTTTAAGACAAAGGATGGTAATGATTAACTTTTCATTCTAACTTTTTGGAAACAGGTGATACTTCAATTACAACATTTTAGCATTATTGATTAAGACACACTAAATGTCCACACTAAAAGAGAAAGACGGACTTACTGGAGAATTTGAATCTGATTGGAATACGATTGGTATTCCATAACCATCCTCTTCAATTCATCCGTCTCTCTGTAAAGAAACACACGCCACATGTACTGGATGTTGTAATGAACGCTGGATCACATTTTGTGTCAACAGACATGAGCTGGAGTTGAGCTTATACACCCAGCCTCACCTTTCATGTTGAGCTTTCTGGTCTGCGTACATGTTCTTCAGCTTGTCCAGCTCTGAGTGCAGGATGGCGATGTTCGTCTGGGCTTGCAGCAGAGAGGCTCGCAGCTCCTCATTTTCCTGTGCAGACACTTAATGAATACCTGGAACAATTCTACACAACATACATGTGACTTGTACGACATAAACAATCCCTTTGACATACCTGTGAGAGATCACTGATCTGTCTGTTCAGCGTGACCACCGCCTCCTTCGATTGGTTGAATTCTGAGTCCTCTTGGCTCTTGAGAATAGACAATAACTTTTTGTTCAACAGCTTTAGATGTTTATAAGAAAAAATCCATTACTGTGGATTTCCAAGTTGTATGCGACTGAGAAAGAGAAGATTACTAAGCCTTTCTTTAACCTGCTTGATGTTGGTCTTCATTATCAGCAATAGTATGCAAGACAATGATGTTCCATTTTTCCCAACAACATTATTAGACCTCAGACACACAAACAAGTTATCTAAAATTGTAAAAAATAAATGTAGATAAAAAAGAAGATTTCTCTAAGTGATATTTATCACTAGGTAGGACAAGAAATAGCATGTAGCTGGATTGTAAGCCCACAAGTTGTATACCGACTGGGTCTTCTCAAACCTCTGTGCTTGTCCTTGCACTAACTGCATCCCTAATTCCTCAATCTGCCTCCGTATCTCATACTAGCTGGACTGTCTTTAAAAAAGGTGCTCTTTGAAAGGTCCCCTAAACAATTTGAGAGATTTAGAAAGCACTCCCAGTCTGTTTGTCTGGTGCAGGGGAAATTGAGAGAGCTTTTGAGTTGTTTTTCTAGGTACACTGGCTTTCCTCTTTCTTTTTCATGATGTGATACAACATAATCATCATTTTTGTTTTTTATACAATCTGCTTATGTTCTTGTGGAAGAACAAAGTAAATCTAAGTTGTGTGTTAAAACCTACCTTTAACAGTCTGTCCACAGTTGCATGCAGGTCTGTGACCTCGTTCTTGTGCTTCCTCTGCATGGTCGCCATAACTTGTTCCATTTTCTTACACTCCTACAAACACGAAACCAAAGTAGTTAAGAGGTGCAGACCAGCTCAGGCCTTCAAGAGGACCTTTCATCTGCCTTACAGAGGCTCTTTGTGAGGATACACGTAACCTGCTGCCGTGTGTTGCACCACAAATATGCAGGTAGCTCACTAGGACCGGCGCACTGTTTATAGATTAAATGCAGCTGCTTTTACAACAGCCAATTCATTTGGTTTGATACATGTCACTTTCTACAAACATTAAAGTAAATACAAAGGAGAAATCCTGCACTATAAATCCTACAGGTCTCACACTTACCTCGTCTCTCACCCTCTCCTCTGTTCTACCAAGCTGCTGCTGAATATCGTCCTCCAGTTCTGCCAGCTGACTGTTGTTCATCTCCTCAGCTCTGTTTGAACAGAAACGTATGTTCAAGTTTCTGCTGGCAGCCTCACCGCTGCTAAATCAAAGCAGATTTTCCCAACAGTAATCCCAAATCTATTTGTCAATTCTACCTGACTGAGTTGACTTCAAAAGTGCAGCAGATGTGACTGCGCTGCTCTCGTCAGACAACACATGAGCCAACCAGAGTCAGGGGAGGGACAGCCTTCACAGGTGAGCTGAATGTGGTCAGTGAGATATCTCAATAAGACCACATGTATCATTTATTTTTAGTTTGGTATCATTTTAATGTCAAGATTTGAAAAAGGTGTATTTAATTCAACATAGTGGAAACATGGGTACAATAGATGGCTATATGCAGTTTGTAAAAGGACTAAAAGAGCAGGCAGGGCAGCACATTTAAGTCTCCCTACTTCCTTGAATAAGGAATGTCACCTTCCTCATGCCATATAGTTACTGAACCACAGAAAGGGCTTAAACAAAAACAGCTTAGACACAAACGCTTATTTATTCTCATGTGGAGGAGTGAAATTATATAGTCAATTAAAAGGTACTATGTCACGGGTCACTTTAAAATAAATGATTTAAAAAAATCTTAAAACACATTTTCCTTTGAAATGAAAATGAAAACATAGTTATGAATATTATATTCCATTTCAACCAATAAATTCCCATTAATCCTACACACTGGTCCTTTAAATCAAGCAGTTCCAGTTGATGCAGTGGAGACAGTGCCTGGGGAATTAATGCCTATTGCCTCCTTGGTTTACAGCCACAAGAGGGCAGCAGCTCTGTAGTCAAAACAAATCTCCAGGCAGTCTGGCTACAGTGAGGAAGATTATGATTTCATGAATATGGCAAAACTAAAAGCAAACAAGTTAAAATGTTAACATTATTCTCATACACACATTATAGCCACATAAGACCATCAGTGTCCATTATCATTACCATCTATGTGATGTGGCTTACTGTGTAAAAATGTTTCATAATCATTCTGTTTCCTTGTATTTCACAGGTCAGATGTTCTGAACTGTACTGACCCCACATTGTCAAAACGCTGACAGTTGTCCTCACCGCTTTATACTGGTCTCCAGCTGTTCACACTCAAGTCTGCTGTCCAGGCTTTGATTGATCAGAGAGTGGATGATTTCCTCATACTGCTGCAGCAAGAGTCGTGTTTGCAGAGGAATGAATGGCCTGGTAAAGATCCGCCAGCTGCTCCCTGAGACTGTGGGAGGAGAACAAATAGTTAGCAATGAACAGGCCAGTGCCATTTTCTCAGTGTACTCCACCCAAAATATAGTTAAGTAGTAACAAATCTCACCAACATGCAACACCATCCTGTCAATCTCTAGGCACAGTATGTTCGAAACATACACAACACAACCTAGAAGCAGCATGCTTAGGTATACTTTAGCAAAACGTAGAATTAAAATATATATCTTATGTTATATTTTGACAGGAACAACATTTTATAAAACAAATAATATGTGTTTAAATCCTACAAATGATCATCATTAGCGTCACACCATTTGGCTCAGCAACAGGTGGATGTGCATAAACTTCATAAATCATTTTACAGACATAACTGTTAGTATATAGTAGTATATGACCTGAAGAATAGCAAAAATATATTAAAAAGCAGTCTCTCATTCATATGTATTGAGATGTGCCAAAACAACTGGAGATGGAATTAATAAATATAAGAAAACTAATTTCATTTTCTAAATATTAACCGTTTATGGTCAATAGCTGTTTATAAAGCTATCTTTTTTAATCTTCTATCATGGCCACTTAACTTTACGTGGTTACATGATTACGTGATTAACTTTACCATTTGTAACAACTTTCAAAATAAAATGCCCAATTAACATAGATGCCACTTAGTTGCCAGCTACAGGTACAACCATAAACACATATACATGAAGACGTGTAGCCTATAGCCAAAACTAATGCAGTCTAATACAATGTGTATCTTTTCTGTAACTTGAGGCTTATGAGGACTATCGTGCTTGAAAAGCATGTAATAAACCAAGTTTTAGTTAATGAAGAAAGGAAAACTGACAACGAACATGTTCCCAGCGCAGGAACTGACACTTATGTTAAGCAGCAGTAGCCGCTGGCTAGCTACATCCTAAAACCACACAAGAGCGATCAGCCGGATGTGGGTTTACCTTTCAGACAGGTGAGACTCCGCATCAATCCTGCCTACAAACTCTTCCCACGAACAGCTTTGGTTTTGGGACGCTCCAGCACCAAAAGACGCCAAATCCAGAGTCTCTGAAACCTCCTGAAACCTGGACGAAAACATCCTGTAGTCGATGTATCCGTCCTCGTCTGCGCCGAACTTGTCGAACAAAGTTTTGATCTCAGTTTGGGAGACGTTGAGCTCCCGGCAGACAACGGTGAAGTCCTCATACTCTATTTTACCGGACTTGTTCACGTCACAAGCAGAAAATAATCTCCGAAGGCTGGGTCGGTCCATATTTGAATGAATAAAAACACAAATAAAGTTAAAACATCAACCTGGATTCTTCTCTCTCGAACTCACTTCAGCTGCGTGCCAGACAAAATAAAAGCCTTTTTGAAAGGTCACACACTTTCATTGGTCCAGAACGCAGTGTAGGCGGGTATCATCCCAATAAATGGTCCCAATGTGCCACTTCCTACCTGGATTCTATCAAGTTACAGTAGCAACAAGCTGTGTTTACAATTATTCGGCTTCAAACGGAGTTATATATAATCCCTATATGCAGTGGAGCAGCAGAACAATAGAAACCCAACAGATACGCAAGTGCATGCTTCTATTTACCTTTAAGGTGTGTGGTGTTTGAGAGTTTTATCAGAGACACTCCTCTTTGTTCCCCCTGGGTTTGCTGACTGTTTCTGACTCCACCCCAATATATTACATCAGTTTAAAAAATAGTAATATTATAGGCCATTTATGCAGATTAATGTAACCCACTCATCCGCATAAATAATGAGTAAATATATTTGCTTCATATAACCATGAGTCATTCAAATAAAAAAGTATCCATTTGATCTTTATTTGAAAAATTAAAATAAAGTGCTTTTTATATACAATACAAAAAAGAAAAACAAACAGTAGTGATGTATGATACAAAAAAATACAATTCACAATATTTTTACATTGGCAGCTGAATTTACAAAACAATTTTACATAAAAACTATTTGTACTTACATGTTGATAAGAGTCTGAGCAACTTGTACTGTCACAAATAGAAGGCCAGACTATAGTGGTTCATTAAGAGAGAGCAGACAACAATACTTTCACTGTGGCATTACTAGTTTAGGCTTGTATTCAAATAAAAGCATGTTCAGTACCTGCACATATTTTACTAAATCACAGCCACTTTATATTTGTTCTGCAATTGAATATTGTTCTGATGACAGCCATTTCATCAAAAGCTGCCATTTGTTTGTTGTTAATAACAGTCGAAGCATGACTCTTTCATACGGTATGATTGATTATAACCAGTCTTTGAAATCCACAGTCATATTTGCAGTGCCATTTACAAGAAATGTAAAATAATACTAATGCTTATCTATAATTCAGTATTTTAACATTAGCCAGTGGTTATTCATGTGCTACAGTTTATAGAATGAAATTTAGTCCCTGACTAAGGTTGAAGCCACCGAGACAAAAAAATGAAATAAAAACAACACCACATGAGCACATACTATACAACGTTGACAGTATCAAATCACATCTATTCGATGTTTCCACTCTTGTTTCTGAGCATGGCCAGTCCTGTCACACCTACAGTGTAGCATTTGATTCACAGCACTACTACCTGGTTAGTTTATTATTCCAAGAGGCACATCTCTTGATTATTGTTTCAGAAGGCATTAACCGTTTCAGATTTGTTATCAAATCCATAACCTGCATTATACTAAGGCTTTTCAACATCATGTGCAAATCCTATGCATTCTGAGTCAAGCAGTATGCCTTCCTGCATTTTTGTGAAATCTTTATTTTGCTGGCCGTATTACAACACTAGAGCCACACTCAAGTAAGACTTAAATAATATTGTATAAAAATGCTTTCAAGTTATTCCAACATCTGACTCACGAATTTGGTGGATCACATTTCTGAATAGGGAAATGACTAATCAAGATAATTAAAATGCACATTTCTAAAGTTTATTACTGGATGAGAATGAAAATTGTTGCTTTTAAGGTTGCCTTTAAAATCATTTAAGCAAGCAGGAGGCATTTTCTTCCTTTCAACAACTCCCATCAATTAATATGTATATCAAAGTTGAGGCTATACAGATGTGTGTTATTTAAATCAGATTATGAATAAGTGTAGTATTTAAATATGTATTATTATTTCCCTTTGAGAATAGTGATAGATATTTGTAATATTAAAGAATGACTATGATTAATGTCTCTCTGTAAAAGAAACATTTGGCCTATCTTCTGCACTAAAATACACCAAAATGGCTAAAATATCTTGCATACTTAGAGTTAGTGTAATGAGAGCGTGTGTGTAGGTGTGTGGGTGTGTGTTTGCAGTGCCGCTGATCCTAAAGTAATTAATAGCGGCAGCACATTTGTGCTTACTCAGTCTCGAGGTGAGGTTTTCTTAGTGTTTACCCCACTTCACATTGTTTGCTTTGCATAGACTGCCTATCTCACGAAGAACAGCATTTTAATACCTGGAATGAGATTTTTCCCTTTTCCACATTTGGTGAAAGAACACCCTGTTGAAAGTCAGGCTTCCACAGAGGAATATTTGTATCCACTGATAATACCAATACTTTACAATAAAAGCATAATGTGTCTTTATTTATGACTTTATAATATATTCATGTTTTTGGTGTGTAGTGATTGAGGTGGTAAGAGTTTCTACAACATTTCTACTGAGGTGATTCCGTGTCCCGGTTTTCTTTCACTTTATAAATAATGGTCCATTTTTTAAATTAACCTCTTCAGTCTCTTAGTACAACTCTTCTTTTTAAAATTATTTATGTGTTGCTGTGTTATATTCAAGCCTAAAAAACAATGAGTATATTTCTGTGAATGCACATTGGCTATCTAAAAAATCTATGATAGGAATTTTCTTTTTTTTCTCGCCTGCTACTGGATTGTTAGTGTATATTTTGGTGTGAGTGTTTACCTTTGCTACAGTACAGTACACAGTGCATAGCCTCAGCGAAAGGTAGGCTCATACCAGATGATAGAATGAAAATAAAGCAGCAAACACTGTTAGCCGTTCGTTGGTGGGAACATGTTTGAATATCACTCTGCCTTTCAAAGCATTACCAGTAGATTATATGGACGGACTGAGTAGCAATGCTATGAAATTCACTGAATCATAGTTGTGACGCCACCTCTACGCTTGTTACATTCCTGTGAGCCATACGTGAAAGCGTCAAAAGTCTGAAGGCAAAACTGGAACTTCTTCAGTGTGCTTCAAATGCACTTCAGTAAGGGGGAGTGACAGGAAAATAAAATGAAATCGACCATAGGGACATAAAAAAAAACAAAAAGACAAAGTGCAAAATCCGTGTGATGAAATATCTCTCCATGAAGAGTCCGATGATCCTCTGTGTTCCCTCTTTATAAGGGTTTGTCTCTCAGAAAGTGCACTCTTTTTCTTTCAGTTTAAAATGAGTCACTCCATACAACATGAAGCCGGCCTCACACTATAGAGTCTTTAATCTCAGAGCCCAGTCTGACGCGTGGTCGTGGGCATGTGGGAGAAATCTCTACGTGGCTCTCTCTCAAGTTCAGAGGCCTCTTCTCTGATTCGGAGAAGCTCTTGCTATTGTCGGGCGACGAGCACTCGTGCGGTGGAGTGCTGCAGATGTAGTTGTCGTTAAGGGTCTGGTAGCCCTTGTGGTCTGACGCCGACGTTGGGACTGTGTTGCCGTTCAGCGGCAAGTTCTCAGCCGGTTTCCCCACTATTCTGGGCTTCTTCTGCTGCATGTTGGGGCACTCTCCCTCCTTGAGCATGGACTTCATGTGGTCGCGGTTTCTGTAGACGACAAATAGAGAGAATACCACCAGGGAGAACGCCAGGAGGGCACACACCACTATCAGCTCGTTCCAGTAGGTCTTAGTGTTGATCTGCGGTGAGCGGGCCTCTCCTGGCAGGATGATAAACTCCTCCTGGGAGACCTGCGGCGTACGTGAACGGCCTGTCAGGGTGGTGCTCTCGTGCTTGGCCTCGCCTCTCACACAATAGTTTGCCAGCAGCTGTCTAAAGCCCTCCTCCACTGACCAGCACTCGTAACCTTCCTGCCTGTTAGCTTGAGCTACCACTACCAAGCCCCCCTCTGGACTGGGGTAATGGAAGTGACCTGTGCTCTCACTGAACTCCCACTTCCTTTCAGCCAAATTGGAGCGCAGCTTGCAGGGTAGTACTTTGAACGTGTTGGCTGGGATAATGATCACCTGGCATGAAGACATTCCTGTGGAAAGGCAACGCAGAGTCATACATGTCGGCAGATATGGCATGAAATAAGCTGTACCGCCTCATCTTGTGCAGAATTCAGAATAATAATGGCTGGATGTAATGGCCTACCTTGTAATTAATACTTAAATTGAAAAGCAAAGCATTGAACAATCCAGTGCAGTGTGCTGCTTTGTAAATCTATGACAAAGAGAAGAGGAGTGCACTTACGTGTAGGTGGAGGTTTAGCAAACCGCGGGCTTGGCATTGTCTTGTTGCAAATAGCTGATGTATCTGCTTCATCTACATCCTGCTGCCAGGCGCTAAAACACACATATTTTTCTATCAGAAACCATCTTAAGTTTAGTTATTATAGAAATGTTTGTCTAAAAGCTGTTAAACTGTTTGTTAGATTATTGTGCAGAGGGATGCATACTTGCTTGGTGGAGTCTGTCTGACATCCACACACTGCCTTCCGCTCCAGGCACAGTAAGGATCCCTGGAGAGGATGCACTCCCCGCAACTCTGATAATTAGTGCAGTTAGCAACTGGGACCTCCACCAGTTCAGAGAAAGAGGAAACATAAAGCTGACCCTGTGGAAAAGAGATGACAAAGCAGGGGACGGGAAGGAAGTGCACCAAATACCGTTGGGTTACTAATTTCATCCAGAATCTTCCTCGTGAGAACTTGATCTAAATACTGTACGGCACGTTTAGCTTTTCTTAACATCAGCTTAATAGGAATTTCTTGCCCGAAAGTACATATCTAAGCAGAGTATCAAAGACAAGCCAGGATTCAAGAAGTGTCACTATTCCAGCTGTTTAAACCCCAGCTGTTTGCAGATCCCCTGAGAGAAACTTGCATGTAATTAGCTCGTTGAACATGAGGTCTGCTTTAGGCTGTGACTCTTCATGGCTCATGAAATCTCTAAACTGCCAATAAATGCACTTACAGAGCTTGTTATTAGTTCACACCGTGAGAAAGCTCTGTAAAACAAACTGGGCTTGTTTCCTCTCCATCGCTCCACTATACCTTTTCAGTGTCCAGCTCAATGTGCTGCACTGGTTGGGAATCACGGAAGAGCACCATCTCCTCGATGATGTGCATCTTGTTGTTGACATTAATGGCTTTGTGAAGTCTCCCATCATCTAGAAGACACAGTGTAACAATTAGAAATAACTCCTCGTGAATATTGAGAAATGCTAGTAATCAACACAGCATGCAAAAAAAAGGTACATGAGTGTGTTAGTGTGGGCGAGGAGGCCTTTACCTGTGCCAATGAAGAGCACATTATACACCTTTTTTGCCGCCTGGACTCGATGGACTGCGATCTGCGTGTAGCGAACGTTACGTTTTAGCAGGAGAGGCTGGCTGCGGATCACGCTGTCCATCAGGAAGTGGTCTTTGACAAAATTCAGCACCTTGTCCGGCATGTGCAGCGAGGAGGAGATGCCCTGTTCCCTGGCAGCATTTGTGATACACTGTGGAGGCAAAATATCGAGTCCTTTACAAACATTTCACACATATTGGATAATGTCTGACACATACTGCAGCTGTGCAGCACCTCAAGGTTTAATTTATTTGCTTGTATTTTTCAGCGATTCAACTGTGATAAGCCTGCCAGGAAATGAAAGTAACAGTAATTTGATGAGAATCATGCTGAGGACGAGAGGTGGGGAGTGACGCCAGCTCGACAGATATCTGTTTGAGCCTTGATCA
This sequence comes from Cottoperca gobio, assembly GCF_900634415.1. Lineage (NCBI taxonomy): Eukaryota > Metazoa > Chordata > Actinopteri > Perciformes > Bovichtidae > Cottoperca > Cottoperca gobio. The sequence continues at coordinate 15,926,249 of NC_041360.1, forward strand.
GCAGTCAAAATTGAGGATGTGACTTGTGAGCAGACAGGAATGTATGAAACTCGTCATGCAGCTGACATGACATGCTGCTGAGTGCCGACATGCATGTGTCTACAGGTTCTCCAGCAGAGGGCAGCAGGTAGCTACTCACCACTCCAGGACGAGGCTCTGGCACCGGATGATTGTATGTGTACCACTGTTGAGTCTCTCGGTTGACCTCACGGTATCGCCCATTGAACGCCTTTTCCACTTGGTCCATAGTGAAAGAACACACTGCAGAGCTTCCTGAAGCACCTTTATACCTTATACGACAAAAACAAGAATCTCAACAATACTGATTGATCACTTATCACTTTACAGCATGTCTCAGACAAAGTGATATTTTTACGTGTGCCGATTTGAACAACATCTCTGAAGGTATCGCTACATTAGTTTGGGGATGTTTTGATCCAAGTAGTTAAAGTTGGTGCTCACCACTGAGACGTGAAGACTCCATAAAACACAGTGTTCTTCCAGTCGTCGGGGCTGGGTGTCAGCACAAACATGTCTTGGATTATGTTGAAGGGGAAGCCGTCATCAGGCAGAGAGCATAACAGTTGAGCCTTCAGGAAGGTCGTCCATTTCTTCTGCAGAACCCTCTCGCCTCCCATGTCCCCCTGCAACACCAATATTGTAGGTTGGGAGCTGTTTGACATGTGGCCAGTAGAGGGTGCACGAATATAAGATTGACACCTGTCTGAGGCAGTTGACAATGCTATGAAATTCAGTTTGAAACGCAAGTGTGATTTGATGGGATGTGACAGGCTTGTAATAGGCATGAAATATAAATGCGCACCATATGGTATGCTCCAAGGGCATTTCTCACATACATAACAAACAGTACACATTGTGTGTTATAATACATTTGGAAAATAATTCTGTCATCTGTATTTATCTTCTTCATAACTAAAAACAGAAACAGAAAGAAAGCGCTGTGTCCAAAAGTGAAAAAATTGACGTAATTGAAAAACATTAACCTCATATAGTAAAAGCATAATGAGCTCAATCAATTGTGCCTGGAACACATATACACCCTGGGGCAGCAGGATTCTAGGTCATGAAAACAATATACATCACAACAACTGGCTTCGACAAAAAAAACAAAACACTTGGGGCTTTGAGGAGGGCAAATGCTTTTAAATGAAAAAGAAAAAGAGGCTTTGCTCCCCGTCAATCCTTCTTCACTTACACTGCCTCTGTGATGTAGCGCCTTTGGCACTAGCCTTCAAAGTGATGTGTGGCACAGGACCTCCTTGACATGAAGACTAATTTGGCTACACAGACGAGGAGAGCAACTACATCTTTAACCCTCAACGTGAAAGTGAATTACAGTATGTGATGTATTACTGTAAAAGAGACTATATTCCACAGAGAGTTTAGGGCCTCAGGAAGGTGGCTCCAGATGGTTTACCCACACACACACCAAGAGCCTATTTTAGTTTAGCAAAAAGACCTGGCATTTAAAAAGGAGGATGACATCCTGCATCCACGATACTGTCTGGTAACAACTATTCTAGTTTTTTCACAGGCTTAGATTTACAGTAACAATACGATTTTTTGAAAAAGTGCAGAGGTCTAACGAGAAATACTAAATGATCTAAACTACATAAAACCCTTTAACATGAAGCTTCAATTTAGTCCACTTTAGTATTACATTAATCAAAGGAAATGGCAGCTCCGGATGAGAGGGGAAATGACACATGACCAACACTGAGCTTCTGAACAAATTACTTATTGCACTTACCCAGGCAGATAATGAGCAACATACAGTATATTCTCTCGTCTTCCTGGCTGAACCCAGTTTCACAATTTAATGCCACTCTGTGCTTAAACTGACTTCTAAATAATTAAGGTAAATGCATCCCATTTAGTAATCCCTTGTTCAAAAGGCCGTTCGAAAAGCATGAACATGGCAGGCAGTAATGGCTTCTTTCTGGGAACTGTATAATCCAGTAAATGAGAAAATGTTTTGTTTTGTTCGTTCCAAGCAAAACATTGTTTATCATTCCATAGTTAGCCTCTATGAAGTGGAACGTGTGTACGAAACACCTGAATAAACAACAAAGAAAGGAACTGCTGTCGACATAATATGTCCAACAAGGGACAGTAGATAGGGATAGGATTTAAAGCAACAATTTATTTGAATAGGAATCACTATTCGGTATTATTTACAGGATCTGACACCATCTATCTTCAGAGCATCAACCTAATTTAAAAGCTGTGTTATGTTCTACATTGGTTTGGGAAGCACATTTCCCAAAAGTAACATAGTATTACTCATTTCCTCTTTCCTCCCAGTTTATGTTGAGCACATTTTAACCATATTACATAACATGATACATGAGTCAATCTTTATATAACTCTGTTAAGTGTTTTTTTTAATTGGATGTTTGGAAAAACTGAGTGGATAATTGCAATAAAAGAAAAAATATATAACCCTGTGGGCAGGGTCTGTGATTCACAGCTGGGCTTATCTATAAAAAATGTCAATTCAAAAAACAGTAATGAAAAAAGTACAAACAATAACAATTATAAAAGAGATTTTCCCCAAACATGTCTTCAAACTTTTTCTGAATGTCAAACCCTCTGCTAGTATTTTTTAGTATTGGCCTATGATAAAGATGATTATTTTCACAGAGGCAAGCAGCAGTCCGATCTGGAGAACTGGTTTGCAAAGTTAATGATGTTTACAGAACTGAGAAGACACTAAAATATGTTAACAAAAACTGTGTGAGGTCTGCATTTTAGTTTTAAAGCCCAGAGTTTAAGTATTTCAGCAGGTGGCAATTCATTTCTGCGAATGGATCTTGTGCTACAGTAATCTAAAAGACATTTTTGACTTGGCTACTTGGAGTCCTGTCTGAACACAAATATTTGGCTGAAACATGATAAGAATTGAGGGAGGAGAGGATCTGGAGAAAAAGAATCAAACAGGGAAACATGCAAGAGAATGTTTATCTGTAACAAGAGATCCTGCGCCACTGCAGAGAAAGACTGAGCTATACTCGTCATATTTAGGCTGTATATATGCGTCTGTGCAGAAGCATATTCTGAGTACAAACACACATGAAATACACAAACAATCCCCCTCCCTGGTCTGATGAATTCCTATAGTGACGTGAGAATGTATTGCTAAAGTGGAAAAAAGGCCCCTTTCGATTGACTATCTCCCTTCAAGCATCACTCACCTTACACACGCGAGCAATGCGTGACACAATGGTGTTGTCAAAGAAATCAAACTCCTTTCCTGCTTCACTGAAGAAGAAGTAAATCTTATCGTCATCGCCCACGAGGTTGCCCTTGGGCAGGCTCTCCTGTATGTAAGCAGAGCCAACAAAGGCCGGGTCTGAAAGAAAAACGACACCAGTCAACCTATAGTATATAAAATTCCACCATTCAGGGGCAGACGTCCCCGTTCGCTCTGACATCAACACATTAAATGGGAAATTCAATTGAGACAAGGACACTTTATCTATATAATCTCTAATGGTGTCAAACTCTATTGTCATGCAGCATATCTGGCACGAAGAGTTATAGAATGTCATTTATCTTATACAAGATATGATATCAAATAATGTAATTTTTATTCCAGCCGTACCTTGAAGCCAGTTGAGTGAGTTTTCTGTTTTTAGAGCAGTTCCTTGGCTTAGACTCTTGTAAATGATCGGGTTCATTTCCTTGGAAATTACTGACTGTACCGGCATACAGCTCTCCATCTGCAACGCAGTGAAGAAGACCAGAATAATCACAGTGTTTACAACGAGGAAATGAGCTTCTGCGTACATACACAGTAATGAAATCCAGAGGTTATTCCCCAATTTGTCTCCATATCAACCATCTGTATTTAGTTAATTTACTGATTCTCACAGTGGCTTCTAGAAATCTAACACATTTAAATGAAGCTCGAGTTTATCGACAGCTATTCTGGGACCTACCAGCCATGATGGCAGTGGACTTGTAGTCAGGGTTAAATGGACAGCGGCTTCTTCCATCTTCTGTAACAATCTCACCGGTGTCACTCTTGACAAGGGAGAAGTCTTCAGAGTTCTGGAGAGCACACAGGCACACACATCACATGACACACTTAGTTGAAGAGTAGTCCGTCCCACAGGGAGAAGGTGGTCTGTCAGTCTTCAGGTAAAGTTGAAACACAAGTCATCCCTGTATATTTGTTCTAAAAGGCTTTACTATTTGTAGAAAAGGATTGCAAACTGGGTCGATTTTTATGTAATCTGATTACATGCATTAAATATTTTTGATCCATTTCCCTTTGACACAGGAGATAATAAAATAATGTACATACAGTATATTGTGTCTAGCTGGGCATGGGCCTCAGCCAGACTGCTAAGTGAGCTGAGAGGCAGGAAGCTGCATGCATCAGATTTGAGATGCTCTTCCTCTAGAATCTAATAAATAAAAACCACAGAGGCACCGGGGTAATCAACTTTTCAAAAAACTCTTTAGATCCTCAACACATGCACAGGGTGCACACAGTACGTCACTGCAACAGATGTGACTGGTTCATACAAACACTTACTATGTAAGCACAGGTGGGGCTGAAGGCGTATGTTCCACACACGTACAGATGAGTGCTGTTCATTTGTAGTAAAATCTTGATGTAGTTGAAACAATCAGTCTGTATTAGAAAAGAATTTCATTAAAATGGTTGACATTTTCTTTACAGCATACAACATACTTGAACAATTAGGGTGTATTCATAAAGATAAATAAAGCTGATTGTGTTTGGATTTGACTTATTTTCACCAAACAAGTTTTTTCTTATTATTTTTATTTTGTTTCCCGTCTCAAGACACTTGCTTAGGAAATGAAGATAGAAATGTAAAGAAAACACAAATGATCCGTTTTTTCAGCAATGTAGTTTAGAAAAACATCAAACTGTCAAAGCAAAGTGTTTGTTGGGGGAATTTATTAAAAATCCAATTTTCACTTAGATTTCTGTGCCATTGTTTTCAATCTGGCAATTCTGATATCATTTTTAATATTCAAAACAAACACAGATTCCTCCTGCTATTGTGCTCCCTCTTTACAAATATGTAATCAGAAATTCACAAGGACGAGTGTCCGCATGTTTAGGTGGTAGTAGAGTACGCTGACAAAAGAAAAAGTGTAATAGAGAGAACGTGTTTGAAAGGAAAAATCCATAATTGGAGAATGGAAAGTTACAACTCGACAGGAAATTTCCAGTTCTGCCCTGCGTCTGTTTCCAAAGTGCCCTGCAACAATGGTCAACTTGAGAACCTGCAGTCATGTAAATACAGATTGAGCCATCTGAGTTTAGCTACTTGATCTCTTCCACCAACAGTTCACTTGCCTGCAGGTCTTTGCCTTTGAAGCTGCACTCGTCTCTCTTCCTCTCTGGAGTTTTCCACGTGAGCTGCAGGAGAGAAACACAGTCAAGACTCATACTGAGGTATAATACAGTGAGGCGGGTTATATTCACATTGGACTTCTGGGACCTAATCATATTCATATAACCGTATTCATATTGCACCTCTGGGATCCTATTATTACTACATTCATATTGATACAATATACGGTATATGATACTGCAGTTTACAGTAGCTTGGCTCTTACATTTCTTTGTAGCTTGACTGCGCTGATATCCGTGAGGTTGAGAGCAAAGAGAATCTCCCGAGCGCCAACGTACAGCGTGTTGTCTTCTTTACTGAGGAGGAGAGAGGTGTAGTTGAGGACTCCACCGACTGAGAAACTTTTGGTTGTCCTCTCCTTCGCATCTGAACAGAAACAGACAGAGGGCGAAACATAAGGTGTTATTCATGAATGAGCCATTATAAGATATTGGAAATAGAAAATGCAAAAAAAGGGCACTTGAATATGCAAATTAAAGCATTTAGATTTTTTGAGTGCGGTCATAAAATGTGATGCACACCACAGAATTTGCATATTCGGGTTTCAATTAGACACACAAGCACAACGTGCCACCCCTGACGTCTTGTTTCTCGTGAGAATTACACAGCCCTGAAACGTTTTATGTGTTTTAATGTTGATTAAATAGTTTGATGAGTTTGGATTTCAATAAGATACACACATGACATGTCTTCACATTAATCTACCTACTCAGAAACCTTTTAAGCTTGTTTTCTGGCGTTTCTACCTCCATCTGACGGTACGCAGTAGAGAGCTGACAGGAAAAGAGGAAAGCGAGGTGGACATACAACAAAGGTCCCTGTTGGACTCAAAATTGTTGATGTTGCAACTACATGGTACTTGGTACCATGATACCTCTAGGCCACCAGGATGCTCCAGAAACCTGAGGTCATCTGAGTCTGTTTCATTACTCACACTGATACTGGACTTTGACTTTGTAGGGCAATATACCTACTACAGGAGATCTATAGCGCAGCTAAGGATCTGGGCATCATGCAGTATTCAATACACCCGAGAGAAAGAAACTGATGAAAAGAAATCACCGTGCTTGTGTTTCTGTGTGTGTGTGCAACAGCAACTTCTAACTCCTGTCAGCTCCTCACACGAGAGAGACAAAGAAGTAAAGAGTAGGAAGACGAATGTCCTCATATTCCTCCTAGAGTAAGTGAATTATTTGCTCAACCACTATAACACCTCCCGACTGAAGCCAATGGTTAAATCATCAACCCTCCTAATCACTGCTTTAAAGGCCCATGTGTATCTCAGATTTGCAGCAGCCTGGAGGCTTTCACTGCTGGCCCAGCTTGAACAACTTTCCTTAATTGCTTGCCAGCATAAACAGAAGCAGGGAACTGATGGAAACTTGAGGTGACTGAAGCTCTGATACACGACCTTTAAAAAAATAACGGACCTAAGAACTCCATTTATTTTATTGAGGAAGGTCCTCTAATATCAATGATGTGATTTCATGTTTGTAATGTTGTTCTATGTGGTTTATATATAAATTACCGTACTGCTCTAAGAGACTGAATATCTTAATGGAACTATGGAGCTGAGCTCAACAAAAGGAAATTCCCTCCCTTGCTCTTCCAAAAAATAAAAATCAGTACAGCTTCCCGTCAGCAAAGAGAAAAAAATACACTACCCTCACCTGTTTTCTGATGCAATCTTCCTCCAAACGTTTATGTACAACCCCTCATAAAATAATACAAAAATCACAGTTGCAATTCCAAACTGCGAGTCAACAAAGACATAACGCATTATTACATTAAGCTAAAGAAAGTTTTATGATTGTGAGTAATGTTTTCACTTTCAAGTCTTAAAAGAATCACAGGCAGGGCAGATTCACACCAGATTAAAACCACAGATGCTGGTGGTAATAATTACAATTATGGCACTTCCCAGCATAAAACCAACCAAGTCCAGATACAGTAAGGTGTCATTAAGAAGTGCTGATAATAAGCAGACTATGTGGTCTGTACCCTGTAGTGTGTGTGGCCTGGTATAACCTCACCTCAGAAGGTAGGTACAGGAGGCTGAAACTTCCTCTCCCTCGGGAAAACATCATGTTAATAGCAGTCCATCGCCTTGGCAACAGAGAGCCATAGTGTAGTTAAATCCGTCAGTAAAACCACAAGAGGCTCTGCTCTAGGTAATGTACATGGACCCACCGGGGCCGTTCTCTCCCCTTTTCATCATCATCTCAGGATAAATGGAGGGCTGCTCTGTGCTGGTACCGTCCCCCCTCCCCCCTTTTTTCCCCTCCACACAGAGTCTCGAGAAGTTTAAAGGTGATTTACAGAGAGAGAGAGAGAGAGAGAGAGAGAGAGAGAGAGAGAGAGAGAGCGAGAGAGAGAGAGAGAGAGAGAGAGAGAGAGAGCGAGAGAGAGAGAGAGAGAGAGAGAGCGAAAGAGAGAGAGAGAGAGAGAGCGAGAGAGAGAGAGAGAGAGAGAGAGAGAGAGAGAGAGAGAGAGAGAGAGAGAGCGAGAGAGAGAGAGAGAGAGAGAGACAAAGGCCAAAGCCCGAACCAAAACAAAAGCTTTGAGGGATTTTCTCAGAGGTGGATATCTACACAATTATTCTCTGGAGTCAGATCACCACTGTCATACTTAGCGACCACAGCAGACGAGGAAAAAACAAAAAGCCCCTAATTGAGTATCATTAAAGAGATCCAGGAGGGTTTTGTAACCACACAAAGCTTTCCATTTACAATTTCAGGAAAACATTAATCATCTCGCAGTATAGACGTATTGGTTTACAATGCTTTATTCCTCTGAGGAGCAGGGAATTGTTCAAAAATATTTTCTGTTAATAAATAGGCATGCTGGTCAATCTTGAAATGTCAGATTCAAATTGCAGCAAGATGTTTAAAGCTGCTCTAATCAATATGTTATAGCCTCGTTGTTTCCTTAAGGAAGAAGCCTTAAGTGCGCTCACCTGACTCATGTTGGAGACACAATGGTTCACTATGGAAGATTTAAAACTGGCTTCTTCAACTTTAATGATATTAACTTTTAACTTAACTGTGATTTGAGGTCTTGATGGAATTAATACAGCATTGTGTGTTGACATACCAATAACAGATGATCTATTAATCGCTGAACTCACTTCTCAAGCGAATATGTCAAACATTCACTGGTTCCAGCTTCTCAAATGTGAGGATTTGCTGAATTTAAAATCGGTTGGGTTTTAGGACCTCCAAATCAAACAAGCAATTAGAAGACATTACCTTGAACTTAATCAAATTGTAATGGGCATTTATTGTGTCACAAACTGACTCAGGGATTGTCACAAGGAGGATTCTCTGTTCCCTACAAGTTATCATGCATTAGAACTGATTTTTATACATTCTGGACATGAGTGGCAGCAACATAAGCAAGCAGTAAGCATAAGCAGAAACAGAGTCCTGAGACAACAAAACCCAGAAAGAATAACTACTAAAGGTCCGACATGCTGCAGACTGTTAACGCTAGAACATCACAACCTAACGAGTGTACCCTTCTTGAACTTGTCCTAGCCTCCCCTCCGCCACAGTCTCCCCTCTATTGTTGTTCGACTGTCTGAGGTTTGGATTCCTGAGGGGCCATTTCATGACAAAGCAGCCCCAGAAATGTTGTGGTGTATCAGAAAGAGCGGAAACGGACAGGACGGTTCAGAGGAAGCACTTAAGAGAGGAAGAGCAGCTCATATCTGCTGCAGCCACAGAGACAGGGTGTCAGGAAGGGCAGCCAAGTGACCATCATGCCAACTACTGAAGAGGTACAATGTACAGCAACACTACAGTGTAGTTCATCTTTGTTAGGCCTCTTGTACATGTTGCTTTTTTTTTCTTCTTGTAAGTGAACCTTTGAGAAAGCTTTGTTATAAAGAATACATGTTCACCACTTCACAATTACAAAAATACATACGGAGAGGTGACAAAATAAAAGAAACAATTGAATGCCTTCGAGAATAGGTGCTACAAGGCTGCAGGTGCGTGAAGTAATATATTAGTGCTGAATATCTGTTTGAGAGAGAAGGATCAAGAGAATGCATTGAGGAGTATACAAACGATGTGAAACCTAAGCTATGGCCTTCACGGTCACATGAACTCAACCCAACTGAACACCTTCAGTTTGGGAGATTTTGGACCAAAGTTTCATCACCAAATCACAAAAGTATTGGTCTCTCTAGTAGAGCTCCAAAAGCGTATCTTTTGCAGAGGTACATTGATGCTGTTGGTGGCCCAACATCTTAGTAAGATGATTGAAAAACCGGGAGCCTGCCTTTCAAAGAACAATAAAAATGTATATCTTTGTATTAAATCATCTTTTAAAAGGCAAGTATCTATAGGTTCGTTTTTCATTCACATAACATAGTAACTTAAGACAATAAACAACTAAACTCCTCTCCACTCTGCTGTCTCTGCTTGACTGATGGAAGCACAGGTCACAGGTTAAACAGGTATGTGACCCTCTGTTCACACTTCACAAAGAAGGAACCAGCAGGCAGAGCTGGAGGACTTTACACTTCGCTGTATCACCGTTTCTAGACCTCTGATCCAGAGAGAGCAGCTTTATCTGGTTCAGGGCACTTCTATGACCCTTTTTAGAAGAGAAGTGCACATAAACAGCATACTAAGTGGTTCAACCTCTGCCAGCTGTAAGCAATACGAGATCATTCCCATTATTATGTAATTAGAGTAATTCTGCAAATGACACTGCTAAAAGGATTGAAATACTCGCCTAGACTGGCTTGCTAATCTATTAAGGGGGAAATTAATTATATTGGGCTTAAAGGAATCCTTTTACATTTTAACAACTGATTTCCTGATGGGTCTGTGTCCAAAAAAAGTATGAGGATAATTAAAAGTGTGGAACATCCCCTCTAGAGTGGAACTGTGGAGTAATTTGTCTTTTGGTGACAGAGATCTAAGGGCCTTCTTTTGTAGGGCAACTATAACAGGCTGATTCAATCAGTGCCCTCCCTTCTGAGGGGCTTTATCAGCTCTTACAGCTGTATGTTCTGGAGATCAGACGACTGCATACTTCATTTAAAGCACGCACTCTTGTTTGCTTTCTGCAAAAGAAAACACTGTTGAGAACAAATGTAGTGTATGAGTGGCAACAATCTGCTCATTAGTAAACTTGTCTTTGCAAACGTGATAGACTGAGAAACAACAATTATTGTCAACATTAAAAAATAAGCTGCTGACTTTAAAGCCAAGATGATGTCGAAGCAGTTTTTAATTTCATAAAGATTAGAGCCGGTGGAAGTTTACCAGCAGATAACTCGGAAATAATGTCCGCCTGTCTTTATTGACATCAAGAGCAAACAGCAGGACTCGTTATGACGTCAGATGCCCCGTTTCCAGTCCTCTGACCATAAACATGACCTACATTTGCATTTCTAAAGAAATATAGGAAGCATGCTAGCAGGCAAGATCATAAACTGATGCATATATAATAAAGGAAGATAGAGATGACACTATGTAATTAATATAACTGCATTCACAATATCACATCGGCAGAAGACTAATCTGCACACAGATTAAATTATCGAGTAGAAAAAAATATTTTCTTGCCTGTATCTTGATCACAAGACTCAAAACAGAAATCCTTGTATACTATTATAATATGTTATGTCAAGATAGAGACATGCATTCAAATTCTAACATTAAGAAATATAGTAACAAAAAAAAAAGAAATAATTAATCAAATGAACAATCAATAAAACAAATTGTAGGGAAACGTATTAGTAACGTAAAAAGTATTATAGACACCACAAAATAATTGTACAATACAATAATACAATACAATGGCTGTACAACATCTTTGTACCCATCTTATAGATAGAAAGTACCAAGAACAACAACAGAAAAGGAAAGTTTTTGTAAAAAGAGAGAGGCTTGTGAAAAATAAAGACTCAATACAGAAATACTACTTTACAGAAGTAAGGAAGAACCTGCTCAGTCAGAGCAAAGAGACACCAGGGACAAATCTCTTTTCTTTGTCTCCAACTGCCTACTGTACTTGTCCAAGGACTTTGCTCGAGATAGAACAGATGAACCCTTGTAAATCTAATTGCTTTGAGAAGAAGTGATTACGAACCTCTGCAATGAGGGAAGCAATGACCGCTGCAACTTCCACTGGGTCAGCGTCAGAGCAACGCCTGAACTCCCACTACTGTCGCATCGTCTGGTGACATTAAGACTGAAAACAGGCCACACTGGAGCGCTCGCTAAATTATCCCAAGTAATTTTAAAGTTGCTATTAAGAGCTGCTGCTGAATGGGTAATTGTGTGGGAGAGTAGATCTGGGAAGCTGAAGGACAGAGACTAAAGCATCTGGAAGGCATTAAGACAACAAGCCAAGAGGGTCAATTCACCAGGAGATTCATTAGCCGAGCTGTGAGCCTGCTGTTTGTATTGGTAACTTGTAGGGCTGCATCTTGTTAGCAGGATATTGTCTCCACTGCATCATGCTGATGCTGAGATAGGTGGCAATTTTGAACACAGCTTCAGGAAACAAGAGGCTGGAAAGTCATATTGTAAATCGTGCAAATACTGTAAATGCCTAGGAAACTGTAAAGTATAGAGATAAAGTCTGTGCATTACCTATACCACACAGCAGGGATGATCTATACCAGGCTGTGGAGGTGCAATTTATTGGGGGAGAGAAACTAATTAAGTGTTAAAAGTCCTTCCTCCGAATCTATTAAACCGGTAGTCAGTAAAAGAGCGTGCACCTCAGCTCTAAAAGGATCCTTTTTCCCATGAACAAGGTTGACAATGTTGGTCAGGGAGCAAAACAACCTGACCCCGGATTAACCACAATAATGTAAACCAGCTGTGGGTTTATCAGGAACTCACCATGACCCCCCTACTCTGAACAAGGCTGCAGCATCAAAAACAAAGAGACTGTACAAGAGGTCATGACATGTTTGTAAATGTACGGCAGCACTCTGACCTGACTGGCCTGACTCCATGCTGTGTATTTACAGTAGGAGCGGAGACACAGTCGGGGTGTCCTCGCAACACCTTGAAAATGAACGTGCAATGAGAGACGCAGGGTCGGCTGAGTTTGATTCATATCCCGCTCCCTGGTGGATTTGACAGGGTGGGTGTCAGAAACATCTGCAATATCAGGATCAATGATCTGTCATTTCATGATGGATTGAAAACAATCACTGAGATGGAGACTGGTCGGTCACACATACAGCGCATTACTGTCAGATTATATTCCATATTATAGAGTACAGCATCATAAAATCACCAGCTGTTGTATTTACTGCTGCATGTTTAAACACAAATAAATCACCTGATATTACGCTGATGCAGGTTGAATCTATAAAACAGGATCATCTTTCTTGTAGTTTCAATGTGATCTAGATAACAGTTTTGTACCGAAATGATTGGTTAATTAATTGATTAGTAAATTGAAAGATAATATATGTTTGGTCTTGTTTTCTGTTTAACATTTAATTAACTTCTGTTAGACTGTAAGCAATGCATAAGGGCTGCAACAACCAATATCTTCATTCGGCCAATTATTTTCTTAATTGCTAAATCAGAATCAGAAATCAAAAATAGTTTTGTCTGATCAATGATCTAAAAACCAAGAAATATTTCATTTATTATCATATATAACTTAGAAAAGAAGCAGATAGCTGGATATAGATTCTTTAAAAAAACGTTTTGCTACTATTTGTTACTATTTATCATTTTTATTAAAATGTTGCTGTTGTTATAAAATCCCTCTGGGCTCTGTTGGATGTTGCCATTAGACTGAAATATGATTCAGTTAACCAAAACAATAATAATATGAACTAAGTCACCCAAAAATATTCTTCGTAACAGTTATTACGACTTTCCACTTTAATAGGTCTTTAACATGTGATCTAGTGGAGTGTGTTTAAGCTTTCATACCATTAAGAACTGCTGTTCAGCTATGTCGCACCAACACAATACTGAAAAGCGGTTTTCTCACTTGACAATGCTGTCATTTTGAATTACTTGAGAGTGGTTCATTCGACTGGTCTAGACATGACATTTTTTGAATAATTAAAAATTATTTTCTCCCAGTGTGGCTGTTGGTATAGGCCCTAAATACAATTAAAGCAGTACTGCCCACAAGTATGATTCAGATCAACAGGCAAAGACAGGCATCATAAATGGCTTTTAGGTGTGCCTTTAAGTAGTGTTCCAACACACTAAGCCCTTCAGCATGGTCTGCGTTAAAGCCTGGAACAAAAGCAGAGAGAAAAGCAGATGCAGGCTCTACTCCCTGAACCCATGATCCGTCCTGATAGGCGCATAATGAGAACCAGACAAGTGTTCACACCATAACACATACAAATCCCCATTCATTATTCATGGCAGATTACCCTCTTCATTAAGGCAGAGGCGGGGACCAGGGGACAGAGAGAACAAGAGGAGAGCGGAGGGGAAGTCGGTCTACGCAAAGTGTTACGGGATGAGAAGCAGCCGAGCAGCTCCCGCCCGCTTACACTACCCAGGTTGAGGCATGCAACCCGTCAAGCTAACTGGCAACCAGATAGGACAGAGAGGACCAGAAACCATGACGAGACCAGGCGGTTTCTGCTGTATGAAAGTTCAGATCCCTCAGGCCTGCAGCTCTGCATTCTGCTTTGATACAGTAAACACAATGTGACAAAGCCCTTCTGCGGGAAGCTGGACAATGTCAGTGTAGCAGAAGCGTCATTAAAACAGAAAGACGACTTCTCCCACCAGGCCCAGCTTACCTTCATCAGCACAATTAAGCTTTTCTGCCTTTAAATCACAATCTAAAACCTAAAAAACTGGTCAAGCTTAAGTCTGACAAGGAGTTTAGTTTTTTTTAGATATCATTTGTCAGACTAAATGCATAAGGCAGCTAGAACAGTGGTGGAATGTAGCAAAGTACTTACTTAAGTACACATTCAAGGTACTTGTACTTGTCCATTTTATGCTGCTTGACTACATTTTAGAGGCAAATGTCCACTTCATTTGTCTGACAGCTTTAGTTACTTTACAGATTACAGTTCCCATGAAGGATGAAGTGTTTCTTTATGCTATGGATTGAGAAAATTCTTCTACTTCTTAAGCTAAAAAAAACTATTTAAAAACAGTCTTGGATCAGCTGCGAAACGCATCCACACAAAGCTGTGTTATGAGCTTATGAAATGTTGCTGTTCTCACAGGACAGCAATGTTACAAACATATGATGGTCTTATAGAATATGATGCATTGCTGTAGATTAAACTACCCAACAGTATATAAAGCGTGCGCAGCCGCAAACATCTACGGCAGTAAAATGCAACATACACGCAGCAGTAGAATTAATCCAAAAACATGATGTGTAACAATAAAACACCGACAGGAAACTGTGTTATTTCCTCAATGACTTGTCAGGGAAAAGTCAAAGCTTATCAATGTGGTTAATGTTACAGTGACATAAATGCTATTCCAAAACAAGCTGATGACTGATGATAAGTCTGGTTAGCTCCTTCCTTGCTTAGTCTCAGCTATACTGAAACCATAGCACATCGACACGGTCCAGTATTCTAGGCTTCTGACATGTGGGTTTTGCATGTTTTACGCTGGTGTTTAACATTGGCTACACACCCTAAAAGCAAATATTTCCATCAAAACAGGGAGAAGTGTGAACGTGAAGCTTCTTTTCAGTGAGTGATTGATGGTGTGTTGTTGTGAAACGCTCCGCCGGGGCCCGAGCTGTGGGCTTTGTTGAGGCTGGCAGGTGAGAGAGATTACCTGTTGGTATAGAGGTCCTACATGAGGAAAGGCACAGGCTCAGACAGGCAAGATGGATGACCTATTTGAAAGCTTGCCTGGCTCAAAATTAGCCCCATACTGAAAATGTTATCCATGTCCATATAATAGATTAGTAAGAGAGATCTATCAACACAATCTTTCCTGACATTAAGACTCTAATGATGCCTGAACGTGAGTCACTAACCGCTGTTCAATCATTGATCATTGATCATTGATCTCATAATCCATCATTTTGTTTAATTTTCTATTGAGATACTCAAGCACAATACATGTTTAAATTCAACTTGTCATCACAAGTGGACTGATACATCTTTTGAATAATAACATCAGGGATGATTAAATCACTATTTGACACTAGTGGCCACGGCACCAGCTATGAAGAGAGCGCGGCACAAAATGCTCCTCAGAAACTCGGCACAAAAAGATTAATTTAACAATGTCGGCAACATATTTGAAGGGTGAAATATGACACGCATATTTGTTAGGTTTCTAAGCTGGTTAGATAGCATGACACTCTGCAAGACAAAACACAAAAATACAGATTATATAAGAGCAACAACTCTCAGTGCTTATGAGACTATGTCAGACTGCCCTCAGTAAGTCGCAGCACAATAGGCCTGTTCATTTTGTAATTATGTCTGACCTGTAGGTACTCGACGGAGCCACCCTGATGGAGCTGCCATTCACAGTGCGGATTTACATGGATTTTAAGTCATTATGGTGTAGACAAACACATTTTCACCCATCTAAATCCTTTTAGCTCTTACAATGGAGTTAATGACACGGACACCACTGGGAATTAAATAATCAATTCTGTCGGCAGGATGTGAGAGTAGAAGAGGTAGGTGTACTTTGTTATAATCAAGGACTACTAAATAGCTGCTGTTTCTGTTGACCATTTGTGTGACATACAAATTGCAAGACTGTGCAGTTGTGTAAAGTTTAGCCTTTGGCAAGTTGTGATTCGTAGAAGCTTTACCACAGAGATCAAGAAACAGCAAGTATGCCAAGTGCTGCTGTTCATGAAAAAGGATCTTACAAAGCCCCAACTGGAGCCCCGGGTACCCCTAAAGCTCACATCATGCTTTCTTTACTGATTATTAACAGCACGATGAGACTGAGTGATGTGCACATGTGACGCCAAAAAAGCTCAGGACTAAACACTGAAAGAAATATTCCATAGAGTGGTAATACTTTACTACAATGTCTTGGTGTTTCTACAGTCAAGAAGTTGATACAACTTACTGTAGGAGAAGGCAAGGCGTGGAGTGACATCGCTTTCCGTGACAGCTGTATGAAAGCAACCAACAAGGAGGACAGTGTAGGCAGGGAGACAGAGCCAAGCCATACTCATTGTCCACATGCCTCCTCAGGACCGCCAGCCAACGTGCAGTATTTGCCTTTCAGGTTTTTGGGGAATTCATGAAGAGCGTCTTTTTTAAAGTTGTGTTTATTTTCTCTCCCTCTCGCTCTTCTCTCTTCCTGCAGCTCCAGGCTCCTTGAATGGAAGGCCTATGCACTTTGGTGAAGTCGGGGAACTCTTTCGGGCCTGCAGAAATGACGCTGGTTTGGAATGACGATCTGTGACCTCAGAACAAGACAGAAAGTCTCCACCGATCAGCCTCCATGCGTACGCGGCACCGCCGGGTCTCAGCTGAGATCTGTGAAGAAGAACAACATTCAAATAAGTGCTTTGTATAAGCAAGCTTGTGGGCTTCGTTATTGATCTGGAAAGATAAGTGGATTGATTGACTCTCAATTAATAATGAAAATAATTGTTAGTTGCAACTCTAGTTCCTTATAATGAGTGCAGTTTATGCGCCGTCCTGTACAATAACAACTGCAGTGCTAATATGAGCACTATGTTAAAAGTAAGTCTTTATCTTAACAAACAAAACCTCTGGCTACACAACAATCATGTCACTTTACATTTGACAGCTTGAGTGTAAAAGGACAAAATCAAAGTCTACTTTCTCCATCTGTGGGGCTCAAGCTGACCTTTGACCACTGCACACTACATATCTGAGCTTTTGCTTTTAGTTTTTGTTCAGAGGAATGAGCAAGAGTTATCACTGTAGTTATCATTAACAGAATACTACATGAATGAGCTTTGCTGCGTGACCTGTTTTTGCACAATGCTCAGGCCAGGTTTGATAGTGTCAGCTATACTATCAAATAACCTTACACTCCCAAATCTCCATATCTGAACTGCACGTACCTGCTCTATTGTGCAATGCAGAGGAAAGAAAAGAAAGGAGAGATACCACAGAAATCTTTGTTAAAGCTTAAAATGAAACAATGAAAAGGTGTGACACCCCTATAACAGCTCATATGACAGGAATTACAGTTTAGAGTTTCCTTCCCACTGTTGAAGTCCTTGGTTGAACTTTAGTTTAATTGCCGAGTGGTGAGATTATGTTTATACATTATACCCACTGATACTGTAAAATGTTTTGATTCCCACAGGTCATAGAGGGCTTTAGTTCTGCCTGCTTGCAGTTGCGAAGAGGAATTTATGGAAATAAGGGTCCAAAGCCAAAGTATAATTGGTTAAATATTTGCATAGTCCTGCTGTTCAGTTTTCCTTAAATCTATACAGATCACTGCAATTGAATTCATTTTTTTTCCATATAAGTTGACACTAGCAAACCCTTTTATCAACAAAGTCAACAACTCTTAAGAAAACATAAGAACAAAGCCACACGACAACTACCTTTCCAGAAATGCTGATTTACTGAACGTTCTGAGAGATGAAGGGGAATTTAATACAGACATGCCAACTGCAAATGCTCCATTACAGTTGCCACAGGGAGCTCCTCATTAAATGCAACCAACAGAAGATTCAGTTTCATGTGAGGTATAGCAATCAATAGCAAAAGATAGCAATGGAAACTATTCCTGGTTTCTGTCAAGGGGCTCCTGACTCTTCGTCAATAAGCAGACGTCTCAGCAAACACAGACATCTCCAAAATCTGAGCTGGGAAGATGACATTTGAAGAAGCAGGAAGGCCATGATAAAGGCCAGAGAACCAGACGCAACTGGGATATTTCTACAGCACACACAATACTTGAAAATGAGAAATACAGGCAGGCATACTCTATTCTGTCAATTTAGTCTCTGAAAGGAGGAATAACACTTAGAGAAGCAAAGGACAAATTAAGTATTTTTCCTTCGGAGTTAGTTGTTTGAAACTGTTTCATCCGTTTCATTTAAAGTCTGAAAGATAGAAAAAGGTATGTCAACGGGAGAGCTAATAGTTTAAAACCATCATTACAACCAATCATTCCTCGTACCACTCGTGTACAGTTAAAGTAAAAGCTATAAAAATGAAATATAATCAAGGATGTCTGGACATTTAAGAATTTCCTGACTGTGACTCTTAATGGTCATGATGACAAAAGCAGACAAGGTTATGCGCCTCTGCATTTAAAACTCCGGGATGGATCACCGTCTGAAGACGTTACGGACAATGCCCCCTGCCAGCAGCCGAAGGGGTGCCAATGGACTGTAACATGTAATAGACAAGGAGGGCGGCCGTAAACATCATTAGCGTCCTTTGTGCGGAATAATTCAAAGTGAGACGCCACACGTGAAGCTAACATTAATTCTGAGTTTGTGTGACAGCCAGGATAAAGAGCCCCGCATGCACGAAGCCGAATCCAACTGAGGTACGTAGAGAGCGCTCGTCTCAGCGTGAGTGAGAGAACAAGGGCCCCTCTGACAGCACAGAAATCTATATGCAACTGTGCACTTCACCGCTCTCTCCTGCATGATGCATAAACTGAATCATCCCTTTCACTCCCTACACAGACGTGATAGTGTGCTCTGGCTATGGATGATACTCTCCCATCCCTGTGTCTATGATCTCCTCTTAAATCTTTTCAGGGTTTCTTTCTATATCCCCTCCAGCAATATATCTGCCTTATCAGATCAGTTTGACATAATCATTGCATGAGTCAAGCTTTTACAAACAAATTATAAAATATTGAGAGTCTAATCAAAAGGCAGAAGGTTTGGTTATATTAGTGGGAGGACACAATTAAGTTTTGGGTTCTTCGACCAGATTGAGTGAATGCTATTTTTCTATATACATGAACTCATAATCCATCATCGAACCTGGCAGCAAATAACACGTGCAGAGTTTGTGCATTCCATGAGTACAAAGAAGTTCAAGTGGCACTCACCACTGCTCACAAAGCTACATCTTACTGTAGGTGAAGGGTAATCATTAATTAAAGAATGTATCAACATTTTTATTAACTCACCTAACTTCCCTCACCTGGATTATCATGCCTGGACAGGAAGTGTTTGTGAGGCTGACAAATTATGATTTGAACAGTAGGTGGAACTAGATCTTATGCTCTTTTGGGTGTGAAATAAGTGACAAACGTTGCCAGTTTTTTGACTGATGGGACGTAGGCAGTTAATAGCAACAGTTTTGACAGTTCATGAATTCAAAATAATTAGCCGAGGAGGGGAACAGACCATTACATGAAGCAGTAAGAGGCTCTGCTGGGAATAAGGAGTGAGTTCTACACAACAAAAGAACTGAACCAGGAACACATGTGGTTGTAATAAGAATAAAAGTCCCATAAATAGGCAACTCTGTCAAAATGAAACTGAAACCTTACACAATAAGTTCAACATTTAATGCAAAGTGAAATTAACTTTCTCAAAAAGTTATGAGCAGTTGATGTACTAGAATAACCATTGGACATTTTATCTTGGACACTGTAACAATTCTTCACAGTAGAGTACAGTATGTCAACAAAGAGAAAATACGTTTTATATTTAACCAGACAGGGAAATTCCCAGCACTCTTTAGCAGTCATTTCCTGTAATACAGCTCCTGGTATACAGTAAATCTATCCATATACTGTATATCTATGAATGGCAAAGCCTGTCCAATGACAGCACTACTTATAAGACTGTGTGAGTATTATAAATAGCAGCACTGTGTATACTGCTGAAACAGGTGGCAGCAACATTAGCATTTGCCATCCGAGTAGTCAAGGCTCTCTGGATTCCACACACAGCCTGTTGACTGGAAAAGTGTTGACTGATAAATACGACCTCTTGGCATGCCTGTCATCTGAGGAAGCCACCTGTAAACACACACACACATGCTGACACACGCACGCACGCACCATGCACACACACACACACACACACACACACACACACACACACACACACACACACACACACACACACACACACACACACACTCCTCAGACAACCCAGGTCACATGCTCCCAGATGTGGCCTTCAACCTGACTTGACACCTCCACGCTGCTGAATGGCTCTCTGGTGTGTGTGAAGGAGCAGATGTGAGACGTGGAGGACATCGTCCACATACGGAAAGAGTGGCTGATTCACCAGGTGGGCGGTGTGGGAGTACATCGTTGACACAGTTCTGCACCGGTCCTACTGCCTCTCAGGTTATTCCGCAACTACTCATCCAGATCTAAAGATACCCATCTATGACGAAGACATTACAACACTTCCGTCAAAGTATCGGGTCAAAGTGACAAACGTGACAAATCACAATCAAAGACATTACAAGTTTTGTAACACAGTCATTCTTAAATCTAAAAAATTAAGAAGGTATAACTTCTACATAGTTAAATTCACATACTGACAAAACTATTGTTAGCTTGCTAATATACGTATGATCCGTGCAGACTGAAGAGGAAAATAACTCATCTTAAATACTGTCTGCACATATTGCACTTGATACAATTATGTTTAGTAATGTTGTAAACTGGGAAGATTTCATTTCAATTTACAAAAATAACACAGAATACTTCAAAATGTCATGCTGATAGCTGTTAATGACTAAATCAGGAAGTTGAACAGAGTGATATATATACCACTCATCTTAAATCTGCAATGAG
The DNA here is from genome assembly GCF_900634415.1 of Cottoperca gobio. Taxonomy (NCBI): domain Eukaryota; kingdom Metazoa; phylum Chordata; class Actinopteri; order Perciformes; family Bovichtidae; genus Cottoperca; species Cottoperca gobio. The sequence goes on from NC_041360.1 coordinate 15,947,355, forward strand.
TATTAATCATTCTGAAACAGATTTCTTCATGTATGTAAATAGAACTAAAAACAAAGTAATAAACCTACAAAGGATCGGCAGTTAAGGTTAGTCTATAAACAGTGACTTCCTGTTTACATAGTTTTATTGCTTTTTAAAAGACAAATAACAAAAGTCACATTTCTTACGTTTTCATTTTGTAACATGATTTAGTTTAAAACTATCTAGTATCTATGAACAACTTAAGAAGGACTTTATGCACAAACTCAGTAATGGATTTAAGAATAGCTTGTGCAACCCAACCCGGTTCCCCAGTTAATGGAAACTCAGAATTCTGTATTTCTGATTAAGTGACTGTGAAGTGTGAAGAAATACCCACTCTTTCTTGCTCGACCCATTTTAAACCCAATCCCCAGACCCAGCTAAGAGTAATTAATGGCTCATTCATCCCTGAGTGAACCATACAGCAGTAATTATGACCATATGCTATTCCAAAGACTTTTAATTGCCTAATTAAAATCTTATTAAACTATTGAACAGAGATAGGGGACATTTTGAACTTAAGGTTCAGGGGAGTTAAATTCATCAAGCTTGCTACTCCTCTGGGACTTGTGACACACGGTCAGAGGTTGTGAATTTTATCACAAGCGCCGACTTCTTAAAACATCCCAATTTTGAAGCTATCAGGCACTAAGAATGTATTGGGATAATATATGTCTGTGAAAGTGGATGAGCATATTTCATCACCTCTGTCTTTGAAACCTTTACAAGTGCCTAAATCAACCCGGTTTCAAAAGTGAAAATATTTGAAATGATATTCCATTTCATTCCATTTCCCCTCAGCGCAAATTTCCATAAGAGATGTGGAGCCAGCAGAAGCAGCTTGCTGATGAAATTTAAAGTAGCAGAGCAGGGTCTGTCGTCTGGGTCTGCTATCACTATCAAGGCCGAAGTGGGTGAAAGAAGAGCAGCAGGGGCTCTGCGACAGACAGTAAAGTGCTTTAACCCTAGGGCTAAAAAGGACGACAAAGAAGCAAATGAAAGGGTAAAGGGACCTTTATCCTTTCTGAAGGTGATACGTATTTCTAGTCACCTCATCAAACTCAAAATGTATTTATTGGAATTTATATGAAGATGTAAGTCACCTGAGAGTAACTAATCCCACACAACAAATGATAGATTCAATGAGATCTTTACTAATGTCTGAGAGTAATTGCCTCTCTTGGCTTAGAGCCCTTTTATTCCTGGCACTCGAGCCAAATCTCCCTGTCAAAATACATTACACGGGGCAAAAGCCTGGATTAAAACTGTTCATGTGTTGTCGTTAATAAAGCCCTCAAACATGGTAAACACTGAGGTATTGAGGAGAAACTGGCAGTAAATTGTAGGTCTCTCTCTCTCTCTCTCTCTCTCGCTGCACTCTCTTCTGTTTTCAACAATGCAGTGTAAGCTGATCCACTTTTAGGAAGCAGCCTGCCCTGTTGATCTTGCTGAAATGGCCTATTTATTTTCTACAGGCCGTTGGACTGTTGTCACACCCTTTGCTGAGGAAAAGGAACACCTACATCTTATCCAGACTCTTATCATGTGATACACCTTCCAGACACTAATACAGGCAACACATTCGAAAAGTCATTAATGATCAACAAATCTTTCTCCTCTTCTTCATTCACTGTATATCTGTAGCATTTTTAACACTCAGTCCATTGACTCATTACATCATTCCTGAGCGTATGCACTACGAGTATGATAAGCTGTCCAGATATTCCATAAATTCAGTGGTCAAAAGTTGAAAGGATTTTGATGTTGACGATCAACGACTGCATCTGCAACTGATCTACATCCCAACGAAAGAATTTCTTCCTTACTGGGCTACAGAATATATTCTGACATTTGCTGGAGAGGCAAAGCAAAGAAATAGCAAAGCAACACACCAAAGTTACTGTTTTTACTAGTGTTTATACAACAATAACTATTTGTACTGTATTCAATTTTACATATAAAATCATGAATCTGCAAGCAATGCCAGAACTTGAATCTTTATATGCTTTTGGATTTGATCTTAAAGTTAAATAAAACAATATTTCACTGATAACTAAGTTGAAGGTCACATCTTCATCTTCCAGTTGTTGTTCAAAGACTCATTACACAGCATAGTTTGGGTGTAAGTATAAGTATTTTGCTAATCCCCTTCCAAGTAAATGTATAACACATTCTGAGCACCAAGAGTTGTTAAACAGGACATCACCTGCAAACCTGCAGGTTGAATCTCTCATTCTCTCAGCTGCTGCTGCTCATCAGTCTTTCTGCTTTCAACAGCAAACTCATGAGCAAACTTAACAATCACCATCTCGTGTGTGTTTATGCTGCAGTATTAGGACCGGGGTGACATTTTTGTGGGCTTTCTTATGTCAAAGTCATCTGCTGAAAACTAATAATTCATTCACAATGCGTTGCGATGATGAGATATACACATGTATCTCTTGCAATGCAGTTACAGTATGTAACCGATTTTCCATTACCCACATGGAGAAAATGCTTTCATAGTGGCTAATAGGTTGTCGACTTCACACTGTCCTTAAAGGAGAAAGAACATTTAAAATATATATATAAGCTGAAAAGTCTAATGTTGTTACTCAATTATCAGGTGTGAAAAAGTGAATTTTGAACAAAACTCTGATAACAAACACTGAATTTAGTCTACTCCACTCTAGGCATTATCCACTCTATACCTAGCATAGTATACACATACTGTACATGGACATGTTGTCCTGCTACTGCGAACATTGGCTGAAACTAAACAGAGGTGTCACATTTTTATATATACACTAGTCACTTGGTAGTAAGTTGTGGACCGGCCAAAGAAAGTGTGACTATATGCAGTCCAATGCAGTAAAAGCAAGTATTTTATGAGAGAAATAAAAAATGGTATTATATCATGCAATAAAATACAGTGCAATATTGTTCAGGTTTAAGATATAGAAGGCTGCGTTTTTATGACGGGTCCTGGCATCTGCCAGACACAGGTGAGGAGCTGTTTCAGCCCTGGCTGCTGTAAGTAGGTCAGGCCTGTTGAAACACTCACTCCCATTTTAAATGTCTCCACTTGTTTGCCATATTATTCTGCCTGCATTTACCAGAGTGAAATATTGACCCTGATAACACAGCATCGAGCTGAAGTGCTTTATCTCGCTTTTTCTTGTTTACCTTTGCTAACTTGATTTGTTATAATAGATAAGTCTATGACACACGCCTACAGTATGCATAGATTGTCGTTTAAATACACATTTGAATGTGTTAATGTATAATTACTTTAAATATCAAACACTGAATTTGAAAGCACAATACAGCAAATAATTAATAAAAAGCAATAACAGCAATAATGCAAGTGTGCGGGGTACGAATGAAAAGCTCTGAAAAAGTGAACCTTGACAATTCAACCCCAAAAACAAATAATGTGCTGCATTAATATTTGCTGCCCACATAAAGTCATGGATCATTCAATCGCCAACAATGCATTGAAATATTTATTGTCTTCCAAATTGATTAGGCTGGTGTGGGATCCATGAAATGCTGTAAACAAAGCGTCGTGGCTGTTCTCCCTTGATGTCCACAGCAAGAAGCTGCACGCATTCCGGTAGCTTAGAGGCTTAGACAGAAGCTCAGGCTATAGGCCATTGGGCAAAGAGCTGCACACATCCATCACTGTGTGAGACCGATAAAAGGCTCAGAATATCCTCTTCTCCACATGGCCATCAACTGACGCAAACCACAGACCCGCCTTAAACACAACTCAAGAGTTTTTTTGAGTCTACAAAGCACATTGTAACCCCTAAGAACCAAACTGTAGGTGACTCGAGGTTTCACAAGTCTTACTGTGGAGATGTAAAGTGGAGTTATGTTTTATGTTACTCACTAAAACAAATGTGATTACTGCGTATTCTTCCTTATGAAACACTTGCAAAGCTCATTTTAGGCATTAAAAGAGAGGTAGCTCAGTGGAATAGTATGACAGCATTGGCAGGAATAGATATCCCCCCCCCCCCATGCAGTGTGCACACTCATGTGCGGGACAAACAAAACGAGGACCCACTCATGGAAAAACGTCATTGCGCTACTAAAAGGTCAAAAACTCCACAGTAGAACTTTAAAATACAGAAGAATGATGCAACTCTAAACGGGTAAATGATGTTGATGATGATGCGCTTTACTGCCTTCAATACTATTCAAACAAGGAGTTACATGAACAAACAAAACACACAATAAAACACAATAGTGTATATTCAAAAACTGATTTTAGAGAGTTTAGAAAAACTAATGTTTCCAGAGCAGCTGTCGTGTTTTTTTTACTCTTTTGAAAATCACAAACAAGGATCAATGATAGACCAGGGAGTGGTGTGTTCAGCCAAGAGGGTGTAATCAGGTTCATGTTCACTCTTCAATCATCTATTGTACAGCCCATTTAAAATGGCACCTGTGAGAACTGATTATAGACGAATCCAGTTGTGTGCTAAGTTATTTTAAATTACGATGCCCCGAGCTCGAGCAAATGTCTAGCACGCGAGGAGTGAAACTTGTACTCCTTGTTTGTGTATTTTAAAAATGTCTCTTACTTTGTTTGATTATTTGCACATTTTAGAAATTGCATTTAAGTATTTACAACTCTTAACATGCCATTAAACGTAGACTTCTCTTCCGTTAAAGTCACATTACACTCAAGTAACATAAAATACGATAACAATGCCAAGACTGACACTATCTAAATCTAGTTCATGAGATAGAGTATACAACTGATGAATAACTGATCCTGAGGCAACACATATTGCACGCACAATTATCTTTCTTATGCCTGTGGTTGCACTGGTTTATCTGCTTCTCATCTCTGGCTACAACCCTCGACATTTCCTAAAAGTCGATATCGAGCCAAAGTCAAATCTTCTTTATTTGACGTCTTTATTTGGCAGATAAACCACATTAACATATCTTTGTGGGCGTAGTCTGTCTCCTTTATGTGGGGTCTGAGAGTGGGGCAGCTGCCCCCCACATGCAGTGACCTCACTTAGTAAAGATCAATAGTGAACTGCACATTCCTCACTCCAAGTCCTCAGGAGTCACTTAGGCCTCGGTATCCCAGTTATCTAAGTCATCTTGTGAATCCTTTAGCACGCTGATATTTGGGGTAAATTCCAATCATTGACTTCCAGCGTCCAAGACGACCAGATTTGACCTGCGAGGGCAGAGCATGGGGTGAACCTTACAGGGGGAGGCGAGCTCTTGTCACTCAAGGGTATCACCCTTTAGACCATGCTAATGCAGTCACTCAAGGGCAAATTTGTCAAGCTAGCATTGCTCAGTTCAGATGTAATTTTACATGCTTATACTTCACATTTTTGCCTGCGCCCTTTTCCATTTCCCCTTTCAATCCCACTGTACACGACCTAGTGCACAGCTAAATTATGGGGCCCACATTGATCCCAAGGCTAGATGATTTAATGGCTGACTGACTGTTCTATTTAACCAGACAAGCATAATAAGGGGATTAGCAACCTATCAGATGACAGAGTTCAGTGTGCTTGGCTGCAGCTATACAGGCAGATATCCTATATCACATGATTTGTTAATCGCTGTGCACTGCAGTTGGTATAAATGAATTCATTATAGGGTAAAGTAAAATGTTTGGAAAAAACAATAACTTAGATTAAATTGCAACACAGTTCATGACATTGTTACTCAAATTGTTATTTAAGAGTTTCATAAGAAAGGGATTTAGACTTCAAAAGGACCCTTGAAGTTCATGTACCTCTTTGTTTGCAGAGAAAAGCCCACACTCGTGTGTGTGTTTGAGATGCAATCAGAGTCCTGACACGTCCATACAGCGCCCAGGCCTCCACAGCTGGATGTGTGTAGGTGGGAGCTGATGTCATGGAGAGATGGAGGTGAAATGATCTGTTACTAGAAAGCTGAGCCTCTTCACTGTGATATCAGAGTACGTGTCAGACATCTTCACCTACTTTCACAATTTCACAAAATCCTACATTTTGAAATGGTACAGTTAGTATTAAGACATCTTTTTTACTTTCATATGTTGTTTAGAAATAACACCTATTGTCGGATTAGACAGATTCCTTGTAAACAAGAGAAGGACAAATTATCTTTCAAGTTTACTGACATTTGCATAAAAAAGTGAAGTAAACTTTCAAATCATGTTGGTAAACATCTACTTTCTAATGTCTCCCAAAGTCACTTAATTCCTTCTAACCCAAAAGGCTGCTCTGTAGCTCACACGGTCCTCTGACGTTACTATGGGGCAAGTGATTCATCACATTATTTATAAACTGTAAGATGTAAGGTCAGTGGTTTGACCCATGAGCAGGGACAGATTAAATAAGACTTGTGTTTGCGTGTCTCACAAACTAAACACGAGGAAAAGCGGACTAATACAGAGGCCAGAATTCAGACTGTAAACACTTTTCTCTGAACTGACGGCTCATTTTAACAAAATAAGTTTTATGGAGTAAAGTTAAGAGTTTAGTTAAGAAAATAAAACACATAGCGGGAGGCTATGGAGGCAAAAATACCCAAAAAACAAACTCTTGAAAAGAAACTATGAGGCAGAAAGATGATTTCATATACAGCACATATTCACTTTCAAAGTAGAAGCAGACAAGAAAATATTGTGTTATTGGAAAGCATGTATCCTCTCTCTGTCACCAGTAAGTCCCATTGACCACAGCAGAAGTTATATTGGGGGGGGGGTAAAGCATCAACAGCCTTAGTTCCTGTGAGCCTAAACTGCACCTGCATGCTGAACAGCTTCATCCCCTCCAGATGTCTGGAGGCCTCGCTAGACCCAGAGCCAGCACATCTATAACTGTCTCCTCGACTGGCCGGGCTCTGGTGGATAACTGCCAGAAAGAAAGCAGAGATGTAGGGGGATCTGCACCCTGCAGCCACTCACGCTGAACAAAAAGTGCTGAAAGAGGCCATAAGATGGCTTGTGTGCTGTGTCTTAATATATCACATCTTCAATCCCATCTGATGAATTATTCAGAGGGTGCTATCTACTGTGCCTCTCACCTAAAACATCTGCCCTGCCAGCCTGTCTGCCAGGTCTGGCTTCCACTCTGTCCTGCCACAGGAAGCTTTTAGTCTGCTGCTGTCCTGTGGTCTCTGTTACATTTAACCCCCTTCCTCTATCTCTATTTCCATCTCTTGGACTAGAAGTATAAAGCATCGAGGGAAAGAGATTACGTTACAATGTCAATGATCCAGCAGTACAAGATTTTAAAAGGAAAACATTATCTTTTTGCTACTACTGTGCTAATCTCTAGGTTGTCAAGGCTGGGATCGTTTAAAACGTAGTAGATCGTACGACCATATCTGAAGGCAAAAGGCTTTCTGTTGGTGTTTTAAAACGTCAAACTCAGAGACCACAAGAAAAACCCGCCTACATTAAGAGACATGAGTTTAAACCCTGCTTAGTTTCTAGTCTCAGCACAACCAGCCAGTCGCTTCGTTAAGAGTGTTTGATTGTTGAATTGTTGGTTTCATAAAGTTTCAGACGCTGTTTGACCACCGTACAGGCACAAAAGTCAGATTTTCCTTCCTTTACCATGAAAAAAGTCAGATAAAAGCCTTTGACTTGCGCGACAATAGCATTACAACTCTACATAATCGAGTTACACCAAGCAGAAAACACAGACCAGAGCAAGTTGCATTAAATATGTCCAGACCACCATTAAGTAAGGAGTGTGGTTGAGGAATAAAAAGGTGCATGTTTGCCTCCCCCTGCACTATTTATAGATCTTAGCAGAGCATGAAATGACTAAATATCAGCATCACTCCTCCTCCCTGCACATTTCCCATTCATAACTTTCAGCAAGGATGTCTGATGTCTGAGCACCTGAACCTACCAAATCACTATTTGTTGTCCAAGGTTACAGAATAACAACTTTGTCTGTCAGGAAGAGTGAAAAGCATGTTATTCAACCCGGATGGGCATCATCAAATATCTCAATGCAACTTACGCCTGAGCAAATAATAATATCAAAAAGAAAGTACAGGTTGTTTACAGCGAGTCAATTAGACGTCTGTGATGAGAGAGTTACGGCAGGAATGTCTGAAAGGGTCAGAAGCACCATTAGCAGAGTAAAGGGCACAACCTGGAATGCTCAGAGATATCAAATCACAGCGCTGGGGGAGGGACAGGCCGCTAAACAAGGCTCGGTCGGAGGATGATCCCATTAATCAGTCCTACTCTCGTACTCATGTCAGGAGGCACACAAACATATCCAACCACTACCAACCACCTGATGCGTGTTTGCTGCGTGTGGCACTTTATAGTCGTCCCTTTATGTCCAGTGTCAGAAATGCAGACGTACACATAGCTACGAGGATTGGAATAGAACTTTATTATTAAACATGTAACATGCGAGAGGGACAGGTGTGAGGTGAAAGGTGATGGAAACACACCCTAAAAAAAACAATTTTGCGATTCTCACACCAACACATGGGAAACGTTGACATACGTGTAAACATACTCCACATGGTTGGGAAAAAGCTGTTTCACAGTCGTGTGTACAGTTAAAACAAGACACTGCAAGAACAAGGCAAGGCCGCAGAGAGATTCATACGTATTTTGACATGTTTTGATGCATCTTTCATACGAGATCAGTGGGACACTGAAGGAAATACAGAGATCTGGCCACGTTCCATGTCGACACTCATTTCCCACATCGTGGCACAGTGCTGGACTGGGAATAAATAGAGGAGCCCGCTGTGCTCCCAGAATGCATGTTTGCAGAGTTCCCATCAGTGAGTACACAGTAATAGGACTCCCTGAAGGCTAGTGTTTAACCTTTAGGTTACAAGTGGCCACTGCACAGCCCACCCCTCCTCTGCCTCTTCTACAGTATTTAACCCTTGCTCACTCATTTAAGTCAGCTCAAACAGAAACGGAGTCAGAAGATCTAAAGATCATGTGATATAATTCAAAGGGTTAGAACAGCTACGAAATTGACTTTTTCGGATTATTTCTTTAAAAGGTCAAAAATTGACTTTGAGTCTCTCTCTTTTAAACCAAGACGAAAGAGAAGTCCTTACAGTGCTCAGAAACAAAATATGACATTTCAACATCTACAACTCTACGACAACTGGGCAAACTGCTGATGAAGATCATGTGATATGATCAAAAGCTCCAGGACAATACCTTGTGGTGAGTGTCATCATGACCATGCACACATTTAAAATGAAAAAACCACAACTACAACTGACAAACAGGATGTGAAACAGTATCAATGGAGCTTGGTAAATATATCAGAAATGGCTTTACTGTACCAGCTGCCCTTTGTTAAGCGAAAGTGGTTTCCTTTCTACAAGACTATTTTGATAGCAACTGAACATGGTGTGCAGGTTTCTACAACCCTTCACACATTATGTAGCATTGTTCTGTTCTGCAGAGTAATTAGGGGAGACAACACTACACTGTGCATTAGGACAGGCTGTTTTTATTTGGCCCACGCTGTGTTTCTGCAGTAAGCATGTTTTGTTTGTCCTGGAAAGCAGCACACAATATATTTGGCTGAAGTTTAAAACATACTTTGAATTTCTTGAGAGAAATAATGGTATCAGATCCAATTCTAACAGCTATGCACTTGTCGCATAAATCCCAGCCTATAATTGCACACAGTCTTTGCTTAAACTTCTGTTATTGGCGTGAAATCTAAACTAACATTTATGACACTATACCACATGGAGGGCAAAACAGCCCATAAAAGAAAATCAAAAAGGAACATTTCTCTCTTTCACACACAATGACAGGGAGAGAGTAAACCTGACTATATAAACAGATGAAGGAGAAGGATCAGAGTAGCCTAATGCTGAGAAAATGCACTTGGGATATGCTGACAAAATGGAAACATGTGCATATGGGGCCAGCATAAGGGATTAAGCTGTGATAAAATAGTGAGACGCAGTATGATTTATTTCTTCTTTGTGTCTTCTCCTCTGAACAGATATAGTAATCTGCAACAGGTTGCTCACTGCTTTGAGCAGCTTTACAACACAGAAGCACCATTTTATCCTTTTGCTTGTATTCGTTTCAGCCGACTTGATGTAGAACAGCTCTGCATCAGATAAATGTTCACTCAGCAAAGGAATGTTTCAGCGATCCAGTTAAACTCTGCAACACTGATGTACTCAGGCTTTCTCTGCAAGTGACTGTCACCATGTTATGAAACATATTTTTGTGAAGAAGTCTGGATTTGAGGTATTGATATTACAGGCACCATGCTTTACCAACAAGCCAAAGCTTTTCTGACAGCATCATACAGGCGGTTCATTGTCAAGGCCGCCGGTATCCAGAATGCAACTGCCAGCTGTTTTCTTTGTGGATCAAACCAAAAGAAAACAGCAGGCCAAGGTCAGCACAGACAGGCTTTTCTCTTACAGCAGACAGATGAATCTCCATATAGGAGGCCATAAAACAAAACTCTCTGTCACAAATGAGATAGCACGGCTGATTATATTCCAGCCTCTTGTGGAAAAATCAACCAGTCTCAAAAATTCATGAGAGCTCCTATTTATTGTAATTCTGTTGGATGTCTGTTGATCATTTGAGGATCTGTGTCTGTAGGTTGGTTTTCATCCACCTGTTTTCATGCACATTTTCCAATTTGTGCATTAAAAAAAACACCCGATAATGAAGGAAAATACTGCAAATAAATACGTTTTATGCTTGGCTGAGGTACAAATGTTGGTGTATTTGTAAAATAATGTGCAATTGAAACAGATTTAGCGAATAAATCACGACCTACATTAAGCATGCAACATGATTATCCCAACATTTGATTAATGAACAGTAATTGCATATTCATAGATTGTCAATGAGGGAGTAGATTTTATGTCAAAATAAATAAATAACTGACACAAATTATTATTCCAAGCAAAGTATTTTATACTGCATGTCGTAAAACATGATCAGGAGGGATCTTTAAATGTAAAAGAAGCAACCGATAAAAAACAAAGCTCACTCTAATGGTGGAAAATAACACATTCTCTTGTTGCTTCACAAAACAGTCGCTGTGTCATACTAATGATGGAGCAGAAGGAGCTTGAGGTAAAAAGGTATTTGGCAGTGCACACAAGTAAGCAAGAAGATTAAACTTAAGTTGACCTCATTGACTTTTGACAAACTTTTCCATTTATGGTTTCCATCCATTTTACTACCTCCCACACATCTAACAATTTGGCATTAGTCTTGATTGTGCTGCTGGCAGCGTGTGGGTGAGAGATTTGAATTTCACACAATAACACCTGATGCTTCTGTCTTATAGCTTCCAGCATCACATCATGAACCCCTAAAAAAGTGATGGCTCTCAGCTATCACAACCAGACAAGACCAAGACAATCCAGACTGAAGACTTGTGTTGATGTTTATGTTCTTGTTTTCACCAATCAGCTTTTCCACACTCCTCTGAGTTCACACAAAGTTTGCTGGCTGGGAGAGGATGTGTGTGCACTGGCTGCCCCATTCACTAACTCCTATCTGTGGAAAGAGGCCCCACTCCCAGTCACAGGCTCACTCCCGATGAGTTGTGCCTCCGCTTAAAGAGTAGGAGCCATCCTTCTTTCTTTTTTTTTTGCATTACTAAAGACACTCACACATATGCCAACAAGCCTTAAAATACGAACACACCCAGGTAAATAGCTGTGTTTCCAGAGAAAATAAGTCCAAGACAAACATTTCTTAATGCAAGGGTAGCTACACATACACAATCACCCACAAATACAAGCATAAGATAAACACATACACACACACACACACACACACACACACACACACACACACACTCACACACACACACACACACACACACACACACACACACACACACACACACACACACAAGCTTGCACTCAGACCGGGTCTTTAATGACCCCCTTTGCCCTGCTATCACCTTAGATAAAGACCTACTGGAGAGGGCGGAGTGCTGTTTCGTGTCTGCTCACACCCACTTTTCCCTTTAAAAGAAAGAAACTAACAACAAACCCCACGCAGGCTTAGTCATAAAAAGGTTTATATAATTCTCTAACAGGGAAATGATAGGGTTATCCTGGCATCTTTTCAAAAGGTAACCAGAACTGCAGCATACTCACATCAATGATTCATGAAGCCATGGCACCACACAGTTAATGAACACAGGGGTAGTCTCTATAACAGCAGTACTTACGTTCTGTCCCACTCAGCCGAGAAACAAAAACTTCCTTCAGATCTAAAACAATAAATAAAAAAAGTTTCCTTTAGGTGACAAAGACAGATTGATTCCTCCTCCAGGAAGTATCAGAAGAAAATCCACAGAAACAACAGAGTATAAAGCTCTTGTAGATGACAGCTGAGTCCGCAGGTCCACACTCTCCCTCTCCCTGACACAGTGTCATACTACCGCCTGCCTCTGGCCGCTAAACAATCTGGAGCTCCTCCCATCACACACAGTCAGAGAGAGAGGGAGAGAGAGCGAGAGAGAGGGAGTAGAAGACAGAAACACTTCTGTAGGATGGTCTTGACTCATTTTTTACTTTAAACACCAATGTGCATTTTGTTTAGGAGAAGTGGAACTATTACATTTCAGAGAATATGTTACACGGTGTAATTAGGAAACTATTGCAGAGGGCTCAGGGCAGAGAAGCAGTAAAGACAAAGCGTCCTTATATTAGAAGAACGCACAAAGAAAAAGACTTTAATCTCTGTTATAACATTGTGTGAATCTGTTTAAGATTATCTAGGTATAAATATAAGCTGTTAGGGACTTTTCTCTCTCCCTTCACACTCATCGTCAGTGTTACCTGTAGCCTATGTAATTAGCTTGATTTTAACCTGTGCAAATAAATAAACAAAACAAAACTTTTAAATGTATCCTGTGATTTTCTCGTCACAAGTCTGCTGACTCTGTTTTTGGGAAATCTTTCTCACCAAAGGACCATTTCGAGGTTACACAAGAAAATAATTTATGGAACACACCATGACGTGGCTAGATTTATAATGTGAGCTGGAGTTGGTTCCCTTGTTATGGAGTGCAGATGTTTGCCACTCAGCCAGCTGCTTGCACCCGTATAAAGACTGACTTTCATGATTGTAATTACCAGTAACTTCAAGCTACCGGAAAACAAACCGAATCTTCTGTCCTAAATCACAGCTACCACTTACCTGCTTTCTGTGTATTTAATATCCGTGAGAAGTTAAATATCTTGACAGTTCAACTAAAAGCTATGTTAAAATCTCTGTGTAAACTAATAACAATATTAAACTACAGATCTGCTAGTCAATGATCATCACTAACATGTTCAGAAAAAAGATGATCAGAACTGTAACTCTCTAGGAGTGTTCATAAGTAAAACATGGCACCTTTTCTTTTGTACTGCAACTATTTGGGCACTCAAAATTACAATTATGTACCATTATAGTTTAAAGTCTACCACACATCCTGAATGCTGTAAGGTTGCTACATCACTGAATATCTCATATATATATCAATACATTATCCTTTTTAAACGGATCAAATGATACATCCATTATGTGCCTCTAATGGTGCATCTGTAAAAACATTTTGTTTAAGGTACAAATATGTGCTCCTCTCGTGCTTTCAGTTTTGAGCATTAAGTGTTAATTGTTCATATTTTTTTGCATTTGTTGCAACCTTGGTACCATGCTGGCATAAAATACAATAATTACTTTAAATATTTCTTCAATTAAAAAAGAGCCTGGATTTTTTTTGTTACTAGTAGCTTGATATTAATAAAACAACCTCAAGTTTGCTATTACAAGTAAAATATGTATTCTAATTGCATTTAGAGGAGATGTGCATGTTTGATGATATGCTAATGGCTGCACACCAAAAAGCGCTGAAAAAATGAAGTGTTACCAAATAACTTCACATGCCTTCTCCAAAAATAGAGAGAAGTATAAGATAGCGCAGTGTTGAGACGGGGACGCCGATTTCTAAAATAGCAGATGCTAATTATACACTTTAGGCAACTGCTAAGGAGGGAGACGCGATGCCAAGTTTGAGGCGTTAGGATTCTCAGTGTGTCGGCTCAGTGTACATGTGCAGAGTCAAGATGCCTCACAGTCACCTGAGACGTACTTATGCCACATAAAGCGTACTCAGTGGATGTCTTATTTACAGCCGATGTCAGTCAGTTATTCCCTTCCCTATTGGACTGGTAACACACCTCTTGTTGAGTCGGACCAGCTGCCACCGACATGCAGACGACCTTTTGTAAACAATCCACAGAACATAAAGGACTCCTCCGACAGACGTCTAAACGTGTGGCTCAGACTCGTCACACAGACTGGCCTTGTTCATTGCTTGTGGCCCCGTTAATTTGGCTGTTCTCAAAATGTCGCTTTTCATTGCCTCCGTTCATCTGACTTCTACACAAAGTGCACTGCACCGGTTACAATTAGAAAACAGCAGAAATACTCATTGGTTGGAAATGATTAACAATTATGTTTTGGGACAATGAGACATTTTGGATGTTAAAAATATTGTTTAATTTACCAAGTGTTACCCATACATACGTATGAAGAGATGGAAGACAGTTAAGTATACTGCTTGAAACATTAGGTAGGTTAAAATGAAAGGTTTTGTATTTATGGTAGTTTATATATTGCTTTGTAAATATCCATATCATCTTAAAGTAAAAACAACATTTGTTAATTACATTTTTCCTATTTGATGGTGTTTCATTTATATACATAGTATCTATCGTGATCTATAAGTCACATGATGATCATCGAACCGTATATCTTTGCAAACTGGAAAAAGAACTCCAGACACCACCCTGATGAAGGCAGACACGTTTGGACCACATGAAAATGCAAATGTTTGATCGCTCTCCTCAGGATGTTTCACACACAGCTGGCAGAAGTGCTGACAGGTCATTTCTATATAAATGAATAACAGTCTGGGCATTATGGCTCTGCGATAAGCCCTCGTGTTTCACATATTAGCTTAATGGAAACACACCAGATAGCAGCACTAGGCTACTTAGAGTCACTGAGGCTGACAGAAGCACTGAAGACAACTGAGCAACCCTGACACCAAACTCTCAGCTTCCTGTTATCACTTCTGTGTTTAGCCGTTACACTGTTTGACTGTGTCATCGAGAAGAATCTCGGTCTTACGGCTGTAATGTGTGTGTTAACACGGCACTGTCCAATGTGTTGAAACACATTTCTGTGATTTTGTGATTCATGTGACAGCAAAATGTGACCGAAGAAAAACAACATAGTTCACATCCCCTTCCTTCTTTTTTCTTTATCTTTGCAGCTATATAGTATATTATGTACAAGAAACTGGGCATTTGAAGATATCATCCTCTTGTCTTTCCATGCCGAGGCTACCTATGGCCTTGTGATGAGGAAGGAAGCACAACAACACTGAGAACTTAGCATGTTTTCAGCTCTAAAAATCACTGTTAACAAGAAATGAAAGATATTTCACCTTTTAGTAAAAACACCGCTGTGCCTCTTACAGGTTGTCAGTAGTTGCATAGTAACAGCAGGGCCATGGTCGACACTTACTTAAAGCATCTGTTCAGCGCCACCAGCTAAGGGAAAACATCCCAGTAAACAAACTAACTCTTGACTTCTAAAAGCAAAACAGCTACCAAAGTCACAACTACTGAGTCAAGGCCGCACCTCGTCCTCACACCACTTACAGTTGTCCTTCGGCCTGATTCTTCAGCCTCAGCCTTAATGTAAAACCAGGACGCTGTAAATCACTGACGCTAATGTGTCATTATACTTATATATGGTTTGGATGTGTACATATAGTTTTACTCTTAGGTAGCTTAAAGGTTGTTAAATGCATCCTATTCCACACTGTGACAGTATCATTAAACCTATATGCCGCCCTTTTCTCCTTTGATAAGTGATTCATGTTTTTGTACACAAGCACCCGCTTTCTCTGCCTGGAACACACACACACTGTCTTTTTCAGACTCAAACCCAAAACTGTGTTCACAACATTCAGCCTGACATGTTTGGTATCTTTTAACACATTTAAAATATATATTTTACACTAGCTTTAAGCAGAAGGAACATTTCTTTATTTTATTTTTTTTAAATCAAGGCAAATATTTTAATATAACGTCATTTATCATTTGAAGTGTGTGTTCTTTATGCTAATAACTACTATAGATTACAATAAAAAAAGTAGAAGGATAACATTTAGAATTTTAGTTTGCACTGACTTCGGAGCGTTTGAAGTAGTTTTTCTGGACGGTAATGAGTAATGAGTCCTAGAGCCTTGTATACCAGCTGTTCCTGTTTTTGCTAATCTGTTGCAGCCCTACCTAAAACATAGTTGGTCTTATAATTCTTGTAAGAAAAAGACTGATTTTAAACTGAATAGGAAACTTTAAAAAATCTTTCTTACAGTAATTGTAATAAAGCTGGCCGGGGAAGTACCAGCTGAGGTGGCAGTGTGACCCACAATTGAGGTGAGTGACTCATATTGGCACCGAGTGTGCGTGGTTCAGCACGTTGGACGGTGTGTAATATACCTAGCATATGATCAAGCACGCTCTTCTCAGATGGTCCGGTGTATGGAAGTGGGATGTTGAGGTTATTTCATCCTGTGCTTTGTCTGTTTGGGAAAAATTGAATCTGTGATGTTACGGCATGACACAAGCAAAGGTTTGTGGGATGAGTGCCCTCTGGCAGGCAGGTGATGCCAATGAACAATCCCTGGAGTGTGTGTGTGTGTGTGTGTGTTTGTGTGTGTGTGTGTGTGTGTATGTGTGTGTGTGTGAGAGAGATAGAGAGCGTTCTAGCAATCTACATGACTCACCCCTGGACCTTTCATTAGACTGTTGCATACATGCTCATTTTCTCTATGTCACCACACTATCTATTACTCACAAGTCTGAAACTGCTGCGTGAGTTCCCAGTATTACCAGTCACATGTCTACATCATCATCATCCTGTATGTGTAACTTATCACATCATGCTCTCTACCAGGTGTGTGTTCTGCGTTGGGCTGTTTTTCCCAACAGCCCTTTTCTAATCTGTGTTTATCTTTAAAAAGAGAATTGTGTTTGTGGTCAGTGGCTTTGACTGCCAAACTATTTATTGGATTAACAATTTGTCAAACCAGAGCCAATGGCACAGCTCCAAAGCAAGTGGGCCTGTTTGAAATTCAACAGACAGAGCAAGAGGAACAGCTCGGATGCTCCTCAGGTGGCCCTCCATGTCCGTGGCAGCAGCTCAACTTTCCTGGATTTTCTACCTAAGGTGCCCCTTCCCCCACACATACAACCCCCCATAACCACATACAGTAACAAGCATGTCCTCCTCTGTGCAACAGAGGGGGATTTAATCAAGCAATCATTTGTTTTCTCATGGCAATAAATTGGATTCACCAGTCCAACAATGTCTACATGATTTCTCTAAGCTCATGTCAGAGTAACGGGGTAAGCATTAACACTGTGAGATGAAATACATCAGGGTTAGGGTTTATTAAAGATGCAAGGATCAGTATATTAATCACTTAATCTATAGACAAAAAATAAATCAATTATTTTTATAATCAATTAACCTTGAAGTAAAAAAACACTCTGTTTTCTGGTTTTGAGTAAACTTGAGTAAATTGAGTTTGGGAATTTTTATCAGACAAAACATTGCGTATTTGAAGTCGCCTTGGGCTTTAGGCATTGTGATGGGCATTTTTTCTTTTGCTGATGTTTAATAGACCAAATGATTAAATGAGAAAGGAAAATCATTGGTTGCAGCCCTGTATGATACAAGATTATATTACATATATTTCAAACATATCACCCATCACCACAGAGGACACGAGAGCCACAAGGACCTGAAAAGATCCAAGCTGATCGGAGAACAGTTTCACCACTTTATACTTTACCTAGAAAAGAAGCCGCTTTGCTAATATTTTAGATCCCACAGCACATTTAACACAATTTATTACCAAGTGGTAAGAACTTAAAGTCAAACGCAATCATTCCCAATGGGCAGTTTCAGTACTTAATAACACTCCACTGGTGTGATGACAATATCTTGTCTTTCAGGTGACAGTGAAGGAGGTGAAAATGACTTTGGTTTATTTGCTTTCAGTTTCAGCTGTCAATTAATTACATACATGCTGTGGCTAGATAGACTATTTTTCAGCAAATGCAGAAGAATAATGGCCTCAAGGATAATATGCTGTGTATGCTGAGTCTAAAAGACCAATTACCTTCACTGTAAACATGACCCCTTCCCTATGGGGAAATCATAACATGACCCTTAAAGTACCACATGGTTTCTCTTGACTTGATTCCAAGCTGGGACAAGAGAAATGTTATACTCCTAATGTACTCAGGGACATAATGAGATGAATGGATAGCACTAGACAAAAGGAAGTGGAAATGAGTGATGACTCAAACACAGGGAAAATCCTCAGGATGAATTAGTTATAAGGCCATCTACATGTGGGGCAGACGAGGCATGAAATATTAAGTTAGCATCTGATATAGTGCAATAGTTAAGGTTAAACAACTCCGGAAAAATCACCTAGTGTAGATTTACAAACAACCCTCTTTGGTCCTGTGCTAGAACTACACAGCCCGTTAAGACAATGACGAAAGGAAAAGTGTTTGGCTAAGCATCTATGTAACGCACAGTAAAACAGTTACATTTTTGTAGCAGTCACCAAATCTGCATGCAGATAACACCCACCGCATCATTCATCTCGGCTCATGACTGCCTTTGTACACGCCCAGTTTTTGTGGAGGAGACGAATCAAAGTGAGACATATGTTCCAAGGAAGTAAGATAAATAAATATCTGATGCAAATCTGTTTGTTTTTGTATATATAAAAAAGTACAACAGAGCTATGATCTTTTAAAATGTTATCATAGAAGTGAACAAAAAAATCTTACTGAAGTCTCTAATAAGGGATGAAACAGAAGATGGAAAATCACTTCACACCAAAAAGGTAATTGCAGCTTTCCACGACACATGCTGAATTACCTCTGAGCCAGCACGGGATCCGTCTCATCTTAACCATGGAAACCAACATCATATTACAATTCATGCACACACACTGAGAGAGCAATTGCCATGGCATCTAGCGCTGAGGCGGCAAGAAGCTTTCTGCTACCACACCAATTTACTCTAACTGGACACTCAGTCAACCTTCTGTCTATCACTCCCTGTTACTCTCTCTCTCCTCCCTCTCTCCTCTCTTTTTTTTTACAAAGAATTTATTTTGTCATGAGCCAGAAGAATTACCTTTTATCAGCAGAGGACAAGGTCTTGCAGTGCTCAGTAGGAGCGGCTCTCTGTCGAGTGGTGACAGAGGAAAAGAAGCTCTGCAGGGATCCCGAGAGATGCCCAGGGATGCAGCTGAACCGGCACCGCACGCACGCATCCACCACCACTATCACCACCAGCGAGAGCAGCGGCAGCAGCAAATCGGAAGGGGAGGGGAATAAAATATGAAAAAAAGCAGAAGAGGGGGTTGCTCTATCAGCAGCAGAAACATTACATCATAGGCTGCCTCTGTAGAAGGGTGGGAGAGGAGTGGACGGAGAAAGGGAGGTGCTCCTTGTAGCTGCACTCTCTCTGTCACTGCTGAGCTCTTTTCAGTGCATGCACAAGTCCAAATTTAATATTTATGATCTGGTAACTGTGAAATGCCCTCAGTGGTTAGAGCCAGACCTATGAAATAATTAGATCAACTGCTCTTAATTGTGCATGATCTCTGGGGTTTGTTGTCAAAATGGATATAATATGATGTTCACTATAATGTGGCTTATCCCTCTGGGGCAAAGGATGTGTTTGTGTGTGTGTGTGTGTGTGTGTGTGTGTGTGTGTGTGTGTGTGTGTGTGTGTGTGTGTGTGTGTGTGTGTGTGTGTGTGTGTGTGTGAGAGAGAGAGATGTGAGCCCACACAATGTCTATTCTGTCTGGTAATTCAATTGCGTGACAAGGGCTTGCTTTCCAGTGCTCAAAAAGCATGTTGATATTCAACCTCTGAAAAAGGTCATCGGCGATTCCTTGCGGCGGTGGATGGATACATTTGTAAGGACAATGATTATATTTAGAATTGGCCGTCACAACAAATGTGTCAAAAACGGCTGAGTGAATATGCCAACGCTTTGACCACATCTGGGCGACAGAGTCTGACCATAATGGGACGGATGTAACGGACGGTCCCACAGACCACCACCACCGACAACAATACTCACAACATTGGTTAGTCAGAACCACATAATCTCAATGCTTCCTCACAAATACCTGCACACACCCACAAGTATGTACATGATGTCAATAGGACACACATTCTTGAACCAGGCTGAACTAATCACATTCAAACAGCAGATAATAACAGTGTTTCTTCTGCCAGCTACAACCAGTTGTTGTGATCAGAGTATAAAGATCCAGTAGGGCTACAACGGACAATTATTTTAAAGATTATTTATATAATAAATTGATTAATCAAATTTCTTTTTACCCGCTTATTCACTATATCCACATTACTGATGATTATTTATTCTAATTAATTGTGAAAGCACTAATGGTCCACCCTAAAAATGTTTAGGAATATTGATATTGAGGTATTCGGTCAAAAATATTGCAATATTTGATTTTCTACATATCACCCAGAAAGACAAACTGTGGCCGGGCTGAAACAACATTTATTTTGTAATGGATGGAAGTTTCAAGCCTATATGTAATTGCTGTGAAAACCACTTTTTACTATTACTACTAGTAATGATAATGAATCCATCTGCAATGTATAATGTATTCAGTGGCACAGCAGTCGATAGATAAAGTAAACAGACAGTAATGCATTGTGTAAATGTACTCCAGCTGTGTTTTCTTATACAGCGTGACATCTGTCACATCCCAAACAATTTACACTAACTATTAAATAAATGGGTTTCCCAAAGATGTACACTGTTGTTCATAGCAAGCAAGCCATGTGTTAAAGTAAAGAAAGAAAAACAAAGACAATCTAACTCGTCTGTATCGAGTGTTAGTTCTGCTGCAAGTCTAGTTCAGGTAAAGGAGACCAGATCTGGTACTTACACGTCATGTTTTTAATGACCACCACCACTTAAATAAAAGCTTTTAATAAATACAGTTCACATTTCCTTAGTATGCTTTTAAAACTGGGAATGGCAAACCAGCAACTTTCTAAAAAAGGATAATTTATTTGACAAAGCGTTGACTGACCGAATCAGAAACAGCCTGCTATATTGTTTACCATTAAACCCTGATGAACTCGCAGATCGGCAGGGTTGTGGTGAACGTCCAGTCCAGACTCTACACTAAAGACGACAGATCAGGCGGAAAGTTAGTTAGATAGTTAAATCAGCATCTTTAGAATATCCTCCTTTATATATTTATCCTTGACATGCTCTATTAATCTAAGAGGAAAACAAAGTGAAGGGTTAGCGTGAGTTTGAACAGTGTCAGTTGTCACAGGATGTTTTGGCAGTTAAGCCCTGAATGGCAGCAATGACAGACCACAGAGACCTTTAATTGGAGGCATGGAAAACGCAGCTTCCTCACACAAAAGAAAACTATGAAAAAGTTGTTGTGAGTGACATCATGCAATGTGTATGAGCTTTGTTATTGAACAAAAACAAAAAAAAGTGTCCTAAATAAATCAAGTGTTGTTTTACTCACGGACCAGAACGCTCTGAACAGAAATCCACCATTACAACTTGCAGATGTGACCTACACCCAAACGGAGGGAGAAAATAAAGGAGCACTGTATGCGTGGAAAACCTTAATAAGTGTGACGGTGAAAGCAGAAAAATCAATCCAACTACTCTTCTGTCCGTCGCATTCGTTTTTTTAAATGGAGCGTACAAAATTCCTCACATACCAAGTACTGTAGGTCGGCTGGAATGCAGATTGTACTCGGACAAGGCTGCACGATTTCCAGTGTGTGACACTATTCAGTGGATGACGCCTGAGGAAGGAGGGTACCCCAGAATGTAAACAGCACTCCAGATGGATCTGACCTTTGCTAACACAAATTGGCTGACCCCCTTATGACCACAGGGGACAACGGCATTGAAATATTATTGCTGCAGCACACAGACACTATCATTCTACTTTCAATGAAAAGCCACTTTCCCAACGAGCTGTTCTGTTTCATTGTTGCAAATAGAGTCAAGCACTTCATTGCAAAAGGGGGGAAAAACTTACAATGACAGTATTGAGAGAAAAGGGAGCGACCTTGACATGAGACCATTGTGCTCTCGAGGAACACAAAAGGACATTTCTGCGGTTTCAAAATATAAATTGTAGATGATATGATGAATGTGAGCATTATAACACAACCGGATGGGAAGAAAGCACAGATGTGGTTGTCCCCTTAGCAGCTCAATGGATTATATTTAGAGTGTGTTTATAATTTATGCATTCAATCTGCAGCTTCTTCAAGCAATGTAAGCATGTTTTTATATTGAAATCTCAGAGGCCAAACTTCTCTTAACACTACTACAATTCCTAGCACTACTACTACTAATATTCATAATTAATAATAACGTTTTTAGTTTGCATTTATAAGTATAAAAATGTATATAACCTGGCATATACATGTTCTCAAAAGAGGTAATTTTCATAATCCAATTTAAGAAAAATATCCCTTAAAAAGGGTTAGATGTCAATTAATTATTCAAATTTCACACGAATAGTTGGTCAACTGTCATAGATAGTGTTGATGGATCACACTTGCTGCAGTATCCTCATTCCCTTCCCCCCCTTCACGGGCCCGAGAGACTACTTCTGAAATTAAAAGGTCAGAGGTGATTGGCTGTTCTCCTCTGTAGCAAATGAACAGCAGCGGATAATCAACCATCATGACATACACTCTCATAATACCACTGCGACACATCCAGTAGAGGATGTATAAGCGACATTAACATTAGTGTAGCAATATCAAGCCTCACACAGCTATTACTCGTGCTGGTAAACACAATGTCAGTATTGGTGAGATGGTTAATGCAACGCACAAACAGATGTACCCCACTGCTTATAACATTAGCGAGCAAGAAGATTTTATTGTTGGTGAGAGGAGTCTAGGAAATCCAAAATAAAGTTATATAATAAATGCTCTCATATAACATTTAGGCATTCACCGATCCAACTTTTTCAGTCCGATTCCGATGCCGGTGTTTATTTAATAAGCTGCATGCCTTACTGTGAGGAAGAGACTGAGATCATTCTTTCTGACTGGGATCGTTCTCAACATCAACATCAGTCTTGACTCAAACATTACATTCCTAAATTTAAAAAACAAACAAAAAGTTAGCTACAAATTGACTAAATTGTTATGTATTATTAATAATAATAAATATCGTACAACAGCAACTTGGTAAAAGCTTCAAAATGAATGGGAATTACACTTCAAAGTGTAAACCTTTTTTAATACAGCAAGAAATTGGTCAAAACCTAAATGTGGAAATAAAATTCCAGTATATATTGTATATAGTATATAAACATAGAATTGAATTGAACAGAACAGCCTCATTGTCGCAGATACACGATCGAGCTATTTGAGTCAACCCGATATCCGATAGCAGTATTGGTGCATCCCTAAAAACATATTTTATAGCCAAAAGTTAAAGTAAAGACAGAAATACATTTCACAAATGACCTACAGACCATGGTGATAAATGTTAGCTGTCTTGGCACGTGATTTCAGTCTGGCTTTTGTCAATTTAAAACATAAAACACATGACACATGTCATAATAGTTATACATACACCAGCAGAAGACAGCTTAAACATTTGTTAGTGTTATATCAGTGGCTTCCTTGAATAAACAAGCTTTTCTTATGTAAACCTCTTGTTTTTATTGTTAACCCTGACCACATCCATATGCATATCTACACGTCCCAACAGTTTCACAAAAGGGACATCAAGTGTTGATTCTGAGTGGGATCGGCAGTACTAGAAAGCCTTTTACATTATAGGGTATCATTTGATATAAAAATATTTCGTAATGGAAGTTAATTTTAGACCTCTAACTTATTTATAAAAGGGTAGTCTGTGCAGAGGCCGCCGTCAGTGAAAAGATGAAGAGCAGCAGTGCATCTTATTACTTTGTCTTGGAATAGTGATCTTAATCCCCGGCATATAGCGCTTACAGCTGAAAGATAACAGAGCCCCGCCCTCGGCACCCATCTCCTGGCTCTCAGGGGGCTTTGGTACGGCTGCTCCGATAAAGCTCTGGCAATGTGGAGCATTCATAAAATCCCATCATGCCGCTCTTTAGTATTTGACCATGTGCTTGAGTGAGGTTAACTGAAGACAACAAGCTTCACACATGAATATTTTTCTCTCCTTACCCAACAAGAGGGCTGCAGTTAATGGTGGATGTCACTGTTGTTCTTGTTTCCTAATATGGTTCAAACGTGTATTTTCTATTTGCGGATGCAGGGCTAAGAGAAGGAATGAGACACTTCTATATGGCTCTTGATCTGGGGGAATGACAATTTGCAGATATTTTCTTTTTTAAATGGCAATTTCCACCCATATATGGATTAAAGAAACTGAAAATAGCTATGACACTGTTCTGGAAACCCCTGATACTACTGACACGTCCCCTCTGCTCCTGATCCAAGAGGCTACAGGTAACCACTTTGGGCTCTTCTGTTACAGCGCTGCCTAACAAGTCACCTTGCAGTACAGTATCAGGTTCTACGTTACCACGGCAACACAACGATTATGTTCGCCTCTCTTGCTCACGCCCGACTCTCGTCCCCCCAAGAAACACTCATCTTGTCACCACACCGAGTTGACAAAGCAGGCATATTACAATAGGCATTGTTAGATTGATCTAAAGAAAGCTCGAGCCCCTTGGCAAGGTGAATCAGGCAACATCAAACAGATCACTGTGTCTATGGATTTGGAAAAAGATGCAGAAAGTTAAACAGATTTGTTTAACCATATGACTGAGTGGAGTAAAAGTTCCTTTAAACATTGAAATGTGAATATTTTACTGGAATGGTGCTTTTATGAAATATATCCTAATTTGACAAGCTTGTATTGCAACAGATAGAAACGTCAAAAATAGCCTAAAATAAACACATACAGTACACAGCCCGTCTATTCTATATACTACTATACAGAATAGTATTTGTATTCCATATGCAGGTACTCTTTTACTGAATTAAAACATTAGCTGTTGGTCCCACTACTTGTATACAAATATACAAAATATGATTTTAAATTAATGTGCAATTACTGTATTTTCCGTCTTTAACACTTAAAGACGAAAGGAAAAGCAATTGTCAAAATCGATTGCACCCATTTCCACCGTTCTAATTACGCCCAGAAACTGCTGGAATGTCCTTATGTAAAGTGAATCTAAAAGAATAAGTTACAACTATTTTATCTATCCATCACATCTGCCCTAGCCTTAAGCTAAGTCAGTAATATACCATTAGTATCACATTGTTCTTTGGGATCAAACTAGGCCTCTGTCACACGCCTGATTTAAATGTTTGTCCAAACTAGGAGCCAATGACAGATGAGTGAATCTGATGATGTTAAACATTTCTCAAGATTAAATAGTTTCACAAAATAGAGCCTGCACTTCTCAGTGTTAGCTCCTTCACAAACTACACATTATTCCGTTTTTCTTTTCTGTCTCTGTCTAAGGTGAGCCATTTGAGAAATGGTAATTTGAGGGCTCTACTTAAAAAGCAGGTATGCCAGCGCCAGTCTGTCGCACTTCTAACAACATGGTGTAAATGCAATAAAAAAGCAAATCAGCAGTTTCAATTTGAAGTTGAAGATCAAAGGGGGCACACTTGTGATCAACACCTGGGAAGAATCCTATCTAAAGGTGCAGTACACTTATCATAATCCATGTGTACTACGATGCGGAAATGTGAGCCACTGTGTACCCATAGCTTATTACAAACATCTGTAAAAAGTACTCTGATATGCAGAGTGACATTTCCTAGTGCACCTCTGAAGCATCAACTGAGGGCATAATTACAATTCTCACGGCTAGTTAAAGTTGTATATAATTAACCATGGCAATAAGTTCTGTAGCATCTTATTTCATACACAAGTTCCTGCATTTCACAGCTTATTTCCATATAAAAACAGTATAGATTCTCACAATAGTTAAGATAAAACAACATAATGGCCATTTTGCTATGGTCAGTAACTGTCCTGTCTAACTTCTATATATAAATAATAAACCCCAGAAATCCATTTTAATAAAATGAGTGGAGGTAAACACTCAGGCTTACAATGAGTAGAGACGACCTGATATGTTAATACAGTATATAGCAGCAGAGAGCTGTAGGACTCTGCAGAGGGCCTAAATAAGCCTAAAAGTGGCTTCATCATAAATGTACCCAGAATCATAGCATGAAATATTTAGGATATGATGCATGCTAACAGTAGTGCAGGTACAAGTACATACTTCAGTCACATTAGGTAGCTTAGCCGGGAGTTGCAGGAGGAATGAGGGCATGTTTCACATTACTAGATTCTACCGAGTGCTATGTTTTTGCTGTGATGCCAACAATTTGAGAAGTTCAAATAAAACATCTTTAAAACTGCAAGATAATGTGTAGTCCTATTTATAATAATAAGTAGTATAACAGAAAACAATAGATATAGATAACAGAATGCATAAATACAACAATACTTTAGTGATGATATTACCGTCCGTGCCAATTCATTTAAAACAATTGGCTCAACATTATCATAGTGTGCAGTACAAATCCGATCTCGGTTGAGTTGTTGTAGCAACATTAATGTTGTTGTTTGTTATCTGCAGGCTGTGAATCGACACCTATTATATAATATGTTAAACACAATTGTACTTACAATGGAATGAGCTCAGAGGAAGGAAAACTGAATGACAGCATAGTTTTTCCTGTCCCCCTTCACACTGGAGACTAGAAAGATAGGATTCTGATGCATCATGAGAAGGACTGATAAGATATTATCCTGACATCTACTGTAACTATTACAACCTTCTATTACAGGCTGACAAGGACAGCTGTGCAGAAGTGAAAATAGCTCCATGTAGTACATGACAGTCATTCCAGAGGATAACAGATTTAGAAACTATGCTCTATTTCGGTATGTCGTTCATTCATGAATAAAAAAAAGCTAAACAAGTCAATTACCACACAATAGATACTCAATAGATGTTTACATTATAATATATCTACATATATACTATTGTGTAAACTTGTGAAATAGTCCAACAAATTCCATAAACCTCCATGAAGTTTGACACCGTTTACTTTTTGAAGGGCACATACAAACCAACAGTAGTCCTAAATGTACTGAGGTTAAGCCTGACACTAAGTTGAATTATGCAGTTTGTGCAAACGTTAGTCCCATGCCAGGCCTAATAATACACTGACCAGAGCATGCAAGGCACTGCCGATACAGCAGCAGTTGAGGCCTCCATTTCTGTGCCTCGCCCAGAAAATCCTCTCAGGTCACCCCTCTCTGCAGGCCTCTAAACTTAGCTCAGCCCAGAAACAGACCAGATCAGAGGATGTGAGCCTGCTGCTGGGTCGCGTGGCAATCCCTCAAAGGGTGCAAAGATATGTGACAACTGCTCGCATCACCCCACGGACAGCATGAAACCACAACAACAGTTTAAATCCCCACTAGTATTAGCGGTAGCCAAGACCTACAGACGACAGGAAACAAGGAGCATATACTCTGTCGGTGACTTAGAAAGGGCAAAGAATTACATAATTAAATTAAATTACAGTTGTCAAGGCACATGCCTCTTTTAGACCTAGATTCAGATGAGTCAGTGAGGGTGAAACTCTTCATTTCTATACACCTGTGCAAATCACCTTGGTCATGGTCAAAGCCAAAGAGGATGCAGAACAAAATTCTCTGTAGCAAGTAAACTCTTTTTAAATGTAACTGTGATTGACCTTGGTGTCAAAAAAACATTGTGCGTGTTCCAGACAGTATTTCAATACCCACATTTTTTTACCTCTTTGTCTTCTTTGAATCCTAGACGAGAGCTATGGGGCTGTCTAAGCCAACAAACAACACAAAATATTATTTTTTAGTATAGCTAAATAGCTGAGGAAAGACCAACGACAGAACTCTTATAACGCAGGTCAAATCTCGTGTGGACAGTCGGCCATTTTGGGGGTTAAGTATTCTTTTAAGGCTGTGATAATATGAAGGGGGTGGTTATTATTTCTATATCACTTACTCACCCTGTGTTACCTTAGTCCTTGAAGAAAACTTTGTTCCTAGTAAAGACCAGGTATCCTGGAAGCTATGTATGAGCTTAGCATGATGTGGTTCTTCATGAGACAAGACAAGGATGACATGGTTAAAGGAATACTTAACCCACAAAATGACCATTTGTATATCAATCACTCAGCCCGCGTTACCTTGAATTCTTGAAGAAAACGTTGTTTTTCTTACATGCCCCAACAGAGAACGAAGAATCAAAAAATGTCTTGATAAAGTGAAGCAAATGAGGGGCTGCGTTTAACAATAGCAAAACTATAACAAAACATCTGTTTACAAACTCTCACACAACTCGTGCAGTCTAACTCATGACCCATTGATCCAGTCGTATGCTAACTACTTCCCAAAACATCAATTTTCGCAAAAGATTTCTTCAGGAATTCAATGTAACACGGGTGAGTAATTGATATACAAATGATCATTTTGTGGGTGAAGTATTACTTTAGCCATGTCCTCAGTGTCTTGACTCATGGAGAACTACAGCATGCTAAGCTCATTCATAGCTTCCAGGCTAGCTTGGTTACCTGGTCAATACTAGGGATGATTGTAACACAGTTTCCAGTAGATGAATAGGCTTTTGCATGCTCACTGACTGGTGTTTTACATTGATCCCGCCATTCTATTTAATAAAGAATCACTCAACCAGCTACAGGGAATTTGATTGGTTGGTGTGTGTTGAACAGAGTTCATGACTCTGTAGTAGAGTGGACAGATGTGTGTGCACATGATACTGGAGGTCAGATATGTGCACTGGATAATGTGTTAGAACATCAATGGTGTTACCCAGTGATCAGGATCTGGTTGTAACCAGTTCCAGGATCAATTAGTATGCAGCAACAAATAGAACTGCCATGCAAATGTGATTTCAGGACTCTTTTAGTCAATACAACAGTTCAGCAGCTGGGAGATTTACAATCTTTACTGATGTAAGCAATGAAATGTATTCATATAGTAAATACTGTGTATTGTACATAGTTTTTGTTACAGGATCACTACCAAAGACACCAGCGAGAGCTCCTCTGAGTCCTTTATGATCACAATGGTCATGATTACTGAAGTCTTAGTAAGGCATGATCTTGCCAAGGGCATCAACACTGCCATGACTACCGGCAGTGTGTATACTTACACCTAAGACAGTCAAGGAGCCTTAGATTATGAATTCAGACAGTGAACATGAATCATGCAATTAATTATAGTGGCTTAGTCTGTAGAACTAAGACGCACCTGAATGGTGGATGGATTAAACAAAAACAATGTCAGATGTGTTCAGCGATGCTAACATACAGATATATTCACTGAAGTGTGACTACAGAAAACAGGACTGTACCTTTTCCTTTACATTTATGCCGATATGGAGCTTGAGTCTGCCCTCTCACTGGTTTTTAAAATAGATGCACTCACTCACAGACAAACAGGTTGTTCATAGTCCAGGAACAGAGTTGAAAGGTTACAGAGAGGTTTAAAACAAGGTTTTTAGTGTCCAGTACAACCACACGGAGATACATTATCATCAACAACCTTTCCATACATAGATAGAGTAAATACATAAACAAATATAAGAGCCGTCAAGAGATTAAAAAAATTAATTACACGCTTTGTGATTAATTAATCAGTTAAACAGTCTTTTTAACTTTATTAACATACATTTACATGAACAACTGACCGGTTGGAATTGTGAGACGCACGGTGTCAGAGGGGTGGGTGGCTAAATTCACTCTGCTGGTGTCAGTGCTCTGACCGAAAGACTGCTCCATTTCCGTTATCCATTATATGTGTCAACTATTTAATCATTTGCTCTATAAAAAGTCAGAAAATAGTGGAAAAATACCCAGCCCAAGATGACGTCATCAAAATACTTGTTTTGTCCAATAAAAAGTTCAAACACCAAAGATAATCCTTACAACTGAGAGCTGAGATGTTGCTGTTGATCTACTAATGATTTCAGCTCTAATGTACAAATTAAGATGCTCTTGTTTTAGTATCTGCAGTAATGTCATCATAATTAAGACCTGTCAAGACTTCTGGAGATGTTGGATGAAAGCATGTAAAAATACAACAGTGACATATTAAGATATAGCCTTTGGCGTTTGAAACATCTCATCAGTTGAATGCTACAGTATCTGACAGAGAGACAGTGGAAGCCCCGAGCTGGCATGCTGTGATCTAGCCTGGTCAGTCTTGTTTCTGACCATCTGTCGTTGAAGCCCCTTGTGATAATAACACCTCCTGTGTACATTACCTCCGGTGTTTACTAAAATCCCTCTATGATGCATCCTTTGAAAAGATATATTTTGACAACACAGGACTCAACCTGTAAGGATTACTTCTGACGACTGTCAGGAGGAGCCTGCAGAGATGGTTTCAGAGGGCTCCTTTTTATAATTTTAGCACCACACACACACACACACACACACACACGCACACACACACACACACACACACACACACACACGTAACTAGATTAAGCCAATTTTCCTTTCTCAAGGTTAAAATATTTCCTATACTTTACAATATAATGTAATATAACACACTACACCACAGATATGTTTTTAAGTCTTTGAAGTTCAAGTAAGGTCTAAGTTTAAGGTAAGCACGTTTTTTAAGACGTGAAAAGGGGTTTTCCGATCCATCAATGCTAGTATAAAAATGTAAATAGCACAATGTGCAAAATCAAACAAAAAACGTATTTTGTGCGATTTCAGCTTCTGTATTTATGTGTACACTAATTAAATAAAAAGTTAATCCCTCTCAATCTGAATTTTTCCATTTTATTCTGGTGCCAGCAGTGTGCATTAGTTTTTCAAGAAGTTGTGCTCATTCTGGTTATGTTATTAATTATTCATGACAGTTTGGCAGGGCACCAAAATGGAAAAACACTATCACATTTTGTCAATATTTATGGGTCACCATGTTAAGCCTTGTCAGTTTTGTGATTTTAAGTCTCAAGTAAGTCGAGTCTCACAGCACACGAGTCTTAAAAACAACAAAACTGATCATTTTATGGCCTCAAGAAGGTAGTACCTGTCTTCATCCTTTACACAGGGTGTAGTTTGTGTGTGTTACTTTTCAATCCAGTGTTTGAATATTGAAAGATTTATGTAATTCTGTTTAATAAATAAAAACTATGGCACACATAGTAGTCTATTTCCATACAGTATCTGACCTACTATCCAGTCCTGAATGCTGTCTGTCAGACTAGGATTTCCAAATGAAGACGGTAAAATTGGAGCCAATTCCACAACATACTGTATTCCCAGAATCAAGTCATAAATGTTAAAGCCACATCGCCACAATTGTTGTACCTGGTCTGACCAATTTGTTTCCTCGTCTCAGGTACAACTTGATAAGTAGTTATGTGAGAAGAGGGTGAAGTTTGAGTTACTGGCAAAGCTTTGATAATACCACATCAATCACTGAAGTGGCAGTCAAACTCCCCAATACTTAACTATATTTAAGTGTACAACAAAGGGCAAGCACGGATCCAGCTGCATGATCTGATAGGGGTTAAAACCTCTGCTGCCCTTACAAGTAAAGCTGAGACAGCGAAAGTACGGGCTCTTTAAGTCCAGAAATAAAGAACAGGTGTCTAAACATCTTTGTTCCTGTGTGAAATAGTAGAACAATAATAACCCTCTGATAAAAATTAAAGTAGCTACATGAGTAAGCTCTCCAACTTATTTCAAACTCTTAGGTTTATCCATGACATGCATGTAAAAATAAGCTCCAACATTTACAGCACAGCATAACATATTTTAAAGCTTTAAGAAAAGTCTAATATTTTATCATCTTTGGCAAAACAAATGAGAAGATTATGTATATGAAATTAAATGACTTATCACTGAATTATATAATCGTCAGGACAACCTGTAACTACAAATGAACATTTTATAAAAGAAAAATGTATTTATGTAGGCCTACAGGCAGATAGATTATTCATTTCCAGCCAACACGATGGCGCAGGTTACACCCCTGTTGGCGAATGACTCAATGTGCATCATCCAAAGAGGCTTTGCTTTAATTTAACATTATAGATATTTACAATACATTTAACTGCCAACCTGAGTCATCTAAAATTAACAGGATAAAAAAAGAAATGAGAATGAACGGGCAAGAAAGAGGCAGCAAATAGTGCAACTTAACTATGAAAACACAAAGCATTAATGTAATTATTTGCAACTTGATGATTTACCAGTTATGTGTAGGGAGCTACACTTACAGGACTCAATATTTAATAAACAGGGATGAAAAGGGATTCATTTAGGACATCAGTCTCATAAATGGATCAATCATAGGTGGGACACATGTTCAGTAACCCTGCATCAAAGTACTGAGCACTGGGCATGTTGCGGTGTAACATGTGTTCAATGTAATGTTTATTCTTGTATCCTAAGGCTAGTGCAGACATAAATTATATTTCACAGGTAAAGATAAAATAACCAAAAGTCACCCTTGAATCTTAATTAGTTTCCCCCCCATGACAAAGTCCTTTTAAAAAAAGACTGTCGATAACCATCAAGAGGAAAAAAGGGGATTTTACCAAGGATCTACATGACAAACACTGAAACTGATATATTCTGAAGTAACTGAATACCTTATCAAAGCCGAGCACAACATCACACATGGCACAGAGGCCTATTGACTATCAGTAGCCTGAAGGGGCCTTGTGATGGAGTTTCAGTCAGAATCATAGTACAAAGTACAACCAAAGTACAACACACTGGGAGATATTTTCCTTTAATCTCTGGTTGTGGGTTTTGGATACAGCACCTATCCACTTACAGGGCTGTATTCAGATCAAACAAAAATAGTTTCTGTTTGACCAGACTTCAGGCACACTCAAACTGGCCAAGCTAAAGGGAGTGGAAATATATCCTGATCTTAGTAGCTTGTGCAAATACAGTGTAAAGGCAAAACAAAGTTACATCTTTTATGCTCCTAGACCTGCCTGTATTTTCTGTTTTCAGTGCTGACCCAGCAACTATCATCGTGCAACATAAAAGGCCATTGACATGTAAATCCAAATGACACCATTTACAATCGGAAATGTAGCCTGAAATTAGAATACACCACATAGTCCAATTGTTCCTTCCCTTTTCATGTCTTGTACTGCGACCCTTCTTATGGCCAACTACTGCTCGCCAGTTTTTATGATTTTCTAAATGTAACAAGAATGTTTGAAACATTAAAAAAAGAAGGTATATAAAAACAATTATAAGAGCACTTGTAACTGCTGACTACTTGAGGAAACGATTTTCTCAAAGTCGATCTTTTGATTAAGCCTGCCGTTTATCTCTTTATTGTTTGTTCAGTATTTAGACTGTATATGAATCTTTGTGAAAAGATACAAGATTCGATTGATACTCTCTGACAAATTCTTGATTTTAAGCCTCCTAGCTCTTTGATGTATTATTTATTCTTTTCAGGTCATGGTCTGACTAACAAACAGCTGGAACAGACTAGTGTGATCCAGTTTGAAATGATCCATATAGCTATTATATACAATCTTAGGAAATAAATAAGCAAAATCAAATACTCATGGCCACCCTCGGAGCTCAGCTTAGTGAGTGCATCAAAATGATAGCACCAGAGTGTTAGACACACACACACACACACACACACACACACACACACACACACACACACACACACACACACACACACACACACACACACACACACCCCTATATCAAAGAGCCCTTCTTGAAGCTTTGCATAGCAAACAGGTGCTAGATTAAATCAGAAGGGTAGAGACAAAAGCTCAGTGTCTGTTACTTGGCTTGTCACCACAGAAGTCAAGTCAAAGCCTGAAACGATAAAACTTGGACTTGTGTTTAAAAAGCAAGAGGAGAGAAAAGACAAACCTGAATGCTAAATCTAGTGTAGCAACGGTGATTTCCAGCACTCAATAAATGCATGATATGTGTACTAATAATCAACTTTATTGAATTAAACCAATCGGCACACTCAGTATACTTGAAAATTGTGATTAGACATCACAGCAGATAAATTAACTAAAGCATGGCATGGGGATGGTCGATTCATGGTTTTGTCTAAGAAATTCGAGAAAATAGTGAGATGTGTTGCTTATAATTTTCCCAGAGCCCAAAGAGACATCTTAATAAAGCTGGATATATCCAACCAAGAGTCCAAAACCCAAAGATATTCAGTTTATTATTTAGGGTAAATACCAAAGACATGCATAAGCTCTTCACATTTGACAAGCTGGAAGCATCAAACGTTTTCTCTTGCAAAAACGATTAATCAAGCACCAAAACATTACATAAAATGTTTCAAGGTTAGACAAAAAGCTTTATAACATTATCTAGTTATGTTTAATGTGATAGCCTCGCTCAATAACTGACTTTTTTGCAGGTGGGTTCACTAGACCTATTACCCCGATGTGTGTAGTTAGAAGAGAAGTCCCTGACAGCGTGATCGTAAATATTGCATTAAGGTTTAGGGCACAGGCTGTTCTGAGAACAAAAGGAGTAAATCAACAACAAAGTCATGTGCAGGACAGGTCTGCACCTGTACAGCTGGGTGCTGCAGGCCATGACATCACGCAGAGAAACACAATCCCCAGACAGACCTGATGTGAGCAATAGCAGCCCGAAGGAGCATGGTCATAGCCAGCAACAGTGAAAACTAAATTGTCCTATTATCTTACAGAAACAAATCTGTAGCTTTTAATTTTTTCATCTGGTGTTATTATGAATACATGTTCAAGCACAACATGTTGGCTGTTTCCTTGTGTCCAGTGCTTTTCTGTCAAGGTTAGTGTCACACTTTCATGCAGAGCTGCATCTTGAGAGCAGCCTGACCAATGAATTGTCTACTTGTATCCTGCCTCATCTGTTCAACGTCAGTCTCAGCAGCGTCTCATGTATACGAAAGCCTCCCTTAACACATCAATCATGAAAAGCACACAGAGGTTATCTATGACTCTGAATTTGTAGCTTAAGAAATTTTGAATTCTTCACCCTTGGTTTTTGGATAAAATGGTTAAGACGTTTCAAGGATGAAGCCAAGCCAGGACTTTTCCATGCTTTTATCCACAGAGTAAAACGATTACCTGGAATATGATTACAGGACTGGGTGACTGCAACCATCACACAACAAACTCACAAGTAAACCAATGTGTAAATTACAACTCCGATCATTTAGAAAGAATCGAAGACCTTATGGGTTATTCTAAAACGTGTCTGAGGCAGGACACTTACATTTTGTGGGTGAGATCATACATACTAATGTACTCCAAACTGTTACTGGTTATCAATTTAAACTGTAATATGCTCACCTGTTTTCCTATTATCAATAAGTGACATTGATGTCACCTTCAGGGATGGACATAATAAAAGCAACAGCTGTGCAATGTAATAATCCAATATCGTAGCTCTGAAATAAATACAGAAATGATGTACCTTTTCTGTTCAAGTCTGCGTCAGTGAGGCACTGTTTCAACACGGGGGTGATTGACTAAGGGCCATAGTTTGCTTTGAGATTGCGTTACATTGAAGAGGATGCTTTTATTGTGTCCACCCTGCAAGATCTCACCATCTTATACTGCACCCACATCTCAAAGTACACTGCAGTAAATGTTACCATATGATGATGGATTGGGTTCCCCCTAGTGGCCTCCTGAACGCACCTCTGTCAACATCCTGGATTTTTGTTTGTGGAATGGAACAAATCCGGCCGTGACCTGAACCATAGCACAATAATGACGAAATATATCAGATCCGTGTGCAGCCATGTTGGGGAGACCAGGTAGGACAGCATCATGGCAATGTAGAAGGGTATGCACTTCTATGAAGTCTTTCTTGGCAGCATAGAAAAGAAAGTGATTTAGATCTGAGCTAAAACAGCTAAATGTTTCCCCTCCATAGAAAAAAAAGGTGTTCAGTTTACATTCCTTAAATGAAGATTTATTCAAATCACAGCACTTGCTGCACACAAATATATTACAACCAGTAACAAGGGCAGAAGAAAATAACTGCCTTTCTGAGCACATTTAACTACCTTCTTTAGAATAATTGTTTCTGGACACAGGAAGATTAACATTAATGAAGTTATGCCTAAATGCAAACTTGCATTCTAACATAAAGTGGGCTGTTACAAATTCATGTTGTCATTTTCCTGACCCACATTACCCACAATTTTGAGGATGGAGTGGACTAATCTTTCCAGCCACATACAATGAGAGGATTTGCTGGCTTTCTGTTTCATGTCACTGTAAATTGAATAGAGGCTTTAGACCAGCGGTCCCCAACCTTTTTAGCGCCATGGACCAGTTTCATGTAAGACAATATCTTCACGGACCGGCCTTCAAAGTGTGTGTGTGGGGCATAAAAAAACTCACCATTACGCTGAATTAGTGGGAGCCCTGAGCTTGTGTCTCTGCAACGAGCCGGTCCAATATAGGGGTATCAATTCTTCACCAATAGTAAAAGGTTTCTTCTCTTAGCGATACAGTTAGTCACTAAGTATGACGCTCTCAGTGCACTCGCATGTGTTGATGTGGTGGCCATCAGTAATTGTTTATGTCCTTCTTGTTCATGTTTTTTTCTTTCAAAAAACTCCAAGGGCTTGTCTTTTAACGCCGGATGCCGGCGAAGCCGTTATGAAGGCTTCGTTGCCTGTGTATTATGCAGAGCGGCGCATGAGAATCACCTGTAAACACATATTTTAAGTAGGACTCCTGATGTTGTCTTTTAAATGTCTCCTCATTGGGTCTTTTCCCATTTCCAAAAAAGCTCTTGAAAGACGTTTGTTTTCCACTCATTGTTGCTTGTGGACTTAATTTTTGAAGTAAAGTATCACAAGACTGAGATGAGCGTCTTGACCTCTGGTCTTGACATGTGTCAAGAGACACAGACACACATATCCGGTGATTTTTCAAAATAAAACCTCTTTCAAAATAAAATATTTTTTTATTCAATCTTTTTGTGCGGCCCGGTACCGGTCCGCGGACCGGTGGTTGGGGACCACTGCTTTAGACCATGGGTCAGAAAAACACAGGCCCACTGAAGACATTGCTCTGGGCTCTGGGAATTGCATTTCTCATTACAAAAAAGTAATTAATCAATAATAATGAATGTCACTTTTTTAATGCCAACTCATTATACAAATTCTCCAATGTTGTGTAATTTAAAAAGGTCTATGACGCTCTTAAAGTTAATTACATACCAGATCTGATGTATTAGTTTGTAATAATAAGACCAACTGACTGCTCCACTTACCATCATTTAATTAGCCTATTAAGATAAAAGTGAGGGGGGCATGCAGCTGACCCGCCTCTCTCTCTCTCTCTCTCTCTCTCTCTCACACACACACACACACACACACACACACACACACACACACACACACACACACACACACACACACACACACATTGGATTAAAACAGCACTGCCATATTACTAATTATTCTTCAAACACATAGAAAGATGATTGTGGGCCATCAAAACAATACTGTTGAAACCATTCAATTAATAAAGTCATTCATCTGAAAATGAATTGGCAACTATTTTGATAATCAATCGTTTGAGTCACTTTTTGAGGAAAAATGTAAGACATTCGCGGGTACCAGCTTCCTTCATCTTTTCTTTGTTTATATATCATTACAAACCGAATATATCTTTGGCTTTTGCACGGCTGGCCAGCTCTGACTGTGTTTATTGGTGGGAACCCTTTGAAGGACCATGTCCTTGTCACTGCACTACATGATTATAGTGCCTACAAGGAGTGTGTGGGGTGAGGGGGAATATCATAGAGTTATATGCCCCCCAGCTGACCTCCTCACTGGCAGGTGAAACGACGTGAGTGGCTGTGTAAAGCACGAGGCATGTGGCAAGTGTTTAAAATGTGTTCAGACTTGAGGCTACATGAAGCTAATTTTAGATGCAGCACAATTGCATGCAAGCTGTGAATTGAGGTGAAAACACATCCTCTTGAGTTGAAAAGGTTTTAACTTGAGCGAAACATTTCCACTTGTTCCAGCCTGTATGACTCACATCTTGAATGCAGTATTAAAAGGCAGTATGCTAGCAAGTGTTGTATGGTAAATAAGTTACATTCAGGGAGGTCACTTAAATAGAAATACTGGTTGATCAATTTAAGTTCAACATATTAGCAATAAATAATCCTCTCTGAGACAAAGATTCATTTAAGATCATATTTTGAGAATGACTCCATTCAGGTTTATGAGCATGTGATTCAATTAAGCTACACATGTTTTGAACTTTTGAACAAGAGTGCAAGACATGACCAGGGTCTGGGGCAAAATCAAAACAGTACAATAATTCAACCTGTGCACAGAAATTGTAAAACATAAAATAAAATTGGGCTACGTCAAAATAAATAACAGCATCTCAAGTCAAGAGACAACATTTGCTTTGAGAGTTAGCCTGAACTCAAAACAGTTAACACTATCCGCCATCAGTGGTACATTACCATTAAGAATACGAGTTAGCAGATAAAGTTAAATATAAAAGTCAGCTAAGTTATGAGTTGGAGACAAATGTATCACAATGCTTATTGTACGGTTTAAGATATAAACATATAAAAGCATTAGTAACGTTAAATTAACTTTTTTTTACATCCTTCGCAATTGCAACTGCGTAGCGTTACGTAACGTTAGCTAGCTTACGTACCATTATGTATAGATCGTGTGCATGTGACGTCATGCTTATTTCCCAACCCGGAATTCAGCCATCTTGGTTGTATATACACAACCAAGACTGTGGCCATTCATGTGTGAGTTGCTGCAACGCTTCGTAATTTTCTTTGTATTTAAACGTCTAAGATTGAAAGAAAATGCCAACCTTGTGCGTAGTGTATAATTGTGGTCATAACGCTACTCGTGACCCAGAGAAACGGTTCTTTAGATTTCCTACAATCATCAAAAACAACGATCCACAAAAGAGGGATGAATTGCTGTCAACCGAACGCCGTAAGCTGGTTTAGCAACATAACTCGTGAGGATTTAACAGAAGAAAAAGCACAATTCACCTGTGTGTGTGGCGTCCACTTTATATCTGGTAAGAGCTCATGCTAAAGCTATGTTTTCAATGTTTACGTTAAACATTTGTGCTTATGATATACCCAAACATTGTAAGACCTTACTTCTCGTCATTAGGAGAAGTGGCAAAGCTTTATGATAGCAGCCATTTGCTCTTTTCTTCTGTGCATGTTTTTTTTTTACTTATTCTTGAGTCTATTTCACTTGCGTAAAGCAAAGCACCAATGTGAGAACAGTGTGCGAGGATAACATTGCCGCTCTTCTCACTCACAAACCACGGCTTGTATCTCGAGCTCTTTGAGGGTGATTTACACGGGCATGGACGAGCACCCTGTCATCTTTCACTGATTTGGTAAGAAGAAACAAAGAAATTATAAGCATCTAAGCTCTTGTATGCCTTAATTTGTGCGTTGGTTGCCCACGACGTTTGTAGCACAAGGTAGTTCACAATATCCGGATATTCAATCGGCGGTAATGAATCTAAATCCTCAATATAATCCGACGGCTTTAGCGTGTACGGGTCAAGGCCGCAAATTTTGACTTTTTCTCTGAATCTTGCCTTTGCAGAGGACTCCAGAGAGTCAGAATACTTTGAAGAAGTTGGAGTTGTAGTTGTTCACTTTAGACGCCATTGTTGATTTGTTTTCCAACCAACATGGTGTCACACGCATACGTCACACAGTTTTGTCACGTGTTTGCACACTATCTATAGCAGTCAGAGCTAAAATTAAGCATTGTTTTTAAATACAACATAAAATAAAATAATTTTAAAAACCTCATAGCTAGTTTGACACTCACCGCAGTTGTGAAGACATTTCAGGAACCTTGTAGACTTTTCTGTCCTTCTGGATGGAAAGATATTCTGTTTGCGGCACAAAACTTCCAAAATTTCGTCAATGTAACAAATATGGCAGCCGGAAGTGACATGTATGTTAATAATCAAACATGTTAAAATCATGAAGTCAATGATATGTGTATTGTATTAATTGTTTTTAGTATGTATCTTTTTATATATTTACGTATACACTGGTTATATATGATCAGTTTTGTTTGTACATATTTTTCTATGAAGAAAGTGGGCAGAACTAAATAATTAAATAAAAATACGACGCAAACAACAGATACAAACAGGCACAGAACAAGATACAAGATAAGGTACAAACAGTGCAATAACAAACATGTAGGACATTAATAGAAATATACAAGTAGTGTAAATATAAATGCAGGTAGTTTAAATAAATGTAAACAATAAAATAATAATGTATTATATTTCTAAACATTATTATCACAAGATTATTACACTCTTTCTCTTTAAAAGGAAAAAGCCTCACTAACTGGAAGACACTAGTTAATGATGGAAACAGTTAAGTATTTCTATCTATCTATCGATCTAGTATCTAGAGGGCATCTAGAATACATTATTTATTTTA
Source organism: Cottoperca gobio (assembly GCF_900634415.1). Taxonomy (NCBI): domain Eukaryota; kingdom Metazoa; phylum Chordata; class Actinopteri; order Perciformes; family Bovichtidae; genus Cottoperca; species Cottoperca gobio. The sequence continues at coordinate 15,988,072 of NC_041360.1, forward strand.
TTTATTATGCCTAATCTTCATATAATCCTGGGATTAAGGGGAGTATTTATTACTGTTGTTATATCCTGCAGCCTGATCATTAAGGTCTTTAACACCCGGTAGGCCAAGTGCAGTTTTTTAAAACAGAGCACCAGTGCCATCTATTGAAATATATTTGAAAACGCAAGTTCACAAAGGTCTGAATATAGTGACTCAAAACTGAGTTTAGGCCTCTCTGTCTGCTGCCTACATCAGTCATCAGAAGAAGAAAAAAAAAAGAGGCCACTTTTTATTTTATTTTAACTTGTACCACCAATGAAGTGAAGATTTAAAATTGACTAACATGTATTTTAGGGGCTATGTAAATATATCACTAACAGATCATGGATTTGATGTGCTTCATTCTGAAGATGCAAAACATAAGAACATTTACATACACCTGTTGAAAATAAATATATTACTATTAATAAAAACCAGGACAAAATACAGTAATATCTGTTAGGTAATCTATTAAAATATTACAAAAAGGCTTTTGGTTTAAAAAAAAAAAAATGGTAATAATTGTTGCTTGATAATTAATATGGGTATTGTTTTTATTCTCACATTCAGGCTCCTTTGATATAAGACGGCCTGAGAATAAGACCAGGGAAGGTGGAATTACTCATTCAAAAAAAGCAGAATGAGCAGAGAGGTATGTTAAATTCAAACACGCTACAAAACAGAGAAGAATGTACAGAATTTACATGACTCAAGATGTACAGAATAAACATCCTTATCTGTGTAAAAATCGAATATAACTCACTAGATGAAGGTATTTTGAAGCTCTTAAAAGCTCTTTCAGACCTAACACAACTGAACACCCACGTAACAAATAATAATTTTAGAGCCTGTGTGTTTTATCTTGAGGGGGAAGCATGTCTCCAGCCCTTCAAAGAACTAATCTCCCACCCCCCTTCATCATTACTTTATAGAGAATGACTACACCTACTAGGAAAATGGCTAAAAATGCACATGACCCTCCTGGAAACAGGAATAATGCACACTGCACCTTGCTTTGAAGAGTGTTTCAATCTTATTTCATTGGCTTACACATTCAAAAATGTATGCCATTCTATACATCCCTATGTATATTCCTTTATATTTTTTCACAATCACAAATTAAATATCAAACCATTTGAGTGTCACAGATTATATTATTTATATAATTATATATTAAAAAAAAGAAATGTTGCAAAAATAACAAAGGAATTATTTTAAATATGTATAAAAAAGACAATTGCCAGTGGTACTTAGCAGGACACGACTATGATATGTGTTTTTATTCATTGGGAATATAGTTATATATTCTTTTCAAAAAAATACTGCAGTCCCCTATATTTTGCGATTCTCTGCATGTACAAAAGGCAAAGAGCAAGAGTGGGGGATCTAAGCCATTTTGGTGTATCTCACACTCAGTGGGTGAGAGTTGGCAGCCCTGTCATGTTCAACCAATAGTGGAAAAGTTTTTTATTTCTCTTTCTTTGTGTGAATCCTAAGGGAACAGCACCTCTCTGAGGAAGCACTGGCTAAGCAGAGTAGCACTGGAGGGCATCCGCAACATACGATGCACGGTCAGCGCTTAATGACCAATGAGAAGTAAATCAGAGCGAAGTCGGTGCTGGTGATTCAGTTTCTGTGTTCAAGAGGTTTTATGATAAAGAAGAAATGAGATGACTCAAATTTATCAAAACATGTTGTCAGAGCAACAAGTCTTTACAGAAAACCTACAAAATGCTTATTTACACTTCAAGGATAATGACCAAAACTCTGATACATAACCTTGTTTATTAGGAATTAACTGACTTATAGGAATGGAAAAATGTCAATATATGATTTTAGATACATGTGAGTCATTGAGAAATAATCAAGACCTTCTAATTAGCAAATACATGATTTTCATAATGAGGATTTAAATACCTTTACATGTTGAATATGCTATACAATTCAATTCAATTAGATGCCTACACCTGAAAACAATCAATATATTTTGCTTTGGAAACCATGAGCAAAGGAGTGAAGCCTTTGCATTAAAATTGTGTAGATACTTTTAGCATTCAATTAGTTTGAGGTAAATTTGAGTTTTCTAGATTAAGCCAATATTGATATTATGCAAGTGCACAGTTTGCCATACAATTAAACCTTTGGTTTTCGAGAACCTTTAATCTCCTTTATGATGGATCTTGCCGGTGCTCTACTGTATTTCATAGCCATAGGCTATGTTCAAGGTGGTCCCTTACTTAAACTAAAACAAATTGCTGTTTGTAACCATAGTGCCGTTCCAGTTAATGTGTGTGCATTAGGTGTTGATTAGAACAAGAACACACGGTTTTTCTAATATTAACAAATCAATCCTCTTTTTCATTTAAATAAATATATTAGCTGATGATGAATGATACGAAATTAACAGTATTACTTTAGCTGGCTAAATTCATGGATTAGTTAAACCATGTTTGAGGAATGGAGCCCAGCTTGTCAAATTGTAATCTGTTCACATAACTGTTAACCGCCTTAATATGAATTGCTTTATGGCTGACTCCTGTGGAGAGGCATGGCTGGCTTGCATGTAGCTAGTTATTAAAGGTACAATGTCCAGGTTGCTTTCAGAACATGAGGAAAACACATTTTCTGAGATGAATACATTTGATAAAGAAGGCTCTGTACCAGCAACCAGTTATTAAGTTTTGATTGATGTGATAATGATTTAATGACTATGACACAGTCATTTTCAAATCCAAATTCTCCTAGAAATACAGTGAATCATGCATCAACTGGTGGTTCATGCATACTCTGAGTATTATGTGTACCCTGTATTGGGGAAGCCTGTAAGGTATTTACAAATCATTTCAGAGGTCACTGTATACTTAGAATGAAAAAACTAAAAACTATTTCAAACATCAGAACATTCTTCACAAATTCACTGACTTAAAATATATGACTTTAAGTGGGATGTTTTATTTTCTTTAACCAGGGTGAGCGTTTATTTTCAGGACTATTTATTCAGTGCCGTTGGGAAGCATTCATGGAGAAGGAGTAGAGGATATACTTCATAAGACAGTTCTAATACGATTCAATTATCTGCCAGCAAGGGGCTGTCATACCAAAAGCTGCCCAATCTTCATTTATTTTTCTTATTCTGCTTGTATTTCATCAGATTAATTTCTGTGTTGTGCATACTAAACACAAGATATCTGAATTTGCAATGAGTGCGAAACTCCACCGGACAATTTGAGCTCTACATTTGGAGTTTCCTTCTCTACTTGCTTCCTCTCCTGCTCCCCATTCTGTCTCCTCTTGGTGGACATCATTGACACCCTGCTATCATTTCCTGAACATTGTTCTGATGGTCCAGGTGTGCACCATCCATTCCTTTTTATCAAACAAACGCAAGAAGACAGATGACAGGAAATGAAGCAAGAGAAAGATTTTCGAAATGACAAAAAAAAGTCCCCATGAACTGGGGATGTTGCTTTTCATGGTTAGTGCCATATAGGTGAACTCCACTGATTTTACGCATGCAATTCTGTTAACAGGTCTTTGGTAGCACTACTGCAAATGTGAAAAGAAGATGGTCATGCTTTTTCCAGAAGAACCTGCAAGGAAGCTGAAGGCTGCGAGTTTGAAAATGAAAATATAGTTGAGTTAGAAAGACGTGCAGTTCCCAGACGTCTGTAGTCCGCTCCTCATCTCTGCTTCAGGCTAGCGGCTCCAGGCTACATTAGCCACTACTAGCACAACACATCCAATCCTCTGATCCAACTGATGGCGAATGAGTTGCATTTTGGATACTGTTGGCAACAGGTTTTGACAAGGAAGAAAAACTCCAAGGTTGTGTTAGAAACCGCGTACTAACATACTTTTCATGTATGACGACAAATGTGATGTTTGGTTGTTATGGGTGTCGTATGCTGTACAGTCTGTAAAGCCCACTGAGACAAATGTGTCATTTGTGATATTGGGCTATATAAATAAATTTGATTTTATTATGTTGTATGTTGTGCATTCCAACTGCAAAGTATGTGGATTGTGTGTATGCCAGAAATGCCCAGATGTCTTCTATATTGCCTGGAGAGCTAAGTGGACATACTCAACCGCCTCAAAATGCAATGCGGCTCTTCCGACTGTCCAATGCAAAGCAGATGGTTTAAATAATTAACTGTTGAATAAATAATTACAAATGCTAGCGAGTTACATTAAGGTACAGTTAAGAGGAAGAGCACGGGAGATCACTTATACATATATATTTTCCTGAAATAAAATAATACTGGGGAACATTACAATAAGGGAAAGAAAAAAAAGAGGAAATTATGATTTACATTTGTGATAAATAATTTGTATTCAACGGTAGCTCAGCCTGGTAACGTGATCGATGCAGTCATGTGATGCAGAGAAGACGTTTGACTATTTTAGTGTGAACAAGTAATGGCATACCACTACTAATTTAGTAGGTAGAATGGAGTGTAAAAGGATGACAGTGTATGTAGTATGCAGTATGTAAGTATGTGATTTTGAACACAGCTAGTATCTGAAAACTGTCCATCGTGAGTCTGACAATGTTATGTAAGTGCAATGTTAAATTGGTGGAGTAGGCTTTTAACCCGTAGGCCACCAGGGCCTCCATGTACCATCCAATCGGTTAAAAATAGTTGCTGATTTTTGAACTTCAACTCTATTCTTTCTCTTCAGAGAAGTCTCAAGTAGCATATAGTACTTCATCTCACTGTTAAACTGAAGAGCCTGGGTTTCAGCCAAGTGGGAGAAGTAATCAAAGCATCTTGCCTGCTAACCACCCGAGGGAGTGTAAGAGAGAGAAATGTCTAAATTCCTCATCAACCTATCATAGGGATAGTATCCTGCACAGTTGTGAGCGTTACACCAGACACAGCAAAGGCCATGCAGTTAGGCTGAACTAAATTTTCCGCAGAAGAGTGATAACAATGCCTAAAGGACTGTATTGTGGCATTTGGGGCATTTTGTGTCTGGTAGGACCAGTTTCACCAGTCTCTCTCAGTTTTAGTTTTAATTTATTTTGGTGCTGATGAAAGATTATTTTGGACTGCATTCCTACTTGGCCTCTTGTCTGAATTTCAGATAAAAATAACCTGGAGGCCAGCACCCTGGATTGCTTAACTGCGAGACCCGCAAGACTTCACATATCTGCTTGGTTTTATCAGGTAACCGCCGCTAGATTATACAATTCTGTTGAAATCACAATAGTCAGTTTGGTCTGGTTGCAGATGTACAACCCCTCATGTTCCTCCTTTCTGCTTCCTTTTTCTAAAACTCATATTCCTGAAGTTCCCCTCTCTGGGGTTCCTTCTGAGTATATGGAACTAAAAGAAGTGTTTAACAAATTCATTCATAGATCATTGACCACCTCCTGGGTACCTCCACGACTCATCAGGAATCTATGTCCTGCTGCCTTTCAGGTCTACATGGTCTCATTTTTGGGTTTTGTTGTGCTTGCAGGCAGTGTGCAAATAGATAATGCCAATTTTAGGACAGGGTTCTATCTCTGTGCTTCTCTCCCATGAAGTATCATGACATGTCACCTGCTGTCTGAGCACCGGCTGCACATTGGCCTTCTTGAGACATTGCTTCTGGAAGCTGACAACCAAAAATAAGCTGCCACCTGCCAAGTCTGCAAGTCGGTTTATTCCACATTGAGTTTCTGCTTAGGCAGACATGTTCAAACGTGCAGCCAACATGCACATTCATTGTGGGCTGCATACGGACGTCTGCACGGACATGTGCAGATGACAAAGTTAGAGTCACGTGGACCCTGTGTCCATAATCTTAATCAACTCAAATGACTAACGCCACCACTTGTATGCAAGCTGATGATGCTTAAGCACCCGGAACAAAGATGACATAGTAAGATTTTTGTTGAAATCTGAAACCATAAATATTGAAATTAATTGGCTCAAAGCCTAATAATAATAATAATAATAATAATAATAATAATAATAATAATAACAATAATAAATGTGGCCGTTTGTAGTCTGAAACAGATATGCAGCAGGACATCAGGTTATTTGTCCCATTACTTGAAGGTAGTCACTGCTGGTCTTTGACTTTTGGCAACACAATCTACAAGACAGGATAGACCTGTCAATGGGGGCTATGTGATACAGACTGAAGCATTTCATTTCATTTGACAGACTTTTGAAATGTGTGACACAATTTGGTAAAGGTGGCTGCGTCCTTTTGAGACAAGTTTTTTCAGATGCCTAGTTCACCATGTACAGGACGACATTTCTGCACTTGTTTAGCACCTTGTCTTGCCAAGTGGGGACACCTACCCTTCACATTGGATATACCTGAGGCAACTCCGTGCACTTGATTATCAAGAAGATGTTTTAAAGCAAACAGAAATACGCTTATTCGCATTCTGGCAGAAACAAGGGAAAACAGGTAGCCTGGCTAAATTGGGAATTGGGGTGTGGTGGGGTGCTGGTGGCTTCCAACTATTAAGCTTCCAGAACTGACAATCCACTAATCCAAACACATCCAACTTCATACAGCAACTGGCAGGTGTGCAAAGGTGAGAAAGTAGGCAGGGTTTGAACTTCTCACTGAAACTATCCTTTTTAATCTGTACACAAGTAGTCCTGGGCCATTGTTGTGGGTACAACAGAGTGCAATAACCAAGAAACCCTTAAGGGACAGACTTTCGAAAGTGTGCACCCGTATTTCCATTGGCACATTTCATAGTGTCATGACTAGAGTTTCTCATCAAACTAATTCAAGGAACAGCAAAAGACTTGGTTGTTTATGAACAAATTACGAGCCGGCTACGTGACCTTTATGTAATCCACGTCATGTCATGCCTCCTGCGCGCTCTATCCAGGCGCCACCCCTCGCGTAAACCAAATGCAGCATATCCAGTAAGTGAGTATGCTTCCGACACAGTAAATCTCCTGTTGTGTGCTACATATGTGAAAGGAAAACTCCAGATAATGTCCATACCGCATTCTTCAGACAATATCCGGAGTTGATAGGAGAAAACAGCTTGAGATGGCAGGCTTTTTGCCTCGCCTTTCAGTGTGGCTCATTGGAACAAGTATAACATTTGTTTGACTTTAGACGTAGTCAGACGACACATTCCACAAATGTTTTTGTTTCAAGCATACTGAACCTCCTTAGGGTTAGTAGTCAGCCACTTATCTACCAAGTAAACGAGAACCTGCTGAGAAAGAACACAAAAAGTCAGATTGAGTTTTACATACCTGTCTCTAACCCTTCAGTATACACTCTCATCTGCTTTGTATGAGTTGTTAGTTGATGATGATGTCACAATGAGATCGGGAGGGACATGAGGCAGACTTAACCTTCTGCTAAACGGTTACCCAAGATAATGCCAATTCCTTTCTCGCAGACCAAGATGAATCCTCATGGTAACTTTGCCTCTGGCAACTGGATGTTAAGCCAACTCGTCTTGATGAAGGTCCTGTCCAATGAACAGAAGAAAGAAAGAAAAGACAAACATTATGCTTGGGACTATGCTGTTTTGTTTTGTTTTAAAGTTAATCATTTTGAAGCATTTTACAATTTTCTGGCTGGATCAGAATAATTGAATAGAGAGTAATTTACTGGCTGAATGTCTTCTGTAAAACAGATGTTGGTGAATTGAATTCTCCATTGTGTTGCTACTAGCGTTAACTCATTGATGTGCGTCTTTTGAAATCAAACAGTCTAATGGACTGAGTGATTTTTCTTCATCCGATCCAAGTTGCCTGAAGTTTTGTAAAGTTGGGAATATGTGTGTTGGTTAGCCAGCTACTTTGCTAGTGCTAGAGTTAGTACTTCCACTAACGAAGTATTCACAAACTTAACCTTCATCTTGCACAGATGATTATTATAGTATTAAATCCAAAATGCGCACAAACTCTTGTCTTCTTTGAGGATTAGTACTGTATAGATACGTGTGTTGTACACCATCCCGGTTCTGCGCTGTACTGTTGCTGTGAAGTGAATAACAGCGACTGATATTAAGCCATGTGAGTCAGAAGAAGCACATGGCAACCAAATCCAATCCTTTAAATTGATCTAGTAAGAGTGGATTTTTTATCTTTTACTCTACAAAAGTCAAAGTCATGCTCTGAGAACTTAGGTACTCTGGTACAATTTAATTGCAATCCATTATGATAGCCCTTTTATTGGATTGGATTGCACTTATAATATTCTTTCGCAGTCATGTATGTAAATGTGGATGCAAAATATATTTTAAGAAGCCTTTCATCGTAATGCCGTCCAATCACTGACTAAAATTTCACCATGTAATTGTTGCCTGGATTATGTTCTCTGGCAAAGTTGTTTTCGAGAGTCAGAAGTGTTTAGTTTTTATACTGCAAGCAAGTCGTAGTAATGTGATCAGGAAGATTGAGGGCAGACACAAGTGCAGGACTTTGAAATATGTTGTTGGCAAACATTTTGACGATACATTCTCGATGAATATTTTGCAACTTCCCAGGTTTGCTCAATAAAACATGTTCTTATTATGTTAACAAGAAACGTAACTCAGGTGGCGTCATGTTTCTTTCTTGAAAATGTATTTGATGTTGCAAATAAATTGTATATAGATGTCATATAGGGTTGAGCCAAGACACCAACTTGCATTATCTCAAATGTTGCAAACATTTTCTTTATTTGTTCAGAGGAGAATTAAAAGACTTCTTCAAGATAACAGGGAAGTTACAACTAAATATAACAGCTTATAGGGCTGGCACTTTTTCAATTAATTCAAACGCAACCTAGTAGTGTCATTTTGCCATCTACAGTGTCAAACTCAAAAATACTTCCATACACTACTAGTCGGTTGCTTTCTATGTCGTAATGATCCAATCAGCACTGCTTTACTCCTTAGTGTTCTCCTTCATTTTTATTTATCAGCTTAGTTTACTGAAGATGATTTTAAGAGCGCCGTCTGCGGGCAAACTACGTCAAACGTTCTCGTGAGCTTATAGAATGAAAAGTTTGTTTCGATCATGTCATGAACGAGATCACGGGTACAAGCGGCCGAAATGGGTTTTCTCAGACGGGTGGCGTCTCCCTTAGAGATAGGGTGAGAAGCTCAGCCATCCGTGAGAGACTCGGAGTAGAGCCGCTGTTCCTTTACGTTGAAAGGAGCCAGTTGAGGTGGTTCGGGCATGTAGTAAGGATGCCACCTGGGCACCTACATAGGGAGGTGTTCCAGGCACGTCCAGCTGGGAGGAGACCCCGGGGAAGACCCAGGACTCGGTGGAGAGATTATATCTCCTTACTGGCCTGGGAACGCCTCGGGATCCTCCAGTCGGAGCTGGAGGATGTGGCCCGGAGAAGGGAAGATTGGGGTTCCTTACTGGAGCTGCTGCCCCTGCGACCCGACCCCGGATGAGCGGTAGACGATGGATGGATGGATATCATGAACAGTTCAAATATATAAAATTCCCACTTTCAAATGGATGCTTGAATTTGAAATAAAAAGTGACAACAACTCATTATGCAGTCATAGTTTTATCCTGGAAGCGGATGATGTTCAGCGACAGAGAACGATGTTAAGCTCCAGTCCAGTCAGCAACAAAGCATCACAGTGTTTGCATGATCACTAAAATCAGACAACCAACCACATAGTAGAAGATCTTAAACAATGTACATGAATATTCTGTTCATTTACATGCACTCTTTTTCATTCCTTTGTAATAAGATTGTGTTGTATACACTGTCTATTGCAACTGAGATTTAACAACCTTAACTAGGTGATTTAAATGAAGGTCAAGAAACAGAGTTTACTTGTCACTCTTTCAAATTGTCTTTGGCATGTTTATCCAGTAATCTGGTTTCTTTGTGTGTTTTGATTCAGTGCAGCAAAGGTAACAATATTTGTATTAGAAACAAGAGCAGCATAGCTCACACTAGTAGGGAAACAATGAGCTTTTAGGGGGCAACAGGGAAACAGCTTTCATGTTACAACTAATGCATTTGTATTAGGGTACCTTTCAAATCAATCAGTACAAACAGCAATTGTCAAGTGCCTGTATTTTACCTTTATATTCATATTTCCAGTAGGTTTACACACATCCTACCACTCTGAATACTGAGGAAGTCATCTTTCTGTGAACCATGTAAACACCTTAATCAAACTATTACCATAGTCTATATATGATGTCACATATGCATGTAAACTCAGTTGTGTCACAGGTTATCCCTTTTTCAAATGTCAAAAAAGCATATATCTTGAAATATTTCAAAGAGCATGCCAATCACTGAGCGTCCTTTGTAGCTCCTCAACCCTTTTGGGATGACGTAATATTTGCTGCATAAAGAATCCTTTTAAAGGAATCTGGATTTTACCTCCTGAACTCATTTAAGGAGCTCCAATGATGATTGTCTGCAACAAAGTGGCCTCTTCTTGCATTACTGAAATATAATTCATGGTGCTCACTATTTCTATACCCAGGCTACCCTGATGTAGTGCAGTAATAATATAAGCCTTTTACTCTTTTAACATATGTGGGGGTTTTTTTGGTATTGACTGAAAAAATCATGAAGCTAAACTTATTTATTCTAAGATGTGATTAGAAATATGAATAAAAGCACATCAATCAGACATTTAGAATGATGTTGGACATAATTGTAGATTATACGTGCAGAAGGTGCACATAGCTGTAGCCACTCATTACATGAGCTTTCATATTGGCCAACACAATTATAATTGTTTGTCACGTGCATCTTTGCTATACTAGATCTGGAAGGTCAGTGTTTTCAATTACAGATTGTATTACTGATACCTAGTATCGGATTCTTGATCATGACATCACTGGTGCCAGTGGACAGAGGTAACCTCCTGCGGGCCACATGAACTGAGAACTAAGCGCTGTTATTACCTCAGTCAGATGCAGGGGCTGCAATCGCTTTAGTAAAGTCAATTAGGGAATAAGTGAGATGTATAACAATTCCTCAAAATCTTATTATAAGTATAATCTTTACAAATCCGTTATTCGTTTTTTTCTCTTTAATAAATAACCCATTATACTTGCTGTGAGAGAATAAAGGAAAATAATATTCATCCTGTTGTTTCTGCCCAGGAATATTTCTTTGTAGAAAAATGGCTGCTGGTGTAACCTCCAAATGTACAGAATACGTCTGGAACATTTTTTTAATTAAGATTTGAATAACGGTATTTCATGGAAAATAATGTGTTAATAAGGGGAAGGCTTTACATTTTTTAATTGAAGAAATAGTTTGACATTTTGGAAATTACATTCATTTTCCAGCTGAGAGTTCAATGAAAGATCAATTCTACACATAACACAGTAAATAGTGTTTTTTGCTTAGGAAGGTTCCTAACTGAGTGAAATGACTCTATACTCTATCTAGTATTTAGTGGCAGCCATGATAAGAGCTTTTTGAATTCTCTTAATGCTAACAAAAGGTACTTCAATGGTTTCTTTCTTAACACATTTATCACTGGACCATCCCGGATGAACGAACATAACGCTGTCCCACAATTTCTTGTGGCAGCAACAATTAAAGCGACGCACCATTCAACCGCCAATAACATCCGTCATCGCTGTTTAATTGTACACTATGGATAAATTGAAAACATCCTTCTTAGTCAGTGTGATCGTGTTTTGTACAGGAATCCTTACGTTAATTGTACACTATTGTATTTTTCAATGTAGCCTACTCATTTCCTTCATGCAGCATGCTGTATATTCTAAAAGATGGAAAAGGAATTATTATTATTGCCTATTTGACATGAAAACTACAAGCTGATTCTGTCATGTTATTGTCATTGATAATATTTAACATATGATTAGGCAGTATAAACTACAAAACGTGGTCTAAATTGTACAGATGTCAACATTATGGAAATCATGAAATGTTATATGATTGTGATAAATGACTGTTTACAAGTAGTTTAATGTTTAAAAGATTTGAATATTGAAATATTTCATTTCATTCCTGCAACAGACCTTATGTACTCATAGTGTAAGCACACCTTGCATCAATAATAATGATAATATTAACAGTGATCATGCAGACACACTGATGATGAGTAACGGGAAGTAAAACGCGGATAGGTCAAATGATGTTGTAAATTTAAAAGGTCAAATCTGTTTGGTTCTCTGTTTGACATAATATGAACAGTTTCTAATAGTCAAAGCATGTGTATATATGAGTTGTCTGCTCTTTGTCTTTCCTTATTATGATAGAAAACAAGGGATCCAGCCAGTCTAATTTAGTGTGAATGTTAATTCAACACAAATATAAAAAGCCTAGTCCTTAGTATTTGCTCAATCTCTTCTGTAATTAGCGATTCTTCAAACCCATTTTGAGCAATTCCACACAAACCTTTTCCTTTCCAATATATTGCTCCCCTCATTTTCTTCTTAGAATTTATTTCCACTGAAATGTTCCTGTCTTTCAGAGCTTTCAGTGTTTTTTTCTCTGTTTTTTTTTCTTTTTTTGCTATGCTTTTCTCTCCCTGCTTTATGCTCCTTTTGCTCTGTATCTTTTTCTGTCTCTCCTCCCTCTCGCTGTCCTTCTTTCTCTCTTTCCTTTTTTCTTTGGCTGCTTTTTATTCTGTTTTCTTTCATTGTTTTTCTTTTCTTTCTCGCCTAGGGACCCCATTTTTTTTCTCTTCCTCTATTCAGGTTTTCTTTATTCTCTTTTCTGAATAGTTGTGGTACTTTAAGGGGAAGGGAAGGGGAAGGCGAGGGAGAGGGGAGGGAGGTTAGTTTCAGTCAAAGCTGCAGAACAAAACTTCCTCCCACACCACATGCAGTGTCTCTTGGAATGAGTTTGTCACTGACTTGAAGACACACTCCCCCTCCTATGTATATCGCCATGGATGACAACCACACAGTGAATTGGTATTAGGCCAACAGACACACACATATTCTATAGTGATGATTGTCCTCTTAAATATCAATGGGGCATGCTGGGAAGAACCTCTGTGTCCCAGTCTCTGTTTGTGGTTAAGCGGTGTTAGTTCTGTGTGCAGTATCACATGGTGACACATGATGTGGTGGTGCGTTAAACCAACCACAGCTGTGTGTGAATACGATTATCTCCCAACTGAGGTGCATAGAGGGAAGCATTTGTGCTTCACAAGAACATCTTCATCACTGCGGAGAAATGACAGGCTACCTTAGAGGAGGCAGCCCCATGTTGAGGAGCACTACCTCCTCAACGGCTTCGGTCTCAGTGGGACTCTACTCAGATAAGCACAGAGTTGTCCACTATAAAATCAAAAATTATAAAATCATAAGCACCGGTTTGTAAATTTGTTGACGCACTGTAGCTGTTGATATGGAAAAGGATATATAACATGTGGTGGGGGAAAAAATCCATTACTGCTCTCCTGAAAGACAAAACCACAGCAGCCAGTTAATCTCCAGATATCATGACAGAAATCATTCCTCTTTCTTTATGATAGTAAAAAGACTACAGCCTCCTGCACCTATGCTTTCCGTCTCGCAGTCACACACACTCACACATTCTGCCCAAGACAATTTAATGCATGACTCAATGGCATTGAAAGTGGGTTGGATAAATTGGAAATGATTAAAAATGCAGAGTTGACAGGGAAACCGATAAAACTTTCTCTCTATAAGTAAGAACCAAAAACCAGCATGATGGAATGGCAGGCTTGAAGGGGAGAGAAAGGTGAAAGACAGATGAAAGTGAAGAGAGATAAAAGCCGGAGTGAGGAGGGTGTGGGATAAAGCAGGAGGAAGGGAGGCAGAGATGAAAGCAAAATGAGAAAGATAAGAACAGAGTGAGAGAGACAGAGAGGGAAACGGAGGAAGAGATAGATAGTGTACAGAGCAGAGAGAGAGGTAACCATGGAAACAGGAGGAAGGTACAAAAGAAGAGATAGACAAAGGGTTTGATTTAAAAGAATGAAACTTGGACGAAAGAAAAGTAATTCCGACTGAAATTTGTTACCGGGAGGTGGTGGAATAATACAAAGGAGTGACGGCCATAGAGGGACAGTGGCTGTGTCTGTTGTAGCCAGTTTGAATGTGGTCGCCTCTAACCAGCATATAAGGCACTCCAGAGACCTCTAGTGTTAATAGGCTTCTGAGGTTCATTGTGGGCCTCACCTTGAGTAAATCTGGGGCCATTTCACTATGTAGGACACTTGCACGATCGTCCACATCGCAGGTTTCTTTTATGTACGTCTGTCTGTCGCACGCAGATTTGGGCACCTACAGATGCAGAATATGCATGGTGAGACTGTACAGTATATTTTATAAGCATACTTTTCCATGAATCACATAGCAGGAAGAGACTTCAGAGTGACTAAAATAGGATAAAGTGCCTTGGTAAGATTCCTCTCCCACCTTACTGCAATGAAAAACTGCATTCCTGATAAGAAGATATGAGTTCTCCGTGGTCCTACATTGTGTTTGCTGACTTATTGAATGAACTTGAGGTGCATGTTGAATACTGTACTGTTGACTATCTCTTTCCCGTTGAATAAATGCAATGTGCCCATATATTAGTATTCATATTTGTATATCTATATAGAGTTACAGACAGACAGAGGGTTTTTATTCTGTGGTTTTTGAGTCTCTTGTGGCTATCCCTCTTTCTCCCTTCCCCCTCTCTGTTTTTCTCTCCTCTCTGTCTTTCTCTTTCGTCCTCTGTCTCTGTTTCTCTCACTCGCTCCCCCTCCCTCTTTCTCTTGATCTCTCTCTCCTCCTCTCTCTCTTGCTCTCCCATGCCCCCCTCTTTTTCTCGCTCTCTTATGCTCTCTCTCTTTCTCTTTTTCCTTCCATAGCTCTCTGTCTCACTCCCTCGCCCCCCTCTCTGTTCCTTTTATATCCTCCTTGCTGAATGCTCTTCTCCTCTCCTCCCTCAACTCTGTCTTTTCTCCTTTATATTCAGTCTTTTTTTTTTTCAAGCTCTCCCCACACTCCTTTCTCCAATGTTGTTTCCAAGCAGAGCTATTTCATTGCTAATATTCTGTCTTTCCATTTAGTACCCCCACTACAAAATGGGGAGAGTAATCTTTTATTTAGGGTTTTTTGCTTTGGCTATCTCTGCATCCTGTCTTGCGGTTTGCGTTAGAATGATTTGTTGAGTGAATTTAAGACTTGATTTCTTTTAAATATACAGGGAGGAAAAACAAGCAAACATGGAAAGCATAAATATTGAAACAAATGCCGAATATGCTGAAGATTCTTGTTTGTTTATTTGCTTGAAGTTGCATGTGATTCACCTATAGTCTACCTTGTCTAATCATGTATGCCTCACATTTAAAGTTGCTCTCCTTGGCAGCAGTGAGTGAGACAATAATGATAAAGACTGAAGCTTTGTTGTTGTTTTTTTCAGTTTGTGTTATCCTGTCTGTGTGTCCAGTCCTTACTGACCTTAATGGAAGAAGCTGGAGGCGTACGACTATTAGGGTGTGGCTGCTTTTATACAGTTTTGTTATATTCCATCTGCATTGCTTAAATTCAAACAGTGTGATTGTGTGTTCTGTGATTATGAAAAAGCCTGCTGTGCTATTTTTTTTTTATGAAAGCTTAATTACAATAGCTAATCATGCTTGAGACTGAGTATGTTTCAGCATGCCGTGCAGAGGTAAGATTGATCCGGTACTGGCAGTAACAGAAGGTGTATGGGCTTGCATCCTTAGGTCTGAGAAGAATGGCCGGCTAAAACATCAACATCAATCCAATAACTCAAAGTTCAAAACACAGAGCAAAATGATTCCTCTTTCTTTTCTCCATTTCTGATCAGAAAAAAAAACCTGAACGCTGTAGCTATAACAACCCTATACACAAACCTACAAAGCTCCCAGTTTGCCTGACAGTGAAAGGATGTTGAATTATGGCCATCACCTAGCACAGCGTCTCACACACAGTCAGGACGAACTCGGGCTGTATGCAGCCTGTCACTGGGCTGGATGAAAAAAACAATACTGACAATGTAAGCTCACCGACGTACAGTAAGAGGAGTGGGGTGTGTGTATATATAGAGAGAAACTAACCTACAGATGATACACAGCTGAGTTTCTCCAGATTCCTGTCATTTGCATTTGCATTTGAGTTTGTACTCACATTTGTTTTAACCAGAAAAAAAGAAAGAAAAAGAGATGAGTCCTCTGCAGTTTTATGATTCATTGAGCTTTTCTCAGGGGTAATACAGACAACTGATAGCTGAATCTGCCCCCCCCCCCCCCCCCCCCCCCCCTCTCTCTCTTTCTCCCTTCCTCACTCTCTATTTTGCTCTCTTCCTCTTGCTGAAAAAATAAGTTATAACTTTGACCTGTATCACAGAGAGGATGTGACACTGCACTGCATGGTTGTCCTCCTATAGATAAGCAATGCACAGAACCAGGCCGAGGTTTAAAAAACTGACAAGAAGTCACTGGTAGAAATACAATAAGTCATACGGACACCCGTGTCAGAAGTGTGTTGTTTCAGGGCTGTGGGGAACTGAAAGCGTGTTGGTGTCAGTGGTGTGTGTGCTTGTCCCTGATCTCAGACATCAGACAAATGCGCACACGCAACCACGCACAAACACACATTTGAAATCCCAGTTGAGGGTTATACACTTGAGAGCAGGGCAATGGTTTACTTCCCTTTTACTCTCTCTTTCTTTCTCATATGCTCACAGCAACCTGTATAATCTAAGAACTGAAATTTTACGCTTATTATCCACCGTAGCCTTTCCCACTATTAGTTTTCTATGGCCCCCCCACACACATGCAAATGTACCCAAAGTAAATGGACAAGCGAGGAGGTTTTTGCTGTTATGAAGATTCAGGCCTGGAAAGGAGCCACTGTATTTCTTCCCCAAACTTTTGTTGTCTGTGTCTTTTTCATTTTCCCCAAAGGCTAGTTCTGTGTTGTTTTATGTACGTGTCCCTTGTTGTTTCTTCCATGTGGTTTCTTTGTCTTTCAGCCTCTTATCTCTTTGTTTCTTCCCTTGCTCTCCTTCTATTTTCTCTCCCATTCTCTCCCTCGACTTCCTGCTATCTCTCCCCCTCACTCACACCCTCACTCAATCTTTCTCTTTTCTCTCTCTCCCTGCCCTCCCTCACGCTCACGCTCACTCTCATTCCCTATCTCTCCCTCCTCCCCCCTCCGCTCCCCTTTCTCTCTATCTTTCTCATTCTCGCAGCACTCCCAGCCGCTGATGATTGATCAAGGTTTTCAAGGTTTGCCCTTTCCTGTTATTTAGTAGGAAATGTTTATGCACAGTCCTCAGCCGTACAGTCACAATTGGCATGTGTCCACACAGTGTTTGTCGCGCTTGCCTGCACCTATACATACATTTCTCAAAAACACTTTTTTATTTTTCTCCCATGTTTACTAGTTAAAAAGGGTAAGGTAAGGCTCTGATACAATAGAATACCTGTCTAATTATCAGGATCGTCTTCAGTGCCGACTACTTAAGCACACAACCTGTATTTAGCCCGCAGGTACTCTGCCGCACTGTTTCTCAACACAGGCTGAAAGAAATCTGGAAGTTCAATAGTTAATGTCTTCCCTTGCTGTTTTTCCTTTTCCTCACTCTCTCCGTCTCTCTATCTCCTTTCCTCTCTTCATTCCCTTTGCTCTCACCCCCCCCCCTCCTTCCCCCCCTCCCTCCTCCTCTACCTCCTCCTCCTCTTCTTCATTCTGCACCCCCCCTCCTCCTCCCCTTTCTCTTTTCTCTTGCTGATGGACTCTTCTTTTTTATTTTCACACTCAACCATCCCCCCTTTTTTTTTCTCTCTTTTTCTCTCTCCTTCTTTCTTTTCACTGCATTTTCTTTCAACCCTCCCTCTATCTCTCTTCCCATCCCCAACCCCCCTCTCCACTAGCCCCCCTCCCCTCCTCCCCTCTTTCTTTTCTCTCTCTTTTATTCTTTCTTTCTCTTTCTTTTGCCACATCCTTTCTTATGCTTCAACCTCCCCCCCACCTCCCCCGTCTCTCCTTTCCCTTCTTCCTCCTTTTTGCTGCATTCTCTTCTTCCCTCCCCCACCCCGGCTCTCTTTCCTCTTTCCCTTTTTCTTTCTGTCTCTCTCAACCCCCCCCCCACACCTCCTCCTCTTCCTCCACTCAGCTTCACTCCCCCTCCCTCTGCTTCTTTCTTCCTTATTCTTTCTCCCCCACGTCTGTCTCCCTCCCTCTCTCCTAACTGCTTTTCTCTCCTTTCTTTCTCCTTCTCTTTTCTTTTGTCACTCATTTTTTTTTTTTTCTGAATTTCTCAGACAGTATACTTCAGGCTGTCTCAATAGTTAATTAGTTTGAATCTAGAAATAATGGCACCAAACTACACGGTCTCAAGAAAGTTAGAATTTTAGCATTTCTCAGACATTATCTGTCAGGCTGTTTTGCTGCTGACAGACGCACCTCCACCCATGGTCTCTCTTAGTGTTTGTGCGTGTTGTGAAAGTGTGTACGTGCCTCCATGTGTGCCTGCATACATACATATATACAAACATGTTTGTGCGTGTGTAAATTCTCAAACATCTGTGTGCACGCGCAGCAAAAAACTACTGATTAGATTTTATAAGTGTTTGGATGTTTGAGCACACGCTCATACAAAAAAGGAAATGCAAAGTATAAAGTGTGATCAAGAAAAGATAGAGCTTGTGTCTCCGTGTGCCTTCAAGAGAAATGTGTGTTGAAGGGTCATGCTGAATTGTATGTAGTGAGAAAGGGAGATAAGATGTGTGTGTGTGTGTGTGTGTGTGTGTGTGTGTGTGTGTGTGTGTGTGTGTGTGTGTGTGTGTGTGTGTGTGTGTGTGTGTGTTTGTAAGAGAAAAGAGGAGAGAAAGAGAAGTGAGATGGGAAGGAGAGGGTGGGAGGAAGAGAAAGAAATGGGGTGATGCTGTAAGTGTGTGTGTCTGTGTGTGTGTGCGTGTGTGTGTGTGTGTGTGTGTGTGTGTGTGTGTGTGTGTTTGTGTGTGTCTGTGTGTGTGAGCGCGTGTGTGTGTGTTTGTGTGTGTGTGTGTGTGTGTGTGTGGTGGGGTGGAGGGCTGGTGGAGGGGGGGCAGGCACAGTCAGTTCTGATAACAGCAACAGTAGGAGGAGGATGAGCCGTGGGACCGCCCCACTCTCCCACAGATATAAATAGGAGGTGGATTTTTTTACTCCACTCATTTCTCCTGAAGGATGAGATCCCTGAAACACCTTAAACATCACTCCAGGAACAATGTGGTGAGTTTGTGACCTAAAGATGGAGAAAGATGTGTTGCTGCTAAGGTTCGGGGGGTTGGTTGTTACTTGTTTGGCAGTTTGTTAGTTAGGTATTTACACATTTGTCTGTATGTGAGTGAGAGGGGAAGTGAGATTACTTTTCACATTCATATGAGTACTGCAGTGGGAACATCTTGTCAAAAAGAGATAAGAGTTGTGTTTCTTTCTCTGCTGCACGTTTTCAACCGCTGCTCTAATTGTTTGTCCTTAGGTGTCTCTCAGATGCAACTTTAAATGTGAAAGTACGGACTCCTGCAATTACTACCCTACCTTCTCTTTCTCCTTGTCATTTGTCTTTTTTTCTTTCATTTTGTCAGCCTTTCATTTTGCTGTGCTTTTTCTTCTCTCTCCGGCTCCCCCTCCCTCCCTCCCTCCTTCCCCTCTTTCTCTCTCACTCACTCACTCACTCACTCACTCACTCACTCACTCTGTCTTTCTGTCTCTCTCCGCCCCCCCCCCCCTACCACCACCCCCTGCACACCCCCTCCCTCTCCTTTTCCTTTCTCTCTTCCCTCCTCTCACATGCTCACTCAATCTCTCCTTCCCCTTCCCTCCCCTCCCTCTCCTCCCCTCTTTCTTTATCTTTCAGCCCCTCCATCTCATTTCTCTCTCTGTCTCCCTCCCTCCACTCCTCCCCCGCCCACAGCTCTTTCTCCTTCTCTCCATACCTCCCTCCCTCTCTTTTCTCTCTCACACACACATGCTTTCAAATACACACCCAGTCTCTTTCCTTTTCTTTCTCACAAACACACAGTCTGTCTCTGTCTGACTACTTTAAAAGCAGTAATTATAAATGACGTGGTTATCAGGGCATCCAGGTCTACTCTCCTCTTCCAACACAGACACAGACACACACTCACACACACACATGCACACACACACCTTTTTCCGGCTCTATCTCCTCTTCTTTTTTTCTTTTCTCCATCCACTCTTTCTCTCAGTATTGTGTCAGAAAAAGAAGGCAGCTCTTGCTGGTGCGTATGGCACAGAGTGAAGACTAGTGTGTAGTCTGAAAAGTAAGGGTCAGAGAGCTTCTCTCTATACATTTTCCTACTGCTCAGATCCATGCTGAGAAATAACCTGAAACCAGTGGCCTACAATACTCGCTTCTCCTTTACCACAAACAGCCAGAATGGTTGTAGCACAATTTCTTCCTCATAGTTTCACTGTTCCGCTTTTACAGGCGGCGGGGTAAACACGTGCATGTGGGTCTGAAACACTTCCGAACCATACAATTATGTTAGCGAGTCTTATGCATCGGTCTGGAATACAGAATGAGCTCGAAGCTCAATCGAATGTCTGTTATGGATATGAGACTGCCTGGCGGCATATATCATCTTGTTAAGGAAGCCCAGTGTGGCAGGCATTATGAAGTCAGCGACGGCGAGTGTAGAGCTGAGACGCTTTGCTCCTCTTGAATGGGACAGATATTACCAGCGATGAGCTGACTTTGGTCAGCCTGGCTGCCCCGGGATCCCACAGGAAGTGCTGAGGACAGTCCACGGAAGTCAACTTCCTGGCTGGACCTTGTTGTGTTCTTTATTATTCTAAATCCTGTCAAGGAAGGAAGCAGGGTGCTAACACAGATCTGCCTTATCTCCTCGATCGAATGTTCTGTGGATTCAGAGCAAAGAAACAAGGCATGGTACGAATGCGGCTTTCACAGAGTAACCCTGAAAAACATTCTCCTAATACTTTTTTGGAGTCCTGAGAGAGGAAGATTTTATAGATTGTGCTGTCAGTTTGGGTTCTTAAAAACTAAATCGTATGATCATTTCAATATTCTTGCAATACAAAACCTTTTGTTTGTATTAATAGGAAGGTTACCAATATCATGAGGCTACAATGGGGAAATAAGGTTATATGAGGAAACATTGTGTAACGCATGGTTTGTAACAGCTGAGTAGTAAAAAAGAAACACGCAGAGACATATTGTTTCTTCAAGTTCATTTATAAAGACTTGTATGTTTTATGTGTTTTCTTCCAGGAGGAGGAGAGTAGCCGCTTGGTGCGGACCTACCCCAAGATGACTGAGGGCCACGTGGATGTGGGCACGCAGACGGAGCCTGTGGTGGTGCTATCTCTGGCTCAGGCTGCCGTTCTGGGCCTCATTTCCCAGAATGAAATATTTGGGGCCACCATTGCTCCTAATGGCTTTTACACAGGGGAGCCCAGAGAGTGTCCCCCTCCTCCACCTGAGGCAATGGAGTATGAGTACGCAGATCAACTAATAGGGGCCAACGGGGACTACCTGGCTGAGCCTGCTGGGGAGCCGGAACCCCAGCCGCACTGCAGTGAGAGAAGACGGCCCGGGCCTCGCGGGAGGACCAAGAGGCCCAGGAGTGAGGAGGGTCACTCACACAAAATAGCAAGTCCACAGGCTCAGGTTAAAGGTGAAAGGCTTGAGTCTGATACCCCTCAGTCCTGCATTCACATGAATAGCAGGCGAAGTACTGGAAAGTCGGAGGATCCAGTCACCCAACAAGCTACTTTGAAAGAGGAGCAGGCCTGCGGAGACTGTCCCTCATGCGTGAGACATACACCCAGGCCACAAACAGACGGACAGCCAGAACAGGAAGAAGAAGAAGAAAATGCTGGCAGAGAAAGAGAGAGGAAGGAAGAGGATTTGGTGGTGGAGGAAGAAGAAGAGGCACTAAACCTCAAGACAAGAGGTGACACTGGCAGTCCTGTGGAGAGCCGCTATTATGAGTCCAATGAGGTCGCCTACGAGTCCACTGACATGGCCCTGCCAGGAGAGTATGAGGAGAACGGCCAGGCCATGCTGTGGTCAGACCCAGAGGGCCTTGCCAGACGAATGCAGATCGACCGGCTAGACATCAACGTACAAATTGACGAGTCTTACTGCGTAGATGTTGGAGAGGGTCTCAAACGCTGGAAGTGCCGCATGTGTGAGAAGTCATACACATCAAAATATAATCTTGTCACTCACATTCTGGGCCATAATGGAATTAAGCCACATGAATGTCTACACTGTGGAAAGCTCTTCAAGCAGCCCAGCCACCTCCAGACTCACCTGCTCACCCACCAGGGAACCAGACCTCACAAGTGCACCGTTTGTGAGAAGGCCTTCACACAGACCAGCCACTTGAAGAGACACATGCTGCAGCATTCGGACGTAAAGCCCTACAGCTGCCGATTCTGTGGCCGCGGCTTCGCCTACCCCAGCGAGCTGAGGACCCACGAGAACAAACACGAGAACGGTCAGTGCCATGTCTGCACCCAGTGTGGTCTCGAGTTCCCAACCTACGCACACCTGAAGCGCCACCTGGCCAGCCACCAGGGCCCAACCACATACCAGTGCACAGAGTGCCACAAGTCCTTTGCTTACCGCAGCCAGCTGCAGAACCACTTAATGAAGCACCAGAATGTGCGGCCCTACGTTTGCCCCGAGTGCGGCATGGAGTTTGTCCAGATCCACCACCTCCGACAACACGCCCTCACTCACAAGGTAATGGCAGCACACACACACTCACACTTTAGGTACTGAAACCCAAATGTTTTACCTTTGTATACAAGTTGATGTGTTAGAAAGAAACCCAGAATAAGCTGGCGTCATGCCACCGCACATACTAAACCTATATTCAAAATGGAAAAATGTCATTATCAAGATGTAAACATATAAGGCATTAAGGTAAGAATTTTAGCCTCACTCAGAGTCCTGTGTATGAATCCTTATAGGAAACTGGGAGGGTAAATTGCACACTTGCACCACAGCCTTTCCTCCAAAACCAGTTGCTTTGTAAACATAGCCTTCAAAGGCCTTGAGCTTTTTTGTTTGGCTCAACCCCCCACTTGCATGTGTTTTGTGTTGTGTCGTTCGCAGAGCTACTTCCCTTTGTGTCTGATGAATCACCCTGGTCTTTCTCTCTATTTCATTATATAGTCTGTTTTATTCTATAGGGGGGACAAAAAATATTTCCATGGCCTTTGCTTTTGTTAAATATTAAAATTTAAGATGTTGAAACAAAAAAAAGTTTTTTCTTTCCATTGTTAGACTTTTTCCACTCCGACTTTCAACACTTGGTGGGGCTAATGTAATTTGCATGTGTTGGATCAAAAGCCAGAATGCAAGTTCTCCTTGTGTTTTCTATGACTCATTATTTATTTTCCTCTAAACCATATATCTAGCCAAATTAATTAAAAGGCACAAACACATTTTGTCTTCGCAGGGTATGAAAGAATTCAAGTGTGACGTCTGTGCTAGAGAATTCACCCTGTCTGCCAACCTGAAGAGACACATGTTGATCCATGCCAGTGTGAGACCCTTCCAGTGTCACGTTTGCTTCAAGACCTTTGTCCAGAAGCAAACCCTAAAAACGCACATGATTGTCCACCTGCCGGTCAAGCCTTTCAAATGCAAGGTAAGTGAGGAAGCGTAGATCTTCTTGTGAAAAAACTGTGATGGAGCAGGGAGGAGTACTGACTTTTGCGCTCTTGTTTCTCAGGTGTGCGGAAAGTCTTTTAACAGAATGTACAACCTTCTCGGTCACATGCACCTCCACGCCGGCAGCAAGCCCTTCAAGTGCCCTTACTGCTCTAGCAAGTTCAACCTGAAGGGCAACCTCAGCCGACACATGAAGGTCAAACACGGCATCATGGACACCTCAATAGATGGACATGGTGAATATCTTCGTTGATTTACCTTACATTACACATCTCCATTGAAATAGATGAAACTCCTCGATGACATTTGAATTTGTTGATGGGTTATGTGGCAAATTTCCAAGTGGGACTGCTCAGTGGGCTTCATGTCGCATTATTGTCACTCAGTCTGCCCCTAATGCACTTTGACTCACCATGTACCATAATCGAGTGGCCAAGTGTCTTGATGTTTCTCTGTCACTTCCTCCCTGTGTGTTTAGTAAATATAGCAGTGCCTGGATTAGACATGCCTGTCTCTATCAGTAGAGACTGATACTGAGGCGGGGGAGGAGGGGCAATCTACTGGCTGTCCTCAATGAGGACATGTGTCTTCAGGAGGAGCTCTGCATGAGTGTGTTACTAAGGACAGAGTGGGATCATATCTGTGTGTATTTGCTTCCTTTATCAGAACCCCCCCCAGACACAGAGAGCCATGAGGACTATGAAGAGGAGAGCTTTGAATTCAGCGAGCGAGAAAACCGAGCTAACAACAACAACACACCAGACATTGCTAAACTATCTCAAATGGAGTATTACAGCACCTATGGGAAGGGAGCAGGGCGTTTCAGCACCGCATGAATTATTGAAATGACCCCAAATTGAATTTAAGTGTGAAAATGGGATTGTTTTTTTTGTTTGTTTTAAAAACGTGTTTGGGTTGTTCTTCAAGGATGTGAAGAAACCCATCAAACTGCACATTCATATGCACTGGAATCACTCGTAATGCTTTTTACCTTATTACATATTTTTCATCTCTTCAAACACAGCAAATCTACTGAATAAATATATTATATTGGAGAAAAGAGGATCGTCCAAAACAGGAGGATTTAGGTGAAAAAAACAAATATATATATATAAAACACAAAGAGGTTGTCATTCGCTTAAAACAGTAACATCATCTGAGCTGAATTTTTAAAAAAGCACATTTTTAGCTACAAGCGTAAAAGCATCTGGTGATGTTACACTGCTCTTACTCATTCAGACAATCCCAGTCTCTCTGTCTGCTGGGGTAAACTAATGTGAAGGGTTAAAGAAGGGAAGAGTTCATTTCACTTGCCAAAGCTTATCAAATTGCAGAGGTTAATGATTCACTTTGATTTATACTGTAATAAATGACATTAAGTCTCCAGAATGAGATGATTAAATTGGACTTGCAATCTGTGTTTTATTGTATATTATTGTACAGAATGTATCAGTCCTCTTGTATGTTGGCTGGGACTGTATTCAGTGCGTTGCACTAAAAAGGACCAAAGTGTCTATTTTTCTGCATTAACAAGCATCACCCTGTATTGATCTCTAGTCTATGAATGTAAATGTTTCTGTGGAATGTTTTAAGACGCTAATGAAAACAAAATCTAAATACCCTTTTTTTAATAGTAGGACCCCTTTACCAAAGAATCAGATCAAATCTCGCAGCTACAGGGACTGTACGTCTCTTTTCCTTGCTGTTGTGTTGAGCAGGGACATTGGATTTCTTGGGGTCCAATCGCAGACCTCATGAAATTACATTCAGGTTCCCCTCCCACCCATCTGTAGATCTTCTCAAAAGATTACCACAGAGAACAGACTGTGGTACAGCTTCTCTTTCAACAAACCTCACCATTCTCCCCCCCCCCCCCCCTCCCTCATCCAGGCATTCACGATACAAGACTGCAGCATTTCTCAAAAGCAATGCAAACCCTGCATTCATATTGCAGTTCTGTTTTTCTTTATGGATGAATCTCAACAAGACGAGTCCCAAAAAAAAAAAACTCAAGACACAAATATTAAGTGCCCCAGTGTGTCTGCAAGAGCATGCCATCCATCATGCTGTACACTGGTCTCAAGTGATGAACGACAACCTCCCAACATGTGACAGGGCCACGGACCTTGTGGAAAATGATTTGGGAAATACTCAATATATTCAGTTTCCCAGTGCTTAGCTTTTCAAACTTGTAACCTGCAAAATAAGGTATCCATTTGCGATGTTTATATAGCGCATTTAAAATACAAATGCTCAATTTTGTGAGTTTTTCAGCTTCTGTGTTTATTCCATCACGGTTTTAGTGATGATACAAAAAGGGGAAGATGTTCAGCTTAAATGGCTTTCTGTATTAGACATTAGTGTGGCGATAATGTGGATAGAAATGTACGTACAATGTTGTGTACCAGACAATACTGTAAAATAATAAATTTATTTACCTTTAAAATGGCTGACCTTTGTTTACTTTGAAACAAAAACAACAACAAACACCAATAGTGGGTCAAACATGATTTATTGGCAAACATGTTTGACAGGCTTCATTCAGTCCTGCCAGAGGCATTACACAATATTCAATACAGTACTTCACATTACAAAAATAAAACCTTGCAAATACGAGGACAGATAGTTAGGGAGGCATAAGGTGGAAGCACAGTTCTCAACTATTTAATATCCTAATGGAACACTATACATGACAGTACTTTTTATCCTTCAGACAAAATGCAAGTGGATTTATTGACCTTTCAAGTTAAAAATGAGGTACAAAAACAGATGAGTGGCATTGCCATCCCCAAGCTAACTATATTCTTTCAAGTCCTTTACTTGCCGAGGGCTTTATCCAGATTTGTCTTAATGGCGTCGAGGAAGTCTGTGGTATTGACGTAGTGCTCGTTCAGCTTGACACTGACGAGGAAAGACAAGACAGAGCAGATCAGAAAAGAAAACACTGTAGCAATAAAAACCAGTAACCTTTATTATTATTATTATTATTATTATTATTATTATTATTATTATTATTATTATTGGTCAATAACAGAATCATTATTATTACTTAATTAGAATGGAAAACATGCATGAAATAAGATACTTTTAACAGATTATGACATGGTACATCATGGCCGCTGTATTATTATTTTTTTTTAAACCTGTGGTCCCCCTGTATTTATGCGTCTCTAGTTTGCTTGTTATTTTTTCATTAAAGACACTATTCTTAGCCATCATTGTGTCAAGCAGCTGCAATGTCTCATGGATGAAAAAGACTTGAAAGTAAAAGTCAAAATGCGTTCAAGGTAGCAGGCGAGCTGATGCAATTAACAGAAAAAGGTGCCACGTCTACCAACCTTGAGCAGAAACAAGTTGGTGAACAAGACGGTAAATACCTACGAAACCCTCAAGTAAGGGCTAAATAAAATGTGTAGAAAATCTTTCATCGGTTACTGGATCTAGAACCTTGATGTAGATGGACAATCATACGATACACGTGCAATTAGTCATTCATCATTCATTAGGAATAAGAAAAATCCCCCTGAATAATGTTTCACAATGTTAAGAATCCTTTTTAATAATCTACTTTTCATCTGGACCACGGCCTAAATCTCCAATTAAATTGTTTTTAAGATGTCCTGCTAATAACAAAATTACAAAAACATTACCTTTTGAGAGAATAAAAATGAAATCATCAAACCCCATTGTTAAGAGAAGATAATACTGGTTTGAACTCTGTCAGCTAAAAACAAGATGAGGGCATGTTTGGGACAAGGTTTCGAGTTCCCAACCAGTATCACATGCTGGCAGGTCAGAATCAGGGCAAATAACAACGTCTGGTCTCAGCTCAATGTTTCAGACTCATGGCAGTGCTTTATTAAATAAATGTGTCTATACCAGTGAAAGCACCAAACAATCCTTTTTGGATGCGATTATAGGCTTAATGTCCTAAAAAAACTAAAATATGCTCATAAGACTAAATGGATACATACTTCAAATTAAGGTTGCAACTAACAATGTTTTGTATGATTGATTAATCTGCAGACCATTTTCTTGGTTTGGTGCATAAAATATCAGAAAAATTAAGAACAGACTTCGCAATTTCCCCACAGCTTACTAACAAATCCAAAAACTTATTTAAATTGAATTCATATAGAACAGAAAAAATCAGAAAATCCTCCAAAATTGAAATGCTGGAACTATGGCATGTTTTGTAATCAAGTAATTGATTCTTAGCTCTACTTTGAATCTTAGTTACCCCTTATGGATTACATAAAACACTGGAGTTACCAACCTTACCTAATCTTAAAGTTACACAAATGTCCTTTTCAGCCAGGAATAATAATAGTTGCACTCATGCCTTTTATTCTACATATTTTAGGCATGAAGTCTCATAGATATCAAAAGCTTTCCATCCCTTATTTTTAGTGCTCTCTGGGGCCGAACCCTTACTTACACCTTCAAAAGCCTCCGAGGTAAAACACATTTATGTAACCATGCAGTACCTCCAAGACTTTTAGGTTTGTTTTAGTTTAGACACAAATATTTGAAATCACAGAGGACGCTGTTCAAACTGAACATGCTGGGTTTTTATCTTGAATCAAAAGACAAATCAAGTGTATATCCTCATTATCTTCCTAAGTAATAAAGTTTTACGCTGGTGTTGTTGATGAAGCTCTGACAGTTCTCTGTAACATAAGTATTAACACAGAAAATTAACTTACTTGGCCAGGCCGTGGATGCAGCCTGCGAGGTCCTTGGTCATCGTACCGCTCTCAACGGTCTCGACACACACCCTTTCCAGAGTCTGGGAGAACCTGCAGATAAATAAAGACATTTAGAAGAAAAAAAAAACATCTTTCATCCAAGTGACAGTATGTTTCCTACAAAAACAACAACATCTCTTACTTGATGAGTTCGGGATTGCCATCAAGTTTGCCACGATGCTCCAGACCTCTGGTCCAGGCAAAAACGCTGGCAATAGGATTGGTGCTGGTTGGCCTTCCCTGAAAGTAGAGTTGAGAATATTATTAGTTTAAACTACTACGCAGATCTAGAATGTTGTTTTTAATTATCATGAATGTATTTATTTACTTTGTTTTGGGCATGTAGGGAAAACTCAGTCTCAACTTTCACCACATAGTGGCAGTATAAGCCCAAAGATTACACAGTCTGCTTTCAAGGCCATTATTTGGCGTCACACATTTTCCAGTTCATTAACGAACATAAAATATTTCATATACAGAGCCATAAGATTGATAAAGACGGCTAGTTACCTTCTGGTGCTCGCGATAGTGCCTGGTCACAGTGCCGTGGGCGGCCTCAGCCTCGATGGTCTTGCCGTCAGGGCACACGAGAACTGAGGTCATCAATCCTAGAGAGCCAAAACCTAAAAACAGGAAACACAAAATGCTCAAATCCTTATTTAATGTAACACACATCTGCTAAAAAGAAAAAAGGCAGGCATCTCAAATGCTTATAGGTTTCAGTATTTTGTAACAACAACATTTCCCAAGAAGCAGTAGTCGTGTTGCTTTTTAAATATCTCACCCTGTGCGATGATATCGGACTGAACATCTCCGTCGTAGTTCTTGCAAGCCCACACAAAGGCTCCAGAAGACTTCAGCACTTGGGCGACCATATCATCAATAAGCCTGTGCTCATACCAGATCTTCAGTTTGTCAAAATCGGGCTTGTAGTTCCTGTACAAAGTAAAAACAACATATTCAACTAAAGCTACATTTAAGTGAAAAAGGTTATATAGTACCACTTCCTCATTTTTGGATACAGTAATATATTTATTTTAGTTTTTTTTTTTTTTATTAGCAATGAAATGGCAAAAAGGTAGTTAAACAAAAACTCTTATGTGTGTCTATTTGTGAATAAAGAACACAAAGACAGAAGACACTCACTTTACAAAGACATCCTCGAAAATGTCTTTAAATCTGCCATCATAGGCTTTAAGAATGGTGTTCTTTGTGCTCATGTACAGGGGCCACTTCTTGGCAATAGCATACTGGAAGCAGCTGTGGGCAAAGCCTGTGATAGACTGTTGGGGGGGAAAGAAAAAAAATACAGCTTACAACTGCCGTAGCATTTTATCAGTAGTACAGAGGTTAACAACCTTCCCCTTGACAAGTTGAAAGTCATCTACTATGACCTCTGATGTTGTTAAATCAAACAAACCCGTGCTGATGAAGGCAAACAAAACAGTAGCGAAGCAGGTTGAAAAGAGGTTAGTTGACAACTGCCGTTTCAGTTCTACGAAAAGCCTTCGGCACAATGTAACCGCAGTTTTCTTTAAGCATGAAAACGTAATAGAATTCACTATTAAAGCAACAAATATCCCATAAAAATGATTGAGAATCGATGCAATTAAAAAGGTATTTTGGTGTAACCAAAGCCTGATCTTCATCTGTGCCACAGAGCTCCATTGTGTGTGTGTGTGTGTGTGTATATATATATATATATATATATATATATATATATATATATATGAAAAAGGGAAATCAGTATTTATTCCTGACCCTTTTTTTCAGCAGGAACTAATTGTTTTAGCTAATTGAGTCCCACATATGCCATGGGTTAGTCAAACAGTATTAAGAGAGTAACTAACACATTGTTGCTGCTTGTTTTTTTGAGATTTGTTGACAATAAGGCAGCCTCATCAGAAAGACACACACTCACCTCATCTGTGTTGTACATGCCCATTCCACAGCCACCAGCAGGGAAGTCATAGACCTCCCACTCCTTGCCTGCACTCCCATTAGTAGGTGTGAAGACCATCTTGAATTTGCCGGGTTGGTCCACAACAAAGTCTGTTGCTCTGTACTGTAGAAGAAACAAAGTATTTTTCATTAACTTCTATAATAATAATAATAATAATAATAATAATAATAATAACAACAAAATTGCCTGGTTTGTCGTTTCTTTGGGTTTAAGAGACGTAAGAAATATTACTGTAAACTGAATGGCCACATTTTCTTGAGAATCTAGAGGAGACTCACCTGATCACCGAAGGCATGTCTGCCGATGGTGATGGGCTGCGTCCAGCCTGGAACAAGCCTGGGAATGTTCTTGCAGGTGATTGGCTCACGGAAGACGGTGCCGCCCAGGATGTTCCTGATTGTACCGTTGGGGCTCTTCCACATCTTCTTCAGGCTGAACTCTAAATATAACAACACAGAAGTAAGAACAGTATGTACAGGATTGTTGAGGCTGATAACGATATTTGATCGTTTCAAATGTTTTTTCTTTACAATTGCTACCAAGAAATGTTTTGTGTATATAAACTATAGTATGGTGACACCGTTTCATAACAAATCTTTGTTATTTCTGTAATTCTTACAAATGCAGCATGCTTATTGTAAATACCGCTGTTGCTGTTTGGGAAACGGGAATGGAGGATGGGCATTAGCCAAAAACATCTGTGCCTTAATAAATGCCTTAAAAAAAACAGACTGTTACTTAACTAATCCAGGCTTTAGCCATTGTCATGCTTCAATAAACATTTTTAAAAGTTGAAAAATCAGCCTTGCATCCCAGAGTTTTGATGTCTGCTGAGTCAGCCCTGTGTTTGAACCAACAGACCCTGACTGGACTGGTTATATTGCTTTCAACCTTGGTCTGCGAAGCCTTTTTCCTTCCCACTTTCTAAAGACCTTTTTTCTTCTTCTTTTTTAATAAAAAAGGTGTGCATTGTTAAGTAAATATCTTGCATTTTCTCTGCTGTGAACATTTTCCTCCATGATAACTGCTCAAACTATTCCACCTCAATCTTTGGATCTTCAGGTCTTTTAATAAAAAGCGCTGGAATTCTAATGGGATTTTAAACTTTATTAAAGTTCAACCAGTTGCACACAATACTACCACCTACTGTAAACACAGATATATGTTGCGTTATCCCCTACAGTGCATTCAAAATCTTTCATTTGGAGTCACTATTATTACAATAATAGTGAATAATTACATTAATTTATATCACACTTGTAAAAATCAGAGATTACAAAGTGCAGGCAAAGATAATTCAGGTGGTGAGGTAATGGGTAAATGTTAAACTGCTCTGAAAGGAGAAAAGTATGTAGGCCATCAAATACTTGTTACAGACCTTCCACTCTGGCTTCGTCGGGTGTGATGGTGGCACATTTAACCGCCACGTTGTACTTTAGAGTGGCCAGGGCGGAGTCGATGGTGACCTGGTCGTCAGTCTGGTCACGATACGGCAGACCCAGATCATAATACTTCAGCTCAACATCAACATTGTTGAGGATGAGCTAAAAGACGCAACAGAAACACAAATTAGCAACTGCAATTTATTACAGCATCTACACTCTTCAGTTTTCTGAGAGACCGAATCTAATAAAAATAAACTGAAGTGGCTCTAAATGTATAAAATCCCCTAGATTGGCTTGACAAATCTACTTTATAAAAGGTCTGCATAATGCAGTGTAAAAAGCGTGTGTCATTTGCATATGATTTATGAATTACACATTCACTGTTTGAGCAATACAACTCAGAAAACATCAGGGATTTTATCATCTCATGCGTCTCCATGTTTTCTTCCTGAGCCAAAGCACCATCTGCTCTCTCTGGATGCAATAAGCCAGTGACTGAATGAAACACCACTGAAGCCCCTCCCCCCCCCACCACCACATCATACATACATAATATTCCACATAAACCTCCCCTCACATCCACGTGGCAGTCTCTGATATAAAAATAGGCGAGTCAGACAGCGTAGGGGCACGTAGTCCCCTGAGACTCGCACCTGTGTGTGTGTGTGCGTTTACCCCTCAGCCCCACTTTATCACCTTCTCTTTGATGAACTCCCAGATGATTCTGGTCATCTCATCTCCGTCCATCTCCACCACCGGCTGGGACACTTTGATGCGTTTGTCAGCATCTGTCAATCACACAGAGAACAGTTAAAGTGAAACTAACTTTTCATTCACAACAAACTGCTCATTTATTTATGGGTCAAAGACTGCTGAGCAACAATCATACACACAGGAAACTACATTGATTGAAAAAAAAAAAAAGAGAGATCCTGTTTTATATCTGCAGAGGACAGCCACTGGTGTTTTCTGCTTCCTGTTTCCTTTACATTTACCAGATAATACCGGTTCTCATTCTCGAGTGATCTGCAGATTATTTTCTCAATATATGGATTTATTGTTAAGTCTATGAAGCAGGGTTCAAAATTTACTTTTTGGTCCACAGGGCAAGTGGCTCGTAAATGTTGAAATTTTACCATCCACTTGATAGATCACCATGTTTTTTTGGCAGGTGAGTGACGCAACTCTAACCATTTGCATATTTTACCAGCATCAGGGTGTTATATGGTGCCTAAACAAAGCCAGATATGCAGTTTACTTTATAGATGAAAGAAAAGCCACAAATCCTTTGAACATTGTAGAAGCTTTGACCAGCAAATGTTTGACATTTTTGCTTCAATAATGATGTTCTGTTAATCAACCAACTGCTTCAGCTTTATTTAGAAACCTCTTGGTGTTACTGTGTGTGTTATCTGGGGATAACGCGATAAGACAACTGAAAAAATAACTACTACTACTGAAATGTTTCCTAGCTAGCAGTAGTCTCTCCCTCATTTGGTTAGCCACGTTGACGCATTACTGACTTAGACAGCCGATCAGCCGCTTACTAAAACTCCACAGGGTAACTCTAATCTGTAGTTGCAACCAACCACATTTTTGCATCCAGAAATACCAATTCAAGGTTTACAGTTACATAATTGCTGAATTGTAACTCGTAATTTACAGTCCACAGTTGTACTCTACAAGCCATGATAGTAGTTACAGGAAAATAAAAACACTTGGGATCCTGAATGCAAACTTTCTTAAACTGTGCATGAATTATTTCAGGTAAAAAATAGAATAAAAAAAAAAAACACTTTTCAAAGTTAGTGTGACTGAACTTTAATAACTCAAAGTGTGCCTTTATTAATGTATTTATTTGAAACAATTACTTTTGAGAGTTGGGTCTCTTAACTTTATTTCCAGTTGGATCGACGCAGATTAGTATCTTTAATCATATCTGCTCTCATTCAGCTCCGTGTGAGAGATTCCAGCCAGCAGGAACATTTGAGTGAATAGAAAAGTACAGGGGGAGGTGCGAGGATCAAGTGACTCTCAGATTTCCCAGCAAAGTTAATGCTCCCCCACTGCTACCAAAGCCTTCCCAGAATAATACAAGTAAACATAAGGAGCCCGGTGGAATCGTTACACAACCAAAATGTCCTTATATTAAATAAATGTAATAAAATAAAATAAAAATCCATGTGGGTTTGTGGAGACATTTGATCCTAGTTTGGATTATGACGCCTTAGTAACACCTGTCAAAACTGACTGTGCTCTGTTCCAATGTGCCAAACATGATACACGAGCCCTGCCGAGTACAGATACATGGTGTCCACGAAGCACTGAAAATAACCTCGATGAAAAGACAGTTGTGACCTCTACGTTACAATTAGGTTACTCAAAAGCATGAAGCCGATAGAAAGAAATAATATAAGTTTGTGTCCCTAATTTCATGTTGATAATAATGTCTACGTGTAGAGATTATGTTATTAGAGCTGAAACGGTTTGTTGATTGGTCAATCGACAGCTAACTATTATTTTTACAAGTCATTCCTGTAGCAAAAAAAATCCAAATATCCTATAATTATATCAAATGTAATGCTTCTTTTCTTAAACTAAACATATATTTGAGAGTTTTGTACTGTTGGACAAACTAGCAATTTAAAAAAAAGGTGTAACTTTGGGTTTAGTTAATTAAGAAAGAGAAATCGGGGAAAGGGATTGGCAGATTAATCAAAAGTGAAAATAATTACTAGCTGCTGACTTATCAGTCATCAACATTGAAAAAACAGAACTAGGAATAAGATTTCCAAACTGCTACACTCCCATGTATGAGCTGTTCATACAGTGGACATAATTATAGTTATGCGTTACGATCAGGACACATTAAGAGAACTGTTTTGTGGTAATGTAATAATAAACCTGTCCATCTGCTTTTGGAACAGTCTGTGTGCAGTGCATCATGGGTAAGTGTAACAGCTACCGTTACTGGCATAATTTCTGACTCGTCTAACCTAAATCTGCTAAAACACGGCTGTACCATCACAGTGCAGGGGGAGGGGAGTGCAGGGGGAGGGGAGTGCAGGGGGAGGGGAGTGCAGGAGGGAGCCGAGTGGGTTATGTAACTTCTGAATGAATCACAAACTGGATGCCGAAGGGTAAGCTGAATAAAAGTCATGTGGGTCGGCCTCTTTACATCAGCTTTAGATGAAGCCAGTGGCAGAAATACACAAACTACTAAGTATTGAAGGTAGCGCAAGAAATCATACCACAATCCATAGCTCAGCATGTTGATAAGAGCTGTCTACATTTAAAAAACAAACAAAAAACTAAACACAAGAGCAATCTCAGAATTTAAAAACAAGTCAACAGCTACTTGCAGTCTAGACATTACGTATTTGACACTACCAATGCAATGCCTTGGCTTCAGCACGACAAACAATATATTTTATTTTGAGTATTATATTCAATGCATCATACTTCTCCAAAGCCTCAGAATTGAATGTTGTTTTTTTCTGAAAGCTGTAAGATGTGCCTAAACGCTGGGTAAAAAAACAAACAATTTAAAACCAGGAAATATCCAATTACAGCCCAAGTAAACAAGACTAACAATCTGACCTACCATTCAGTGCCAATTTATAGTATTTAGGAGTCTTAAATACCTTGTGGCAGAAGTAATTTACAACTAATGTGAGATGTAAACTGTGAGGTTAGACATGTCTAAACCATTACTTATGCTACATCAACCATTAAGGGCAAGCAGCCAAAGACTGTCTTAAACAATGTGTGCCTTGACAAGATGACCTCAATAACCTTTGTCTCTGCTGGTTAACTTTCAACAGAGGGAAGCTAGTCTTAAACCCCCTTTAGTTTTAATCCTATACCAAGAAAAGGCATTCACCTCGTAAACAAAGTGACTAAAACCAAGCTGCAGGTGAGATGTTTCTGAGAAGGTCAGAACTTTTAAACTGTACTGACAAAAAGAAAAAACAGAGGACGTGTAAATGCAAAGTTTCAAAGTTTACAAACTAAAGTTGGAGTCCAACAGGAACATTACACGTTCCATTTGCAAAGCCCACAGCCAAGAAGAAACGGCATTTTGGCCAATTTTATGAACACTGTAAAAGTTAAAGGGCATGTAGTTGGAGCAAACAGCTGCCAACAAAGACAATGCAACTTGTGACTGCAATAAAAAGAAAGGGGAAAATGCACGGTCACTCAATCACACCAATTTAGATCCCTGATTTTAATTAAAAACACCTAAGAAAGTACAGTGACAGTGCTGCCACGTGTTACATTAACATATGTCACTCATATCTGTACGACTTCAGGGTTTAAGAGTAGTGCACTGAATATTTTATCTACCAGAGACATTCCTGGTTGTGCAAACTGGGCTCCTATCTTTCACCACTGACAGCTAGGTAAACTACAAAGATCAAATGACTTCTTGATTCAATCACACCGCTGAGACAAAGTGCCCTTCACCTAACCCACTGCTTTGTAAACACTAACCGGTAGTGCTAGTTGCATGGAGATATAGCTACAACCAAATGAGTTTAAAAATTCTTGCTGTATGAAATTTTGGGATGTCTGCAGAGCCCACGTGATGAATCTGGGTCCCTGCTCCAAATCGCAGACCAAAAAAAAAAAAAAGGCAACCGATTTTGGTAGCTCTCTTGGTACCAATATAAGTCTAATTTGTCAACGTTTAGAGAACACATGTCAAGTATCAAGGTGCAAAGGGTTTTACAGTCACAGTGCAAGGGTGAGATGTGGTACAAATGTGCAACTCTTAACTATGCTGTGGATGTAACAGATAGAAAACATTATGTAGGACAGACGGAGCACCGGCAGCCATTGCTCGCTGTAGCAGAGTCTCGTATACACTGGCTGACCTTGGCAAAGGTTTTCCAAAGCAGTGTCGAACTAATGTCATGATGGCTGAAAAGTAGATGATC
Source organism: Cottoperca gobio (assembly GCF_900634415.1). Classification (NCBI taxonomy): domain Eukaryota; kingdom Metazoa; phylum Chordata; class Actinopteri; order Perciformes; family Bovichtidae; genus Cottoperca; species Cottoperca gobio. Next base: position 16,024,718 of record NC_041360.1, read on the forward strand.
GGTTAGGATTCAGTCAAAGGGTTAAACTTTTCTTTACCTGACAATTGCTGCATTTTAGCCCCCTGGCAGCGACGAGCAATACAATGTCCGCACACACAACTAAAAACGAAACATTAATTTTATTCATCGGTTGCCAGTTTTTGCACCGCAGTTTTTACTTGATATATTTCTTCTAGCGAGCACAGTGTAAACTTGCCCAGTCACACTTGAGTTGACAGTGGTAGCAGTATATGTGACCGTTAACGTTTCATTCATTTTAATTCAAAAACATTATCTTCAACACTGACATCAACTGTTCCTCAAAGTTTAGGATGGGGAGGACAAAGAGACAAAGACGGCTCTCTTCGGCTGCTCGGTCGGCTTTCTCGGCCCTCATCTCAACGTTTACAGCCTCCGGATTATGTAAACAAACCGGCACTTCACCCGACATGAACCTAACATTTAGACACCGGGAAGCGTTTGAGCGCCGTTTCCCCCCCAAAGATCAGAAAACCACCAAAACACTATTTACAGCGGAGGCACGTTGGCTAACATAGCGGCGTAGCTCGGCTACCGGCGGTCTGATAATGTTGTCGACATTACATTAGCCAACTAGTTAGATTAAAATAAAAGGCATCATTTTTAAAACAAAGTGAACGTTAACAGTTAAATGATGCTGAGGATGACCCTGCTTCTCTCTCGTCACTCACAGTTTCTTTGTTGCAAAGTCTGGCAATTTCCAGCTGGCGCAAGCACCGCGGGGTTTCTGGAAAAAGCAGCAGCAGACCTCGAAAGAGTGCTGAGGACTTTCAAATATCCAGCCATGTCTCTGGCCCGGTTCACTTTCTGAGGTTGACACTCGACGAAACTCAAAGCAAAGAGGAGGCTAAACGCTCCGAGACTCTGCAATATAGCGAGCAGTAGAATCAGCACCGCCCTTCTTCACCTCACCGGCGGGACACGCTGGTTGCTACGTCAGAGTCGCACAGACTCAGAGTAGGGACTGAGACCAAATAGCGGATAAACTCTCCTTCGTCTAGACAACAGTACAGAGTAGGGTGAACTCTGAGTTTCTTATGTCAGGCTGACCCCAAGCGAAGGTCACCAGACATGGAAAGCAATTCATTGAGCTTTCATTTGTATTTTTAATGAATTAAAACTGAATTGAGGATTACATTGCCACGTTGCATTTTATTTTTGCATTTTTTAATTGCACATTTTATATCCAATTGCAAAATACTTTGCTAATGAATAAAGAGGCCAACAATAAATAAATACTAATACTAATAAATACATTACATGTAGGTTCTTGATTTCTTCGCTCACACACCCTACACACACAAATGAAATGGCTGTAGAAATGTGACACAATGATAAGACAGACAAGATACTCTTTACTGTTATACACAACACAAAAAACTGTAGATGTGCAATGAATATTGGGAATCTTAAAGCAGCCCTCCATTGATTTAGTATTCCACTCCCACCCATAAAGGTGTGGCACTCACAAGATAAAATAAAATAAAATCAATAGTCAAAACTAATCTTTTCAAACTTTCCTATCTCATAGAAGACATTATTTAACTATATTCCTGGCTGAGGGGTACTCTGTGAACTTGATAAGATCATTTAAGTGCCCCTTTAAAAGCTTGCCAACACACATGACTTGTTGAATTTCTGTTGCACTCAACAACTCAACATATAACTTATTATGTAGAGTACATGCAAACTAATAGTGACTGCTGGAAAGTGGCCCTAAAGATCCAAGTTAATAGAATAAATATACCTTTAAGGACAAAAACACAATTTGGTGTTTGATTATTTACCGTATTATATGAGACATCATACTTGTTAGAAAAACATTATGTAATATTAGATAGATGAGAACCCATCGAAATGTGCAAGCATGTAATTATGAGCTAAGAAAAATAAGTCAACCTATTAAAAACACAGCGATATGAATGATATCGTAGCAATATTGTAGTATCCTAATAGTAATCATAATGACACATTTATGTGTCAGGAAATAACTTAGAAGACTATGACAGTGTGTAAAAATGTGCACAAACTCAATGAAGCATGTCTACATAATGAATATATGTTATATGTAAGTGTGTTAGGATGCAAAAAAAAGACTCACTATTGAACTGATTACATTACATTTACAAAAGTGGATAACAAATATACAGTACCATGTTTACCTTTAGCAAAGAAACTCATTTATGTGTGCTACTAGGCAGAACAAGATCCACAAATATGAAGTGCATTCAGATTCAGAAACTGCAAACCGATAAAGCTATTTGCCTACATTTCTTTGTAGAAAAAGAAGAAAAGAATGGTGGAGCAGGAGTTAATTCAAGTAAACATTACAATAGTACAGACATTTATAGCGATCCCCTATCATCTGCAGGAATGGTACAGGATATTCACATTCCAAAAAGTCTCGGCAGAGGGCTCTCTAATTTTAGCAGGGGAAGGTTACCATACTGGGAGAGAGATTGGGAAGTGTGCAGTGCAGTCACATGACCGGCTTGGTGGTGAGCCAGTAAAAGAGACAGCCAGGTCACCTCTGAAGTACTCTTTCGTTTGAGAATAGGGGGCCCGCAGTGACAAATGTCAGATAAGCAAAAGCCTAATAAAAATAACTATAAACATACAAAGTCTTGTATGAAAAATATAACATTCCTTAATTTGTATTTACAACTTTATGGATAAGGACTACTGTTTTATTTCCTGAAATGCACAATTTTGTCCTGCACATGTATTGAGAGACTGTAAAGCAAATTATTGCAGTCAGACAGTAGCAATTACTTAACCTTCTGACTTTCTGCAGCAACCTTTGACTCTTTGATATGTAAACTGTTTCCACAAGCTGTCCACCTTGATAGACACTCAGATGTCACCCTGTTAACTCCAAGGTTGAAGCTTTTATATTTAGTCCTTGCCCAGGCCCATAAACTACTCCATTGTGCTTTGAAGTTAAGGTAAAGGGGGTGACTTTGCGGACACATTAAAACTTTACCCTCACCAATAAGCAAGCTAGTAAATGTGTTACTGTAAGAGTGAGTTACTCAAGTGCAGCTCTAGTCATGCTTTAACTCAGTTCGGAGGGTGTAATGCTATTATTACTGTCAATTTAGTGCTGCTTCGCCTTTTGTCTGCTAGTACAGCAGCAGAGACACATCTTAATTTGCTTGTAGGAGTGTAGGATATCATTTAATGCTATATAAAGTACTTCCCAGTGTTCTTAGACTTCATTGGTAACTGGATATAAAAAATAAAACGTATGTGCTCCATCTGCTGGACTCTTTTAAGGCACCGAGATTGTGTTGGTGAACCTACAGTGACCTCTGCTGGTGGATTTCTATGGATTTGATTTGAGATTATGGATTTGCACATTTACATTTTATAGCAATGTTATATAAAGAATCTCAATTGCAACTTCCCTTTTTACTTTATTTTCCCCAGAGGGAAATTTGTGTTGAAGCAGTTGGAAACAGAACAAGACAGACTTGAACATAATTTTCTCAAAATATAATTACATTCACAAAACATACAATATTAATATGTAAAACAGATGCTTTCGCAGCAACACACATTTATAATTTGCCATAAAATGTGTGTATTGTGACAGAATAACATGAAACCTGGAGCTCAGACATCATAATCCAACCCAGTTATCAAGTGTTAAAACATCTTCACGATCACAGGTTTCAACTAAATTTTAGGAGAAATTCTAGGTTTCTTGTACTCATCTATACATGTACATACATATACAACATACATATACCCTTGACTACTTGAAATAAACTGTACTGAATTAGTTGAAATGATTTAAAGATATGTCCCCATGTATCGAAAGTACCAACAAAACAAAACAAAGACATATAGTGAAGCTGCGCTCTGCAGTTCTGGATCCTAAATGTGGAATAATGAGGAAAGCAACATCAATTGGTGCTTTAAAGATGTTAATTCTCATCGTTTTAGCTGTGCTTTCACTTAAAACTTTTTTTTAAACTTCTGATCAATCTTTGAATTTGAATACTAATTATTAAGATGATAATGATTGCAGTGGCTATGGTACTGATCATTGCATTTGTTACGGTTATATAATTTTATTTTGTTTTGTAACTGTTTCTTTTTTGTCTTCTCTTTTTAAATGTATTTAGATTGTTTAACAGTAACATAGTTATTATTATTATTATTGTTATTGTTATTGTTATTATTTATTATTATTATCATCATCATCATCATCATTATTATTATTATTATTATTATTTTTTTTATTATTATTATTATTATTATTATTATTATTATTATTATTATTATTATTATTATTATTATTATTATCAATTTTTAAAGTATGAGGCACAGAGCAAGCCGATTGTAAACATACAGCATCACAGTTTTCAAAACTTTCGTGATAATATCATATAAGATCATTTCTAAGAACCAATAGGAGTCCACAGGATGACGGTGGGCGGTACTTCCTGTAGGAAGCATGTGTCTTATGTAGCCGTCTACTGTACTTGTATTATTGTTGGTCTCTGTAGTTGTTTTAGCTCATGCTAAAGGGATCGTGTTTTAACAGAAATACAGAGGAAACGCGTTGATCGGACTTCAACAGGGAAATATTGTATATTGTATTAATTAGGTTGTATAAACAGTGTCAGGATTGGCAGGACAATGCAGAACTTCACAGCGATAAGGTCATTTGTTACCCAGTATCCTACAACTATTGCTGCGATCACAGTAACAGGTAGGCCTAATTCCTTTTTTTGGAAGAAACAACAACTAACGTTATCTTTTATAGTCTAGTAGTCTGTGTGCTCTCTCACTTAGCCTGCCTGTACGCTAATGCCTGATAATATACTGTGCAGTCTGGGAGGATGCACTTAATGGACGGTGCTCATACACTGGCACTGTTTACTGGTTGTTGTTATGTGTGAAGTGTGAATGCATGCTTAGAAAATTACAATTAAACTTCCATTAATTTTGCATTAAGTTCATATTGTCAAAAGATTAATTATTTAACGTTTAAACCAAGTATTTTTTTAAATGGTTTAACATGTTAATTTTTTGGTTTCTTCCTCTGTAATTGCTTGCATTAGGCCACAGCTGCAACATTAGTACTTGTTTATTAGCCCATAGTTTAAATGAAGAACATGAGTTTGTATTATAGTTATATAAATGACTGATCGGATTACTGCCTTGATTGTGGTCACATGGTGTAAAGTATGTTATTAAAAGAGGGTTGGGTGGAAAGCCTATTTTACAACAATACAGGTAAATACAAGACAGCCCTGACATATACAGTAATTAAATTGTTATGACACAATAAAGCAAACATTTCATTCAACATTGTGATCCTTTTAAGAAAGGAACCTTCAAGAAAGGCACAATTAACTTAAAACATGAAATACAGACAGATAAGACTGCATTACACAAACAGGCAAAACAAAGTTATAAAGTTTTGAGTTTTTGTAGATGTAGTGTAGAAAGATGTGCTTAAATATTGAAAGAAATTGATGTATTGGATTAATCCTTTAATCTATGAAATGTAAAAAAAAAGAAAAGTAAATCAAAATTTCCCAGAGCGTAAATTGATTTCTTAAAATAGTTGTTTAATTACAGTGATTTAAAAAAACAAAACAAAAATAATACACTACACTTATTTTGAGAGTCTCTAGTCATTTTTTATTTTTCAATTCCAGTCAATTCTTTTAAGCCAATATTTAGCATTGACTGAAATTATTAATTGAATTTAAAACCTTTGACATTTGAGATTATTTTGGTGCAAAATAAAAACATGCAGCGTTGTGGACAGTTCTCTCAGTTGTCTATGAAATGTGAAGAAACATTTGAACTGTGTGGACTTTCTTACAGGAGTGGGACTTTTCGGTGTAAAGAAATGGATGGCAGGTGGAGTTTGTAGCAGCAAAGCCTCGTTGGACGGAAAGACCGTCCTGATCACCGGAGGCAACACTGGGATTGGCAAAGAAACCGCTGTAGACCTGGCTAGAAGGGGTAAGTGACTTATCCTGATTTCATATTCTCGCCTTTAAATATGTGATTTTCATTTGAAACCTACACGATGTGCTGCTGTGTTACAGGAGCGAGAGTCATTCTGGCCTGTAGAGACATGGACAGAGCCAATAAAGCTGCAGAAGAGGTGAAGAAGAGGAGCGGAAATAATAATGTTGTTGTCAGAAAGTTGGACTTGGCATCTCTTCAGTCGGTGCGAGAACTAGCCAAAGATGTTCTAGCAAGTGAAGAGAGGCTGGATGTTCTCATCAATAATGCAGGTAGATGTATTAATCACGTCTAACCCGTGATGGTGTGATTTACCACATGCCAACAGCTTTATTTACTTTTATTTATAACTTTTAGGTATTATGAGCTGTCCAAAATGGCAGACTGAAGATGGCTTTGAAATGCAATTTGGTGTGAACCACCTGGGCCACTTCCTTTTAACAAACTGCCTGTTGGATCTCCTGAAGAAGTCAGCCCCGAGCCGCATCGTCAATGTCTCCAGTTTAGCTCATAAAAGAGGTGCAATTTTTCTCTTTACTATTTCACTTGAAGAGATGTAGAGAGACTTTTATTCCTCCTCACAAATGTCGACCTTTCGGTGTCATTTAATATTAAATGCCTCATCTGTGAATACTGCTTTCACTCAACAGGTCAAATCTATTTTAATGACGTACATCAGGAGAAAGATTACAGCCCTTGGAAAAGCTATTCACAAAGTAAACTAGCTAATGTCCTCTTTACAAGGGAGCTGGCTAACAGGCTGCAAGGTATTGAAAGCTTTTATATCTCACACCAGACATAATGCAGTATTTAATAAACTGTCAACTCTTAGATTATGTGAATGACGTGGATACATTATGTCCTATATGTCTTGTCATTTTGCAGATACCGGAGTAACGACTTACAGCCTCCACCCTGGAGTGATCTGGACGGAGCTCGGCCGACACTTCTGGCCCACAATGCCCATTTGGAAGAGAGTTGTATACACACCATTCATGTTTCTTATCAAGTCTCCAACAGAAGGGGCTCAGACCACCATCCACTGCGCTGTGGAGGAAAGCCTGCAGAATGAAAGTGGACTCTACTACAGGTCAGTCTTTGTAAATCAGTGGATGGTGGCTCCATTATTAGAGGACTAAACTAAACCGACGTATGAAATGCAGTCATTGTTGTAATTTGCTACAGCTATCTTCTACCTTATATGATACACTGGCAATTATGTGCTGGGCCCAATGTGTTAGCAAACAATTGTCTATCCAGCCGTCACAGAGTAACATTAGTGTTGATTTTGGTTTGATGTTCCTGGACACCTGATGAATGTTTGTCCAAGATTCACTGTTTTTTATTGCTCTCCAACTGACTCCCTAGGGAAATATCTGCTTAATTCTCTACTATGTTCACCAGCATGTCGCTAACATGTCGTTTGGTGCTGGCAGGTAGCATAGAGCCGCCTGCTGTAGGTGGAAACTTAGTTATTGAGAGCTGAGCTGCGAGCCAGAAGACCAAGATATTTAACTAAAATAGATTAAAAGGCTCCATAAAGCTGAGGGGGACAGCAGAGTTGAGTCATAACTATTTGTGATGGCTTTCATATACAGCACAGTAGTCATTTCATATTCATATTGTTGTATAAATAATATCGATCAGCACAACTGTAAAACTAGATTTTCAAGACTGGGCGTCAAGATCAGGTAATAAAACAGGACTCAACTGAAGCCACTGAGTAAATCTGGGGCTTTTGAGGCAAATAAATATAAAATATTAATTGAATCCCGTTTTGTGGAAAAATGGCAGCGGTATGTTTTCCTCCTAATAGACAGGGAAATCTGTCAATATGTTTCTTATCACAGCATCATCTACATTATCATTGTATTGTATGTTACCCTGCGATTCCCATCCTTATTCATCATTGTATCCAGAATGAGAACTTCTTCTTGGAACTGAATGAGCATTGTAGTAACGGATGGAGTCCCATGTTTAACAGTCAATTCTGCACTGATTACAGCGACTGCGCCCCTAAAACAGCCGCCCCTCAGGGTCTGGATGATGAAGCTGCCAAGAAGCTGTGGGATCTGAGTGCGTCTATGGTTAGTCTGACATAATCGTGGTGACATCGGTGATGATCGTCATCATCTTCATAGTACCAAAGGACTGCCAAGTGGCCTGAGGAAGGACTGGTGCTCTTTCTAATGAGCATCTGTGTGGTTACTATCAGCTGAGCTCCTACTTAATGTGACAAATGAGTAAAGAGACAGAAAATCACAAGGGATAGACATTTATTCAGAATATACAACAAACTACTTGCAAAAATACTATGGATTTCATTTAAACAGAAGCAATGCTTCACAGGTAAGTCACATGGAAGCTGTATGATATTTAGTTTTGATTGCCATTAGCGTTTCACCAATGTCTGTGTTGACTAAGGGCTTGAATGTCATTCAATGTTACTTGATTTCATCATATAAGAATTATGTGTGCGTTGAAGGTTTTTGTAACACTGTTAATAGCAACATTTTTCCCCCCCTGGGCAATAAAGTGCTGTTATACATAGCCCATCGTTGTACCTGTTTCTTAAGGCATATTTTGCATTCATTCACATCTCGTATATTCTGAGTCTTCATATTGTTCCATGTGAGACCAACAGTGAAATAAAACACATTTTGGATCATGAATTAAAAATGCTCCTAATACATTAAATGTATCTGTTAATTTTTTTAATTTTTTTTAGGTTTATATATCTGGAAGGCACTTTGTACAAATTTGCTACAAACAGTCAAATTTCATCTTACTCAAAGCTACATCTCGGACGAAGAAGTGCATCACATGTTTCTTTTCAAAAGAAAGTCCATTAATGGTACTAATTACATATGCACAATGTGCACCTAAGTGGCCTGCTGGCTACAAATGGACCCTGTATGTTCCCTACGCAGTACATTATCATGTAAGAGAGATAGTTCAGAGGAATAGTACCATTTCTTGGCATTTACATTCAAAACTGTAATACATATACAGCAGATGTTGTGAAGTCAAAAGATAATCCTTCAGGTTGGGTGTAACACAGGGAGGAAGTCTATCTATATTGCTCAGTTTCAATATATATATATATGTATATGTATACATATATATTATAAATTATACATTATTCAACATCTAGATGGCTGTGAGTACACAGCTGAACCTATGGATGTACATCCTGATAATTTATGGTATTAACATTTCTACTCTCACAATAAGTGCTGCATAAACACCATCACTAACTAATGAGTCAGCTCTTCAAAATCAGAAAGCTGTTTCATCTGCTCCACTTGCATAGAGTGCCTTCTCACAAGTTTCTTCTTGGACATGAGGCCGCCTCTCTTTGGTGTGTTTGGTGCTACTGGAGCTATAGATCTAATACCTGTGGCCAGAGGTGAGGAGGGCTTGCTACTAGCCCCGATGTCAGGAATGGGAGGGTTGGGGTTGATGTTGAGAGGGGGCAGTTGGCCGGGCCTGGTGTGGGAGATGTGGTCCAGCAGCAGTGTGCCCGAGCCTCTTCTCTCCAGGAGGCCAGGTGCCCGTCTGCGTGCTGTACTGGGAGAAGATGGGCTGGTGTTGCTGTCTAGCGATTCTCTGGAGCTGGTCATCATCGCTAGTGGAGAAGTGTTTAATTTCCTTCGCTCTCCTGGGACCTTAGGAGAGTCTAACATGGCAGAGCCTGAGTAGAGCTGTGAGTCTGAGTCATAGTGATCATTCCCAAGATGTCTCCTCTGCATTGTGTCTCTCAGACTGGCGAGTCCACTGCTGCAGCTGCTGGTCTCCTCTATGGGCACAGTACTGCGCCGTGCAAGCAGCTGGTGCTGGCCCACAGATCGCTCATATGATGCTTTGGACGTTGGAGGAACTGATATAGAGGTTGTCATTTTGCAGGGTTGTTCGCCCACCAGTGGGAATAAGCTGTCCTTCCCATCCACACTGCTCTGTCGAGATAAAGTCGACCTCTTACTCAGAGAGAGTCCGTTGACACCTGCAACAACGTCCTCATCAGAGCTGGCTTTCTTACTCTCCTCATGGGCGGCGGCTGCAGCCAGGACTGAGGGAGCAATCAGCCCCCAAGGCTCTGATTGCAGCCTCTTCAGCTGAGGCAAACGTGCACGTTTGGGGTTTGCAGTCCGGCGTGTTGGAGACGTGGGCCCGTTTGCGAGCTTTGAAGCTGAACTAGAAGTTTTCAACTTGGTCTGAAAACTGAAGACTTTGTCTTGTTGCTCTTGCAAAGATGTGGGAGATGCAGTGACAATAATATCAGACGGAGAGGTGCAGAACTCTGGGGAGGACCTCTCATCCAGCTCTAGTGATGGGGGGACATTTAAGTACTGTTTCGTAGTTTTAGTGCCAGACGGTGACTTGTCTGTGGTGATTATGATGACCTCCTTGCCTTTAGCTTTGCAAGCATCCAAGAGCAGCTTTAGTGTCTCCTTATCAACTGCGTTGATGGCGTAGACCAAGGCTGAGGCCCCGCTCCTGTCCTCCAGACTGGGATCAGCTCCATTGCTCAGCAGGTGATCCACCACCTCGTGCCCTGCCCTGTGGATGCAGGCGTGCATTAGAGCTGTCCTACCGGCTTTGTCCTGTATGTTGGGATCTGCCTGGTTGTCCAGCAAATATTTCAGCAGCTTTGACTTGCTCACACTCTGCTGGTCAGTGTGTGTGGACATGCAGGCCACCATGAGGGGCGTCTCTCCACGTTCGTTGCTCTCGTTGATGTATGCACCTCCTTCCAACAGGAGCCTGGTGAGTCTCAAGCGTCTGAGCCATACTGCCTTCAGGAGTGAGTTTCCATCTGTCCGCAGCTCCAGTATATCTGCCATCTCCCAGACAATCACAGATCTTCCCAGCGTTGAACTTACAGCTCACAAGCCTTTGAACAAATCAGTGAAGTAGTTCAGCGTACATTGAAAACATCTTTATGATTTAAGACTCATGTTGTTTGTTGCTAGTAATGTTTTTGATAAATCATCACCACCAGCAGGTGGCAGTCTGTTTCAATTGAAAGATTATACATATAACTTACTGTTATATATTTCTGATATAGGAAATGGATTCCTTATATAATAATTGAAATGAAGGAAATGTGTACAAAAAATATTTTTACAAAGTGGAAACTGATCAGGCCCCAAAATCATGTCCATACAGCAAGGTAGCGACACCTGTTAGATTCACAAACATAAATACTGATGCATGATTATAATATTTGGATTATGAATCAAAGTTCATCTCATTATCTCTGTCGCGACAGCAGATTGTCTTGTGTCTTGATATTTATGTAAATGACAAAGAACGACGAACAAAAGCATCCATCAACCTTTAAGTGCGCAAAAACACCAGCCGTGTTCATCTGATTAAAAAACATGTCACAGAAACTGTAGGAAAACGTGATTTTCTTTGTCTAAAATTAAACTAGTGACAATAATCCTTTTAGACAGGCGACACTAAATATCGGCACCCTGTGAAGCGTAAGAGTCGCTGTCCATGGTTCTCATTTTGTAAAACTTGGCGACAGAAACGCGCTCCATTGCAAATGAATGGGTTGGTCGTCTGATTCTCCGTTAAATCCTGCATTTGAAATTGTGTTTATTATGTAAATATGAACATTATATAACATTATACATACATCTTATGTTAAGTAATGTAATAGGTTAATCTATTTTTACCAGCCTCCTTTAGGATGAAGAAAGCAGCGACTCAAAAATAACGACATTTAAAGTTGAATTAATTAACCTTCGTTTTCAATCATTTTGTAGTTTGATATTTTCGCAGAGCGTCTTAATGTCTCTTACCTGTTCAGAAGAGAGGGTTTCCATGCTCAAAGTACCCATTGCTTTGTCATGTAAGAGGGAAGAAATCGGGAGAAATTAATGATTCAAAAGAGAAAGTTTTTTGCAGTTCTTCGCAATATCCCTATTTTTCAGCTGCGACTCTTCCCATCGACTCGTCCTAGTTTAGGTGACAGGGCGCCGTACCTCTTTGGCACCATAGCACATGAGCTGTGTGGCTTTTGTTATGGAGGCTCACTACATCAGTCCAATGGGGAGTATTCCTTTCACTGCGCACTCAAGGATCACAACCTGGAGATGCTGCAGGTTATAAATAACTTACTTTCTTGCTTGTTGAATGAAACGTGTATTCTCTTGACGTCAGAGTCGACCAAAAATAAATTGCGTCTGATGAAAACCTCTGTATTGATCTTTAGATCTGCAGCACACAAACAAATCCAGTGTTACCTCCCAAACACATGTAAATATTCTGCGTGTGTGTATTTTATTTGAATAATTTCAAAGGGACAATTTGTAAATGAAAGGAACAGGACACATGACGGAAATGAGGGAATAGCAATTTAGTTATGTTTTTTTTATGTGTGAATCCATGCCTTAGATAGTAACCCTGTTCTATACATACGATTTAATCTGTCTGCAGTGTGAACATCAGTGCCAGCTGTTAGATTAAAGACAGTCTTCCTATCTGCCATGTATTAAAGGGCAGAGGGAACAACATTCATTTAAAATATGACAAAGGAATCTGTTCTGGATCCCCGTCACACTGTTTCTTGCAGGAAATGCCTTTATGGTACATTCATGGGCTTCCTTACACATTCATCGCAAAATCATATTTCATAAGCAGTGATTAAAATAATATAAAATCAATTAATAATTTGAGTTTATTTATGCAAATCTCCAACCAATCGTGTCGCTGATTGGCTTGTTTCACTGCTCAAGAAACAAAGAAATAGAGCACAAATATTCCACACCTATATATATATATATACTGCACAATTAAAGAGGCCAAAACTTGTAGCAGCCATCACAGCTATACAGCCTAATAGGGACATTTCTATTTTTAGGTTGCTATGAGACAGCACAGAAGCAGTTTCTAATGAGAACAGTGATGTTCTCAGCCCTGCGAGGAACAGGTAAATCAGACACATAACATTCCACCAAGGACCGCAAGGCTTTTGTGGCATTTACTCAAATACTTTTTTGATGGTGGTGGGTTTTTTTTTCACTTGCACAAGCAGCTTCCACCACGTTCAATCATTAGTCCTTTGACCCCTGCTCTTTTCCTCTGAGACTGGAACTAATCACTTCATGACCTATCCAAACACTTGACGTCTCAGGACTCCAGTTGTAAATGCTGGCAGTGATTTCTCACCTGTGATTGCCTTTTCAGCCCCCGGGGACGTGTTGTTTACGAGGCACGTGGAGAAAGTGGAGAAACAGCATATACAGTTGTCAACGAATGGGTCCCTACCATTCAAGAGACGCTGTAATAGAAATGTGCAAAGATATGATCTTGATTTAATCAAATATCTTTATTCATAATAAAATACATGTATAAAATATTGTTGCTACATCTGGAAAAAGCGAGATGTAATGCACCCTTAAAGTAACAGTTTGATTCTATTATTTTGGACGTAGAAAACCTTAAGTGCAACTGTTATTTGCATGATGTAGAATGTTTAAAATCTATGTGCACTTGATTGGATATTACTTGTATCATGGACAGACCTGCTGTCCACAGAGACATGATGGAGCTGGGAGCAGACCAAGCCAAGACACATTCATTAACACTTGGAGCAACAGGAACGTCAGCAGTCCTCATGCAGCGTGATCTTTGCCCCAACAATGCTGTCGTCGTCGGTCTATTAAAGGGAAAATAAATAATTAAAGAGGAGAGAATAAGCGCTGTCACCCCTGGGACTAGTTTCCATTTTCAGATATCTTACATCACAGCTGCTGCTCTTCCTCCCTTCTTTCTAAATATAATCTATTCTCCAGTCTGCATTGAGAGATTTCTACTCAACAGTCTTACAGTAGTTCGAAGAGTATTTATAGATCCTGTCAAAGTATATGTAAAAGTTATCAACAGTTATCAAATTTAGAGTCTGATCACAATCTCTCCTAAAGTAGTCAGCGACAGAAAGCCTGATGTACTGCCCTAACCAACGTCAGTGTTTCAAAAAAAAGAAAGAAAATTGATTCAAGTAAAATGAAAATGGAAATAAGATCAAAATTAATATATGAAACCTGCACTTGATTATCATGGTACCAGACCCTGAATTGGCCACCATGTCTGGTTTTCAAATCTTATGATGATTAAATGTCTGGCTTCACTGATTCAGTCAGTTCATCTTTGAGAAATGTGGTACTGATATGTCACAGATGTATTTTTAGACTTTCATTTTTACAATCCCATGCCACTTGCATACTATATGTGATTCTCAAAGCCTAGTATTATCTTTTAATATGGATGTATTGCAGATTCTCTTTATTTGATTTCTGAAGTTGACAAATATGAAAGCTCAATAAAGACAAATAATCCACTTTCTCAGTGAAATCTGTGAGGTTCTTGGTAAAACTTTGATTTTACCTCAGATTACAGATTATGCCTCACAATCAATAATTAAATTAGGCAAAACAGATTGTAACTTGTTCTCAGGTTTTACTCAAGCCAAACAATGGCACACATCTTTCTGACTTCAAAGGGGTCAAGGGTCAAATCCTAGAATGTAAATAGTTTAAAAGCATCATAACAAAACAAACTGGCTGTTTTAAAGAATGAGACACAACCATTGTGTGGACTGCCATAACACCTAACTTAGAAGTACAAATTAATGCTGAAAGTGAAATTCTCAGGCGAACTAAATGTTACAATTAACTTTCGTGAACTGACACACGCTGTGAAAGAGTTAAAGTTGTAAGACAAAAATTTGGAGAGCCAGACAAAACCGTGGTAACGACCTTTTGTACTGTAAATTGGACCATACTTTACAAAAGGAACATCATGATGTATTGAAGAAAATTTGAAACTAGCAATTGAGAGATTCAAGTGAGATGTACGATAATTTTCTCATAGACTTCTATACAACAGGACTCCTTTTTGATACCAGGGAGGCACTTCCACATTGTCTTGCTGCTTGGTACAGACATGGTATCAATCTTCTCATCTAATTCTTGGCAAGAAAACAAATTGTTTCGTAAAATGTCAAACTTTGCTTTTAAAGTATTAAATCGTGACCTACAGAATATAATCTTCTATGCTGTACACTGTTTAACATTGGGAGACTGTGTACTGTAATTTAAATGGAGCACAGTCCTGCAGAGCTGATCTGAATCTTCCGTCGTAAAAAAATTTGCTGCTGTCTTTTGATATTATAAATACAGAAGAAAATCTACTCAAGTTGTTTTTATACATTTAACTCATGAGGGAGATCTTTTTTTTGATTGATACATTTGATTTTCCATCTTGACAACGACATTTGCATTTCAACACAGAAGTTGATTTTCCCAGAGCGTACATCCTTTGTTGTTGTGGTGCTTGTTTGTGTTTCTTCCTCTGTGCTGGTTGTACCTTTAAACACTGAGTTTGACATTCTCATGGCATTTGGTGTCTCTGCGATTGTATCAAGCGAATGTGTGGGCTGCGACAGCAATGAACTGGCACGAACCCTGCTGCAGCTTTGCACCGGACTGCTCCATGCCTCCCTCCTACCTCGGCAGATTTAGGAAAAATGCCTCCAGTGCAGCTTAAAAACCTGCCACCCCTCACATATGCTGCAAGTTATTATTTTTTTACTCATCCACACATGATTATGTCCCGTGAAGTATAACACATTTTCAGACACTTTGATCTTTTCATATTGAGAAGTGCTACTTTTTTCCTACTTGAAATCACTCCTCCTCTGCCTCCTTCTCCTTCATCACTTCTTCTGTTCTTTCACATCTCGCGGTGCAAAACAACACCTGCCATTCTGGCGAGCATTAATTGAGTAGAGCATAACTCAAAAGCATTATTCAAGAGCATTATACAGCAAACCATTTTGCTGGGTGATCATTGTGTATGTTGGCTGTATCCTAGGAGATTGGTGCATATCTAATAAGGAGTTTGATACTCATTGTGCTGAGTGGGCACTTTGATGTCCTCCGTGTTGAATTTTCTGTTTTAGCTCAACATCCTGCTAATGAAGCAGAGGGCCTGAAGCTTCAGAATTGGTTGCTTATCAACTCTACGCCCCACTTATTAGGAGTTGTTGTGGAGCCTTTAATTGGATATTGGAATAGAAGGCACCTTAATGGTCTGTCAGTAATCAAATGCTCAAGATATATCCACAGATAACAGTATTGTTAACATCATTAAGAATTTTACCTTCAATATCCAAACCGAACACTCTCACTTTCTCCTTCATATTTCATGATCGCGTTTCTTCCTGTCCTGTTAATCGACAAGTGTTCCCACAATTGATCTGGTGTAGTTTCGGGCAGAGTTTAAGGTTCCCTACATCCACCTCACTAACTGCAGAAGTAATTAGTGGCAAAATTGATGTTTTGGTAGGATCTGTCACACCTCTGTTCAAACCACCAAATCAAAAGCTTACCATGTATCTGCCCCCCCATTGAGCGGACAGCAGAACCTCTCCCTGCTGTCAAATAAGGTATCCAATGAAGCACTACAGGGAAAATACACAGCCATCAATAAACGTCCAGGGACTCCTTATCGTGATTACTGGGCCTTCAACACCTTTTTGTTTAAAGATTGTGTTCATCTAAACCTATTAATAATTGCATTTATAGAGTTATATAACTGCATTAGTTACAGATTAGTAGAATAAGATGGAAAATGTTCTAGTGGCTTTAAATACATTTCAGAGCAAAGAGTGTTTTGCGCTGTGAATTCATCACAAACTGTTTCAGAGCAGCATCTGTCAGAAGTTTGGGTCTGTCAGAGTATGTGGGTACATCAGTGTGGATGAGTGGATGTTCTGACAGTGAGTTAGAGAACTTCAGTTCTGCGGTTCACACCACTGAGACTGTGACGTCTTTGACACCATGGGGCACTCTGACCGAAATACACCTCCTCTGCAGCACAAGGTGAGGAAAGAGCTTATTCTGTGTCTGTTGTTGTTGGTGACGTCAAATCATTCCTGTACGTCCTCGAGGATGTCAGGGCTCATCTGCAGAATCAGACATGACAGGACTGAACAGAATCAGCCGGGTCTCTGCAATATGAGTCCTCTCTAGGTGACAGAACTAACAATAGACCTGAGGCTTCATCAACAACATGGCTGTAATGTAAGGCAGGATATCTGCCACCTATTAATTTAACACTGAATCATGCTCCACTGGGTACATACTACGTAATTAGTCACTGAGCAATTTAATAAACAGTATTAACCTAGAGTAGGATGAACTTTACATCTCTTTATATATCTTCTCTGATACATTTAACCAGCTGTACTCCTGCTCCAATAAGAAACGGCTGGTGAATGGAGCTTTTGTTCCGAGAGATGATTGTTCTTCAGGTTCCTGATAAGAAAACGTGGCAAGAAGATACTGTGTTGCAGCTGGGTCTGATCAGCTGTGTTGGGAGGTTGGAAGAGCTGTCAGGTCCTAGAGTACAAACACAAGTCAGTAATTATTGTTGGGTGTTAAAAGAAAGGAGCTGTGAGACAATGAAAGCTGTCAAACTGAACGCATTCCAACTCCTCAGAGATGAACTGCTTTTACACACACTTTGCCCTTGCTTCCAGTTTGAGACTGAAAATGCTATATGTTGTTATAGGCTGTACTTATAGGAACAGCGGTGTGTTGATTTAAAAGCTGTATTATATGCTGTAATGTTAATGTTTAATGATTACCCATGGGTAATCATGGTCATGGTCATGGATGTATAAAGAGAACTGGCTACAGTGTCGGTTCAGCCGCTTGGTCTGAGGCTCATTCCTACTTTTAGGACCAAAAGATTTATAGAATCTTAAGAATATGATTTACCTTAAAAAACTAGTTTTTCGCAGATTAACTGACATCTCTTTCCCAATGTAAGTCTCTGGGAAGTATTTCTCAGACCAATGGCATAGGGTAATACTGAATACTGAAATACCTTTTTGGACGCATTTTATTTGACTGTCTGTACACTTCGTTCATACGTGTTGACACATTTCACTCAAAGCCATAAATGAGGAAACATCAGGGGATCACCAAAGTCAGTAGGATTTATTGTCTGGGAATCATGAATGTCTGTACAAACAATGGTGTCAAACCATTGCAAAAGTGAAATATTGGACCTGCTGGTGGTACTAGATGAAATGTCAGAGCATCACCAAAGTCAGTAGGACTTGTCCAGTGAATCATTGATGTTTGTGTGGAATTTAATACCAATCCATCTCAAGGTTGTTGAGCTATAAATATTCAGATTGATGGCATGACATCACTATTTAGTCAATCATAGTCATTTAAATACGCAGACATTGATTTGAATTGACCTAAAGGATGGTTGCATCATCTGTAAGATGTTTTATTATGTCTGCGTGTACTGGCAAGCAAAAAGTAAATAAATCAGCATCCTGGTGTTAAAAACATAGCATCAGCTGCGTATCTCTCACGTACTCTCTTACTCTCTAGATCAGAGCAGTTTAGCTGACACAATTGGCTGAGCTGCCTGTGTTTGCATCCTGCTGTTTGCGCACACAGATCAGGCAGCACTCGTATCAGAGTTTTCAACAGGAGGTAGAGCGAATGAAGGCTCTCTCAGCTTGAATCACAACTCTCCTGGCTTTTAATCCTTCTTCTCGTCTGATTTAAATTCAAAAGAGGCTTGACAATAATGCACTACCACAGTGATCTGGCTTTTTGGCAAAAATACAGGGAAGATAATGAACATAATTCAAATTCACAGCGCTGAATTAAAGGAAAGATATATCGTCTCCATCCTGGTTCCCAGTGTGCACATGAGGCCCAAAGCACTGAGATCCCTCCTTGTGTTCCCCTGGGCCAGGAGCTCTCATACCTGACTGAGCAGATCCAGATAAGAACCAGTTATCTGTGCCTCACAGCACTCTACATCGCAGAGGGAGATCACCTCTCCAAGTAGACACTGCAGCCATGGGATTCAATCAAACCAGAATAATACCATTTACTCTCTGTCTTTCTAACTTCCATCTACAGCCACTTTAAAAGCACTGAAGTGTCATTAAGAGGGTTTTGAATAAAAGTGCCTGCTTTGAGAGCTTCAATCCTTTGTCTTCCCAGATGACCTGGAGGTAAGGTATTGAAATAGATGCAGCTAGCTGTTATTATTTAATTTTATATTGTTTAAGGTTGTTGATGAAAGTGTCAAATTGAGTGAGCAACGTTATCATTCATTAGGAGTCATGTTTCTGGCCATCTGATGAATGTAAGTCTAATTTCTATCTATAACAGAGTTATGTGCTTATTGTTTCACACTACACATAGTCATATTATCCATTGTTATATTAGAAAAAATAAATTGCTTTGAAGTGTTTTTTGAGAAAACAGAGGATGAACTGGTGTAGGCCCTTTTTGTTACTCTGGGCTCTCCCAGCATTTGTGTGAAGAGGAGTCAGTTTAGTTTGGCTCTAAACGCAGGGTGACAGAGCTCCAGTTGGCACATTTGGTGAGCGATATCTTGTGTGGTCGGATGACGCCATCGTGTTTTGGTTTTAAAGGTATACCACTCTGTCCAGATAAAGACTTCCTATCTGATCGGTGTAGAGCTAAACCAGAGCACTACCTCATTCTGCAGGGTCACACAGACAGAGTATGGGATCAACCGCATCTTTGCTTTGACCTCAAAACTGGCTTCAAGGGGAAACAAAAAAATTCCTGTTGGGAGGCATTTCTTTTGAAATTATAGTTGGAGACACCCAGAGTGCTGCTGGGATGTTTTCTATGGCACGACTGTGTCAGTATCACAATGTGGTGACTCATGTTTATCATCTTCTCTCCTGTTGTGCCTCCTCCTAATATGAGGTTTGACAAATGTGGGAAATTGTGTGTCAATATCTATATTAGATGTTATGTCATGTCGTAGTGTATAATCTGTATCTTATATGAACACACAAAATGAATGTACTGTAATTCATTAAAAACATTCTATTGGCTATTATATCATTTGTCTCCTCTGGCAACACATTAGCTGTGTGTTGCCCTCAGACTCAACCTGCGGCGCAGCTCTCTATTCAGTAGGACGCACTGCATGTTGAATCGAGTGGGAACCTGATTTTGTTAGTGCTGATCAAAGGGTTCACCAAGCTTTTCATTGTCCAAGTGTGCCTTGACAAAATGGTCACAAAGCACAATATGCAGTGGATGTGCAACAAATCGTATCCACACAAAAGCGCAATAAGTTGTGTTTCATAGGAAATATTGCAGCAGTTAAGACGCCATTGAGCTTCATGAAGACCTTGTCTTTACACAGCTCTCTGGGCTTAAAGATATTCACTCATCTTGTGCTCAAAGGCAGTTGTGGTTGTCTTTGCACCCAAATTGGTAAGTAAGTATCAGGAAAGAAGATTTTGGGTCATCGCTGTGAAATCAATTACACGCTCTGCAGTTGTAATGCGACAACACAGCTCCAAACCTGCAATTTATCAAACGCTCCTTGCTCTACATCTGCGCCGCTGCAGAACTAGTATCTATTCTCAGCTGCTGTGATCTTAACTATTACACTTTATACATTAGAATATATGCAACATTTGCAAATGTTAATTCAGGTTTTACTGGTCGTGAGCCTTTTTTATGTGCCAGCTAAAACGCTGTTGTATCACAAGTGTTGTACCTCCACTGTCATGAGAAGATGTGGCTGTTTTACAGAGTCACTGTTGATACAGGCACAGATGGAGGGGATGTGCCCTAAATAAATATGTAAGTAGCCATGCTGAGTTCCTGGTCCTCCTGCTGCTCCCACTGATGCTATTGATCTAATTGCTCTTTTAAAACCCAAATGCCTCAACTGAAATGTTCCTGGGTTGTTCATGGTTCCTGATTGCAAGCTTCTTTTTCTGTGATCATCTGCTGCACATACAATGACTCTCAGTCATGGTATGGTAATCATTTTTTATGCATTTATGAAGCTGTGAATGTCAGCAACAACACCATTGCCAGACACTATGACATCTTTGTCAGTCACAAATATTTTATATTATTACACAGTATGTTTTTTATGCAAGGCTAAAGAATTTGCGTGTGATTATCCATGATTGGCAAGCAGACAATAAGATGAAAGAGGGAATACCATTTGGAGGAGTAAAGGTGAGAGGCAAACGTAGTTCATTATTCCAACAGGTATATTATCCAACTTATTCATCTTGTACACAATATATAATTATGTGTATTCATAATGCCATGTCCATTATGTAAACCTTGTTCAGTCACACTCTGCATCGAACTTGTTTCTTCTGCAAATGTTCAAGAGTTGTATGTAATCTAAAATATCACCAATACAGGATTTGCCCCCTAAACTGCCATATTACCTCACAAGTACACGATCAGATTCTCTGCAACAGCTACTGAACACAGTAGAAAACTTTTCACACCAATGGGAGTAACACCCACAAGAGGAACATCTTTGTGTATTTCTAGGGATGATGAATGTGATTCCCAATCCAGGACAGTTACTACAGAGCACAATCCATGAGGGACTGTGGAGGGAACTGAATGGGGTCATCAGAAAGAAAAGAAAACTAAAACAAGCAGTAAATGTGCAGATACAGTAAAACACTGTTCTGCTTCTTGTACTTCGTTTTTTTATATAATTATCGTTAGATATTCTGTATATATTTACCATTCTTTCTGTTCATATGATTTAAATTTGAGGGTTTGATTCCAAATATCTCTATAGTCAGTTTTTGTAACTAATACTGCATAATGTCATCCTCAATTTAGTTTAAACCTGCAATAACTGTATTTTTTGGCCACTTGGGGGCAGCAGAATCAAGTTGCTAACACAAAATTGACATATTGTCATTTTGAAAGTTAATATGGTGAACTTGTGAACAGTTGCTTATTTTACGCATCCAGCCGTTACGGACCAACATTATCATTCATTCTTGTTTCTGTTCACTATTTTCTAGCTCTGTTTTTGGTCTCTACTAACTGTCTGCCATTTGGTGCTTAACACGTAGTATGCAGTGGGTTTTTAGAGCTTTTTTTTTAAAGCTGTTTTCGAAATCAGCACTATGAGACCGGTGAGAGCGAATCAAAACAGTAAAGTTGCTGCCGACAGCTAAACAATGAGCTGAAACTCACTAAATCCGTAAGCTTCTTTCTAGTATTATTTATATTTTCCTTGGACTCTTCCCTTGGCTTTATATCGAACATAAGAAATGGAGAAAATGCTGCCACTTTCTCTCTCTCTCTCTCTGCAGGCTGGTGAAAACTGAAACACTCTCAGGAGAGAACGCTTTTAATCACTAACAACTATAAAGATCCACGTTTGCTCTGTCTCTCTCAAAACAGACATATTGGTCCAACAAACTACTTGCTGAGTTTGATGAGAAAAATAAAACTCGAATACAGAGACAGGATTGTTGTCCTCTGCCTGACCAAACGCAACACCTTTATTGAAAGTGGCCTTTTTGATGTACCTGTTTTTTTTATAAAGAGTCTTGCTACGTACTGATATAATAAATATGTATAAAAATGTTAAAAGGCCCTCCCCTGCTCTCCCAAACAAAAAGACATACTGCAAATGTTCTTACAGTCTTAAATAAATGAACACCTGACATTGTGTTTAAATAATGCATTATAATTGAGATTTTTGCTTTGATAAAGTCACATGCACAATAAAATATTTCATAACTGTCTAAACATATCCTACGCTCCTTTATCTCAACATTGGCACATTGTGCCACTGACATTTGACAACAGATATATGATTGACATTTGGTGTGAGGACATTTAAAAAAGAAGATAAGACATTGGTTTTGAGGTATTCGAGGCACACTGCCATTGTTGTTGAGCACACATTGTTAGTAGAGGTTTGGCTCAATCAATGTGATCAGCCATGCACAGCCAGGTGTGTGGAAAAGCTCAGTGAGGCACAGGGACAGGGTTTATAAATAAACCAAATAAAGGACGATGCCTTCAGTGACCCTTGAGATGTGGCTTTGGAAAGGGTGGAAAGGCAGACGTTTATCCTGAAGAAACTAATAAAGCACTGTCTGTCAGCTGGGAGGTGAGTCTGCCCAGAATAGCATCATTAGAGAGAAGCAGTGCTCTGATCATGTCTCTGAGGGGAGATGACCACCACGCTGCAGCACACTTCCAGCGGAGACCACCAAGAAACACGCAGAGCGAGCATGATCACAAGACAATCTGCTCCTGCAAACGGCAGCTCTGCAGCACATGCACGCTCTACAATAAAAAAAAACACTTTTGGTGTTACAATCAACTGTCATTGTGATAATCTCCAAATAGAAAAAAAAAACATTCATCTTATCAAGCGTCTTTTGTTGGATAATGATGTGTTAGCTTGCCAAAGCTGTCATTACACCACTTACACAAATAGTCATCTAAAGACCTTTTACACAAGCATATTCTTCAACCTTTCAAATGTGACAGTTGGCAAATAATCGGAAGATTGCTGCACGTAAAAGTCTTATTACCATTGTTTCCTAGAATAGAAAAAATCAACATATCATTAGCCATCAATTATCTAGTCAATGGATGCTTCCACATACCATCACATGAATTCCAGGTTTCTTGTTCTGGTGATAACAATATCCAAATTGGATTGAATTTGAAAAAAAGAAGAAGAAGAAGCAGGGGAAAACAGCTCGCCTGGCTCTGTCCAAAGATTAAAAATTAAAAGGCGAGCTGTTTCCCCTAGCTTCTAGTTTTTATGCTAAGCTAAGCTAATCACCTGCTGGCTCTTGCTTCATATTTAGGAAATTGATCAGCACATTTAACACTTTTAACGCTTTTCTTTTCCAAAACATTGAACTGTTTCTTTAACATTCCTTAACAAATACCACAGCCTTTATGATGCTGACATTTCTCTTACACTGAAACTGAGAACATTGCTTCATTCACGCTGACAAGTCTGCATATGTTTGCTGCTTTGCTGTGCAAGGCTGCAGTTTCTTCCAAATACCAGGCATTTTTCAAGCAGTCTTCAAGTGCTGATACATTTTCCGACACTGATGAGAGTCAGAAAAGGTGCATGCTACTGCAGATATTAGGTACAAAGAAGAAACAGGAGTATTGAGGGCGTGCGGATCTACTTTAGGCTCTTCCACATTGCTGAGCTGTCCTTAAATGTGACAATAAAATGATGTGGGGGGGGGGGGTGGAGTCAAGCAGGAATAAAAGTAGTAGATTAGAAGTAAAACTGAACATATCACATTCTTGATGAGATCAGACATGATTGAAGATGCTGGGATTTGCACTGATTTTATTTATAGGTCCATTATGTTTAAAAGGGAGGGAGGAAGTGATCCAGTCTTGTGCCAACCCTCTTCCCACAGAGCCACTTCACACCCAAATATGACATCAAATGATAAGACTCTTGTTGTTGGAGTTACAGCTGGCATCATTCTGATTAGCTTGTTTTTGATGTAATTTCAGTACCCAGGTCTGCTTGAATCACGTGTGTATTCCTTTCATTCAACTTTTATGAATTTATTTTGGATATACTTGAGATGTTTTTTTAAAAATATACAGTATATTGTTTTTGAGATGCTTAGCACCCTGGGAGAGTTGAATGGTTGAGCCTATCAGCTTATTATTATATACCCTCAGTTTATTAGGTATACATAGTTACAACTAATGTAGTCTTATACAACAGTCCTGCAATAAATCCTTCCTTCATGAAGACTATGCACCATTTACAATTCAGTACATTACTGGGCCTGTTGACTGAGTTTAATACACTTTATTTTTGCTATTGTAACATTATGTTTTAGCATTTAGCATTATCCCATAACTGTTACTTGTTGCCACAGTGACAGCTTTTTAGCAAGAGCACCTACTCCTTACGGTGCTCCTATAGGATACACTACGTGTGACACTTTTGTGAAATATTTCTGGGTTGAAACAACAAGGTTAAGCTTATCTCTTATCTCTATACTTTTAAGGGGTTACAGAACTTGTTCACACCTTTGTATGTCATATGCAGTTTGAAAGGTCAATAGATTCCTGCTTTTGGTTTGTGAAAGGTCGATAAGGTGAATAGCAAAGGCCATGCATGCTGGAGGGGGTGCCCTTTGGTCTCTGACCCTTACTCAGACTTTAGAATTTAAAAAATCCAGATATCCAATGGGAGAAAAAGTTGAAATTGTTTAATTCTTTGTTCTGCTTGTGTGGTGGTGGCTGATCTTTGGGTGTGCATTTGCCCTCCTTTCCTTGTTATAGTTTACTGGTTGGTGGTGTATGAAATAGGAACATTCGGCAAAAATATGCTCATGCATGGCAGCACATCTCTTATTAGCACTCTGCCAGACTTCCTGTCAAAGCTGATGCGTATAGAGGCATGAAGATGTCACTGGCAGACTGCTCACGAGTCACCTTCACGGGTCTTGTCAGCATCCCTTGGCATACAAAGGAGGAAATAAATGTGTCACAGAGCAGCTTGGGACCACTTGGGAACTCCCAAACTCAATTTATTAGAGGAAAATAACTTTAACAAGGTACAGAATTTAATAAGGAGTTACATGGGTTTCAAATGATGATTCAACTGAAGGCGTCATGGATTGATACCTGGTTTCGTGCGTATCCTTCTCATTATTTGCATGTACGCAAAGGAAAGGCATTTTGGATCAACCCTAAATTGTTGTCGTAGAGTTCCAGCCCTGCAACCTTTTCTTCGGTGTCATAGATTCCTCCTGTGAATACGACTCTGACGTAAGAGATTGCAGCAATTAGTGCCAGCAGTCGCTTTGCCGCGTGTCAAGCCATAGTAACTACTGAGCACCATACCAGGCAGATGGATAAAAAAAAAGGTCCCAACAGGCACAGTGCTGCTCTCCAAAAGCTAATTGCTGGGCTCCTTCTCTGGGTGTCCTGAATCCACTCCGGGATTTTTTCAATAAGATCTGTCATTCAGCCTGTCCACTGTGGTTGGCTGGTGTTCGGATGATGCAGGTCTGAAAGAGCTGGTTTTGTGGCACTGTGGCATTTGAGGCAGTGGATGCCTGGGTAAACACTTAGCACATGGCAACAGATGGAGGTGGAGAGCTCCGAGCATCAGTGGGAGGTCTGCATGGTGTTATAGCTCGAGATGATGGGGATGTGCTGCCCACTCAATTCAAGGTGTGCTTCATCTTTCCCCCTCTTTTCCTCCTTAACAGAATAATGAGTAGGCCATTTTTCATGTCTTCAATATCCTGGACTTAATCATATCTCATTAACTGTTCTATATTTTGATTCCATTCAAAAGGACATCATGTGTCACGATGTGGTCGCGGCTGATTTGAAGACTGTGTCAAAATGAATTAGCAGCAGATATTAATAGGACGCGGAGATCATATCACAAAATTATAGCCAAATGTATGGTGATATACAGTGGCCTTTCTGCTTCCAGAGATGCACACCAACCCGTCCTCCTTCGCCTCGTCTTTTTATTGTGTCGTCATGGTGATGGGTTTTCGTCTTTGTGTCTAATTAGAGAGCTTTAGATGTATTGACTATCTCAGATCACAGAACACCTCTCTCCCAATACCTTTTCTCGTGTCGTCATCAAACGGCCAATCTTTAATTAGAAACACTAACGTTCAGACACCAGGAACATACAGAGCACATGTGGATGGAAAGCAAAAGTATCAGAAACAGAGATGGCTGTTGCACTGTTATTTAGTGAAACTGTTATTATCGCCAATTCACTCACGCTTTGAGACAGGATCCTCCCTTCTGTGATGAACACTTTCACAAATAAACTCTGTGTGACCTTTGCTGACAGACACTGTTGTCAGTAAACAAGTTTGTTTTTAGAAATGTACGTCTCTGCAAGAGCAAAAATCACAAAATTATCCTAGAGCGTTTCAGCAATCAAAAATCTATTTCTTAATTAAAATACATAGTTTCCATAGTTACCGGGAGAATAGGAAATGGATGAGCCAAAGCTTTCCAGTTTCAACATGGCTTTACACGTCATGTTTTCCATGGCTCTTATTAGAGGGAACATTATGTAGCACGCAAGTGTTAATCATGGCTGTGACGCTTAGAGACAGCATCAGCTTTTAAAAGTTTAGCTTCATTTGTTTTGAAAACTTCAGACATTCTCCACACTGAGATCTTTGGTTATAATTTGGGGTAACTGAACAGTCCAAGGTGCTATAAGAAGGGAAGGCTCTTGGCCAAGGATTAGAGAAATACACCAGTTACCAGTTATAATCCTGTCTAAATAACAATGCATGATGGTGGCATGATGGTGGCATGATGGCGGCATGATGGCGGATGGAGTAAATCAGAAGACTTCAAAGCAGCATCATTGTTTTGTGTCACTGCACATCTTTAATAAAGTGAGGCATCTTTGTTTTACACTTTTACTCCACTGAGTTATTCTTTGGGCTACACATACTCACAAACAGTACTTAATAATTGCCCAGAAGTTGTTTTTTATTCAAGCTGCATATAATATCCCACTGGCCTTTTGTACAAAAAATATTATAAAAGCTATTCTTAGAAAATGTAAAAGCTATGTCTTGCCCATCAAGGCGGAACACAGTGTTCCTTCAAAGATTTTGCAAACAAATCAGCCAGGAGGGTCCTTCACTTGGCAGGTGAGGATGCTTAAAGCACAGGTTATTAAATCCCTGCATCTGCCCTGTTCCATGGATCAACTTCAGGTGACATTGGCCGACCTTTCATATTTGACATGATTAATGGTAATTGGATTATATTTTCCTAATCCAAATTGATTGCATTTGCTCTTCTCAGGGATGTCATTATTGGAGCTTTTGGGTGTACCATTGGTGTGTCCTGAAACATCCATTCCACCTGTAGCCTACAAACCAGCAAGCTGCTCTGCAAAAGTAGTAGAACAATACCCTCTTGTGTCGACTAATGCAGCTGCAGGCTCTAATCCAGATCTCAGCACAGGAGTCTTTTGTATAATACTCCTATAATTCCAGTTAAAAGTACAGTCTATTGAAAAAGTACAACAAATACAAACATGTTGGAGCCAC
The DNA here is from genome assembly GCF_900634415.1 of Cottoperca gobio. Lineage (NCBI taxonomy): Eukaryota > Metazoa > Chordata > Actinopteri > Perciformes > Bovichtidae > Cottoperca > Cottoperca gobio. The sequence goes on from NC_041360.1 coordinate 16,052,679, forward strand.
AATTTGGCTTCATGAAGTCTGAAGAACGTTTGGTGTAAACTTTCTGCTTCTCTCCTCAGAGAAGAGTTTTGAAGCCCTGTGAAATGGTGAATATGGGACTAAATTAGGATTTAGATTTGGTGAAATGTAGTTTTAATCTTTTCGAATAAAGTAACAGTGCAACATTGTAATGTAGTGTAGAAGCACTTTGAGCGAGAAAGGTTCAATATGTCAATTTACCATTTACCATTGTTACAGCGTTTGCAAAGCAGCATTTTGCTGCATTTTCCAAATAAAGGAACTGAAAACAGGATGTTCATTTCATAAACCATGGACAGCACCATGAAAACATATTTAGTTGATTCCTCTTTTAATCATGTCTGTACCTGCACCATTGTTGTGTGAGAGTGTGCACTGAGATGTTAGATAGTGTTACTTGTCTGCATAGCACATACAAATAAATAAAAACCTGATGAGCAAAAAGTCATGCACACACATTATAAACTGGGGGAGTTTGACAATATGTCACCTCATAAATATAATTACACAAGACCTGGAATTAAACTTTGTATACTCAAAGGAAAATTGAAGTGACCACTGTGTTAGGATTTAAATAGATTGATTGAAATTCTTTATTTGAGCATGCATATTGGCAAATAATAAAAAACTCACAATCAAGTCCAAATATGATGAAACCACCAGTTCATCAAAATCAACTTACTGCCGTATAGAATTTAACAAATGTGTAAAAGTAAAATAGGTTCTGTCAGGTGAACCCTTGTGTCTCAGTCCAACTGCTTTTGAAATGGTTTGAAATCCATAAATATGGATTTGTTTTGCCTGAAACATAGAGGATTATACAATGTTTGAATAAAAATGAAAACAAGAATTTCCTGAAATATTAGAGTTATGAGTTGTTTGCATCACAGCAACGATACAGTACAATGATATGACAATAACGGGTAAAAGAGAGCCAGACACAGGTGGCCAAATGAAGTCGCTCATCGATGCAATATTTTATATATAAACTTGAAAAGGTTACAACCTGGTTGTCCTAATGACCGAGTCAGTGGTTCAAATAATGAACTTTGTTTTTCAGCATATTGTGTCCAGTTATCAGTGATGAAAAGTGTCAGACACATACCCTTATCAGTTCTCCGTCCAACAGACATTTGATAGATAGCTGGGCTGGAAAAGTGATAAGGAGATGTGCTCGACAACATTATAAGCTGAACAACATTTTGTAATAAAGCAATGATGAAAAACATAAACTGACCTTAGCAAAGGTCAAAAAACATATTTTAAAAAGTCTCACTCTCAGTCTTCATATTACCAATACAAAATGGTCGGGGTTTTTTGTAACGATGATGAAGATGATGTCCTCAGATGAAGCAGATCGCTGCATCACTTCATCATCAAAACCAAAATGCCATCCAGCTGCAGTCTCTGTCCACTCCTGTTATCACAGCTCAGGGTCCATTTAGCATTCATCTGCATCCAACAGGCTGAGTAACTTTGAGGACACGTCCCATGAGCAGTTTTATGTCACTCTGGCCCCACCTCATTCCTGCTGCTGTCCTGTCTCTTACTGGTTAAAAATGTGTCCTGAGATTATCTAAATACGCCTGTGCTTTGTGGGCTGACTCTGTCTCAGGAAAAGATGGTAATAGTATATAACAGTAAAAGTAACAAATTATCAGAATTAAAAAAATCATAAAAGACTACAATGACTAAATTACAACATTTGCAACAAATTACACAGTTAGAAAAAAAGTTTTAGCATAAAAGGCTTTTTTCTTTATTCTTAAACAGCTGCAAATCATTTGAAAACATTTACACCTGCATCACAACTCCATTTGACTGTAGACACTTACTATGCTGGATGCAGTATGGATAAAACATTAATTATCAGTGTTGTGGAGCACATGTACACTACATGTACTTAAACTAGTATTACATTTTGCAGTAGCTTGCTGGTAGTTCAACTACATTAATTTTTGCATAGTAGTGATTTAAGTAGTTAAACTACTTTATGTGTAGTTAACTACTAAAACTAGAAACTATTTTGGACCCCAAAAGGAAAGGAATATTTATTTATTTTACCATGGCTTTTCTACTGTAATTGAACCCCCTTGCAATTCGTAAGGCAGCCGCCACCCGACACTAGAAAGCTATACAAAACCATCGCTGACATTCTTTGCACTTTCCCATGAATAGTGAGGTATTTAATTCTTTTTGGTTTATGTATGACCTGAGAACAAGTGGGCACTCAATGCAATGGTAATATATTGTGTTATAATTGTATATCACATGTAGTCTATATAGTCAATTAGATAATTATTTCACAATATAGTTTGAACTACTTTTTCTAAGTAGCTTTAGTTAACCAAACTAGACTTTCTTTGCTTTAGTTCAAGTTCTTCCAGTTGTTGCTAGCTATGCTTACCCGACACCTAATTCGAACATGTTTAACAGAATTAATGTTCTTTAAATCATAATTGCTAACAAATTTGTAACAATAATTATATCAAGTAGGTGGAAATAATAGTAGAAATTACACAGGGAATCAATAAAGGACTTTGATTCAATCAAGTTTAAATCCAAATTGTTGTGTCAATGTATCTTTGTCAACAATCATATTTTTTAGAAATAGTCTCTTTAAAGTTTGGTGATCACCTTTAATTCATTGCAACATAGTCTTTTAAATGGGAATCAAACAGGATGGCTTCACATCCAGTACACTCACACCCTTTGACCCTATTGCCTGTTATCTATAGTCTCTCCTGGGCATGCAGTTGGCAGAGGAAGGACACCAGACGTCTCTGTATGCTTTGGTGTTGGTTATCTCTCCCCTCGGTGTGAAAAGTCCCATGCAAATTAAACACGGCTGGCTCGCTTTCTGATCCAGTTCCGGATTTCTTCTCCACACCAGCCGCCAACAGCAGTCACACGGATGAGGGGAGATCTGCCAAGCATCTCCTCTGCAGTGCTCTGCTCTCCTCTGGGATTAGCTGCACTGCATTCCCACCATCAGCAGCACCGGGGCCATCATTCACACACGCACACGCACACACACACACACACACACGCAACTCAGTGTAGGCAGGGGCGGGGTCGTCTATACAAACAAACACACACACTCACACACACACACACACACACACACACACACACACACACACACGCACACACACACACACACACACACACACACACACACACACACACACACACACACACACACATTCCTTTTCTGTCTCTTCTCTGTCTTTCTGTCTCCCACAGACTCACACCAGTCTGGTTTTACCTTTAACTGACACATGCACACCCAGTTCTGAATTAGGACTGCACTTCTTCCCAAAGACAGAGTGATGCTTTAGGTTGACAAAAGTGTTTAAAGGTTTTGATGGATTTGTTGCTTCCTCTCCACAAAGACAGGACAGAGACCCTCTCCCTTCCTCTCACCCGCCCTCGGGACGATGGATCAGATTGTATGAACAAGAGGTCAGCGCACACATCATCACATATTGCTGGGAGGCTGCAGCATTGCAACGCAAAGCAAAATCTTTCATTACAGTAGTCAAACTACACAGAGTCACTGCTAGATTTAAAACTATGATAACTTATTTTGAAATAGGAGAATTGCATTAATTTGTTGCCACAATGCAGCAAAAATAGTAATTAATCTCTGCAGAAATGTTATAGGAACATGTATGTTTTAAGTCCTAGTCTGACCATGACATACGTCAAAAGCAAAGGTCAGAATCCTTCTTATTCCCACCACATTTAGTGAAATAAATTAGCACCACATCCAACCACTACCACCTATCACTATTTATCTTTCCTGTTTTTTCCTCAGCCGGTCTAAAGAGGTTGCATCCCAACGGAGGGCGCCTGGAGTAACCTTGTACCCCCACTACAGCCTCCTGGGTCATGATTGCCAGTTGTTAAATAACAATAGATGATTAGCCTAAGACAGAGGGGGATTTCCACTGCGCTACTTTGTCTGCAAACAAAAGAGGCACTCAGTTTAGTGGAGGCTTGATTAGGCTTTTCCTGGGGAGATCAGGTAATTCCCACTAATGACGCCCTGAGAGAGAGCAGGGGGAGCTTGGAGATTGGCTGACTGCAGGATGATGCATGCATGCATGTGGGAAAATGTCTTTATGGTGAAACAAGCTTGCTTTCAACGTTCACACAGACACAGCTGATCAATGCGGCAATGTGACATTTAAAAGTGCCAGCCTTGTGATTGATTTTTGCAAGAAACAAACAGCGTAGTCTTGGGTACATGGACATATCACCAGTGTTTGAACAGTCCTGCAGCATTGCCTGATGCTCGAAAATATAGAGTACAGTGCACGTCAGTGGCTCAAATTAATCTCCAGCAGAGGGCACCATGGATGCTTTCTATTTATAGTAGTTGACTTAGATTTCTAAAGGGGATTAGAGGCTTCCTGAGGATGCCTTGCTCTGTTTTGAGGGAAAAAGGGCCTATTTTCTCTGACTGAGCAATAACAGGAGACTAAGTCGCAGCCATTTATCAGTTCCTCAGTGTCAAGCAACAGTGATGATTGTAAATTGTTTTAAACATTATCACTGTGGATGGATTTAGGAGGGTCTTTTGTGTCATAGTGTTTTTAGATTTAGATCTTTTTATAGGTTGTTAGGTGAGATGCCGTTAAATGCATTTGCTTGAGATGATACTGCAGTGTTGAATGTGTAAGATTTGTTTACTGGTAGCTGAATGTGCAATGCAAGGCGCTGGCATATAATACACATATCTCACATCTCGAAGAAGACTTTTGCTTAAACCATTTTTGGCAGCACTAAACTTGACTCAGTTGCTATGGACACAGATGATGTTTTCTTTTTTCTACCCTTTTTTTTTTTATCTGTGTCCATGACAACAAAATGGCTGTTACAGGAAATGGTATGCATTTTAAAACGCCAGAAAGAGAGAGAGGGAGGGTAATGTCTTCATTAGTTATAGCAAGTTAACATAAGTGAGGAAAACATTTTGATTATTTACTCTTGTATGTTATTTGCTCCACCGCATATGTGACCATTATGTGTCAGATTTATAATTCATAACAATATGACACCATCCAATGTGTACTGCTTTGCTTATCTTTATAATTTAATAAGGATTTGAAGCTGATCCAGGAGAACGAGCATTTATACAACAGTTACTATGTATGCTTGATAGGAGGAGTAAAATCGTTGACACAAACTTAGTTTATAAACACTTAATAAATGGTTTGTAACACATGATGTGAGAACATATGTATTCATTTATTTGTCAGCAATCAAATCTATTTGCAATCCATTTATTTTATTTTTTACGCACACGTACAAATCGTTTAAAATGTTTTGGACTATGTCAAACTCACAATTCAGAAGTATTTATATGAACACAGATGAGACATCAACTGTGCAGACACCAGTTATGGATGCTTCATACTGTAGGAAGAATTATAATGGTTGATAAATGCATTGGCAAAAGAACTTTATTAATCCCAAAGGGAATTAATAACATAACATAAGAATAAAAATAATAGAGTAATAAATATAAAGATACAAATATTAAGACCAGTGCCAATAGCAACAAACGTAAGATGCATTTTGTAAAATAAGTAAATTAAATACAACAGTAACATTGTGCATGTTTTGAAAGTAATCTTGGCAATGATATTAAAAAAGTAATAAAAAAGTAATCATACATGATATTGAAAAGTAACACTATAGTTTGTTATAAAACCCCTATTATAACCTGCTAAATTAAAGGTTAAAAACGAAGTATTAGCCATACTAATAGTTGACCATGTTTATAGGCTGATCCCTACCAAACCTCCTCCTTTTGCATGACCACTAGATGGCAGCATCAAGTCAACCATCAGCCGGGTTGGGGCTGTGTGGCCACTAGGCTCATTATTAGCACATGATGAGGCTGCACTTCTTGAGAGAAGCAAATGCAGGCTACTGGATGCATATTTAAGAGGGATAAAGGAGACAAACTGAGTAGCAACAAACTCAACACAAGTGGACATCCAAGGTCATTGTGAAATAAGAAAACCACCCCTGAGGCTCTCGGCTCAGCAGCAGCAGCCACTTTTATATTCATCATGGATTCAATCATAGATGGTTTTAAGGTGTGTTATGCGTCATGAATGTTGTTCATTATAACCACATCACATCTCATCTTCAAAGGAAATGTCACTGCCAGGTTGTTGTGACCCCCTTCACGACGTCTGCATTTTCAATTATCTCCAAGGTTTTTCAGTTAATTACACTTAAAGGTTTTGGACATGCTCACATCAGAGTGTATAAAAACACACTGGATAATACTGTAAGTAGTATGTTATGATACATAATACACATATATTTAAAAAATCATCATGTAGAAGAATGGCGTTCAAGCTGTGCAGGATTGACCAACTACACACTTATCAAGTTACCTGCTGGGAGTTTTATAAAGAATTATCTAAATACAAATAATCGTAAAAATGGAGGCCACTCAGGAGGAAGACATGTTAAGAGCACAAAAGCTTATACAATAAATGAAGCATACAGCAACTGTTATGAAATGCTCTGTCACAGCAGAATAGACGTGTTCAGTTCTTTTAATAAAACAGACATTTAATTTATTTGTGCTGAGTGAATAAAATGTTTCAGCAGTGTCACATTTACTGTTAATTATGCCTTCTCTTACCTCAGATACACAGGCTTGTCCTGTTAAACTGGCGTTACTGAGTTAATGATTGTAGATTATATTGCACACATGTTTTTGACAGTCAAAGTAGGAGAACAACTGGTTTAAACAAATAATGGGAATCATATAGGTGGCACAAAATGCAAATGTAGGCATGCCATCAAACAGTACTGGGTCAGAGGCTGCCAGGAAATGATAAATGTGTGCTAACAAATAAGTATACAAGTTTGTACCTGGGTTTGATCTTTATTTGGGATAATTTGTTCACTTTATTGATCATTTCCAGATGACAGATTGATGACAGCAGAGGGTTAATTTCTTGGTAGTTGTGACACAAACGCATTAAGAATGAAGATGGGGAAAAAACACACAGAGAAATGCATTCTCACAAAATACTGCAGTAAAAAAGGAGAGAAAAGGGGGTATTAAAGATCACAAACTCAAATATCAACTCTGCACAGTGTTGCCAAGTCTTGTTGCTATGGAGATTGCATCCTACTGCAGGTGTGAGTAAAGACAGAGGAAGTCAACTGTGCTTCCCTCTCTGTGTCTCTTTCTGTTCCTCTGTATCGTAGATGGTCCCCACTGCATGTGTGAGCGCATGTGAGTGTGTGTGTTTCCAACTCAGACACACTACTAAGCAGCCTTGAAGATTAACCTTGAGCTACGTGTAAATATGCTTACGCGTTGTGCACTTTTTCAACTTTCCATGATCCCTGCGTGTTCATTACAGACACCAGTAGATCACAATTAAATGCTCCATTGTCCTCAAATCTCGACATATTTTCTCCTTGTGTCGGGGAGGTCTCTCAAAATGCGACAATGGAGGACCTCTGAACTGTGCAAATGTAATTAGCCCTCAGGCAGGGTGTGCACAGTGTAGGCTGAAATATACAGATGCATGCGTCCAAATACTGCTAGGGAGATCTCCAGTGAACCGAGATGGCATTGCTTTGCGTCAATGCTGTTGGAAGAAATCCAGTCTGAAAAGCCAAAAAAGATTGGGCCTGGCAAGATGTGATGTGACTCTTACCAAAAGTGTTTTCATAAGATGGTGTGGCACTTGTTTGTCTGACAAAAACATATTTAAAAATCATTAAATCGTTGACTTTATCTTTCTTTTATTCATCAGCATCTATTTTGATAATTCAAGTCATCAAGCAAAACAAAAAATGTATGAAAAAACTAAACCAAACATTTACTCAGTTGTGAGGATTTGCTGCTTTTCTGTGTGTACTAACTGAATACATTTGGGTTTTTGACAATTGAATCGGACAATTGAAGACAATCTTCTAACATTTTATAGATGTGATTAATTGAACAAAAAAATAATGAAAATAATCGTTACTTGGCGCCCTACAACAAGTTATTTGAGTCTCTGTCATTTGAGTAATTTTACAGCTTCAATGCACAAAAACATTACATTTAAATGGAAACAGTATTTTTTTCTCCTCAAGAATTACACCCTCACATTGACTTGTCCAATTCTATCAGATTTGGAGCTGTTGTTATGCACTGCAGGCGGCTGCTGCTCGGCTTCCTTGTGGCTTTGTGGCTTTGAGTCTAACCGAGGCAGACTGAGAGAGGCTTATTAATCCCAGGGCTGCAGCTTCATTCTGAAGGCCACAATCAGGAAAAAAAAAAAATCACTCACTGTGTGACATAAATAGACTTCTAATGTTGATCATCTAAATATACAGGATGAAGTGCAGACGTTAAGATCCCACATACTTGATCCAGCATTGTTAATAATAGGGGCTGACATGTTCACAGTTCACGGCTCAATCACTCTGTGCAAGCCTTGGTGAGCCTGCACATTTGTATTACGATGCATAAAAGCTCACCCAAGTGTCCAAATTTGTTCATGACTTCATTTTGAAGTACAGATAAAAGCTAAAGATAACTGTCTGCAGTGAGAGAGCACAAGGAGGTTTCTACTTCCACGATTACTGCCGCTAAAACCAAGCGCAACAAGAAGGTAACAAAGACAAAGAGGAGGAAGGAGCAAAAGAATGATTAATATACAGTATTTTATCATTATCATTATAATAAAAAACTATGTTTCATCATATTTATTGTAGGTCTACTTGACCTCAAAATAAACCTGACAAATGAATGACGAATTGAGCACCTAATGATCTGTATCTCGTTAGCATATGGCTGGAAAGGGCAGATGTTTGATGAACAAATATCAATCAGAGATGGCAAGCTGAAGATTGTGGCAGGTACAATTTTAACTCAGTGGATTTTGGTGTGAGAAGGTCATCACCATTGTGTTGGTTGGCATGTAAAATCCCCAAGACTAACCATAATTGTCTGCAACCGACACACTCCACAGGAGGAACGCTCGAGCAAAATGGATTCACATGAAGTGACCAAAACATACATCCTTACATGCATCAGATGAAAGGATAATGCTGCTGCCTATATTTACGCATTATGAACAATTCCCATGAAAAGACCGGAAACAGCAATGCATTAGTCCGTCTCTCAAAAGCTGTCGAACTTCCCTAACCTGTACTGTATGTGGATCTCTCAGTGCTAAGCCCATTATTCCCATTATTATTATCAGTTTTAGCAAACATTGTGTATTTGTGAGGGACTATTTCAAGATTTGTATTAGTACACATGTAATGCTCTAGTGAGTATTTACTGCAGAAGGACGGAGTATATCTTCATCCTAATAAAGAAACAACATGGCCACCCAGAGACAGTGTGGCTCATTGCTGTGTTTTAAATAAGAAGTGGACGTTCTCACAGTGACGCCACCCATTGGTTTGTGTACTACCGTTTTGAAGCCTCTGGTTCAGCGTCGCCATATTGTTTTTTTTTTGGAATCAGAAATTATTCCGATTAAAAACGCTGAAAAATACATTTCTAGGCAATGACAATTCTACAATAACTTTGATGAACTGAAAATACTCTGAGAAAAGGGTTAAAGTTCTAAGACAAAAACCGGACAACACCGTGGTAGGGACCTGTCAATCACAAGGTAGCCCCGCCTTAAAACATGCGCTGCTTTATTGTCTATTTTACTTTAAATTAGACCATAATTTAGAACGTGAACATCATTCTGTATTGAAGAAGGCTTGAAACTAGCGATTAAAACCATAACCTCGTCAGGCACATGTTTACTGAGTTGATCAAGTGAGAAGTAGGGTCATTTTCTCATAGACTTCTATACAACTGAAACTTCTTTTTGCAACCAGTGGAGTTGCCCCCTGCTGGATATTAGAGAGAATGGAAGTTTAAGTCGCTTCCGCTTTGGCTTCACTTTTCAGACCCTGAGGTTGCTGCTTGGTTTTTAATAGTTTTTGAATAACAATAGACTTCGTTGGCACAGAGGAATAGGATATATCAGGCTTTGGCTGCACAGACAATACTTGCTTTCAGGATCAATTCATTGTTGGCAAGAAAAAGACCACTACACTGAAGAAGCTTGAAGATGGGATCATGCTGGGTGAGGCGATGGTGTTGAAGGAGCTGTTGATGCATTGCAACTGCTGAGATAATAGCGTTTTTATTGAGAGCACTCGTAAACAGTAGTATAACCTTGCCTGGGCCTAGTGAGCACTGGGCTGTAGTGTAAGTGATGGCACTCTTCCAGGATCTGACCATTAAGGCTCATTAGTCCCTATTGATAGCCCTGATGATAGGCACTCTAAAGGAGCCAGCCAAGGAAAAGGTCAGGGTATAGATCTTAATTTGACCTCACTAACCCGTCGCTGATTGGCAGCATCTGTCATCCTTAGATTTAATTTAACAGTGATTGAGTGCTGCGGAGACCATATTGGCAATAACCCCTACGGGCCGCCTCATTGCCCCTGTTCCTCCACATTTAATCTGTACCTGCCACCCGTTATGGCACAACTCTCTCCTGTGCCCATTTCATTTAGGCAGTGAAAACAGTTGGACTGGTGCGAGGGCCATGGACCTGCAGTGGCAATTTCTGTTTGTTTCTGATATTAGTCTTTCACTTGCCGTTACAGTCATTCAAACACCCAAACCCAAGAATATAACCAATGCGTGGTACTGTATCAGGTTAGCATTTTGGTCTCAGGTGTTTTCAGTTAAACAGGTTAGTGTGATTCCAACTTTTGTTTGTCGATGCAGTAACCTTCAGCCATTTCCTCATTTTCAATAGAACTACACTTGGTCTACAGCCATGCCACCCGCTTTGAATGATATCAGTCCACTACATGTCCGTTATCAGTGGTTGTCAGATATCCTAGATATGGGTTAGAAGGCTACACTAACCAGTAGATTCAGAATGCCATTATCATCTATTGACATGGTTGCTTACTGATACAAATGAGAAGACAAAAAGAGAAAGTCCGCTGATGTAGTATAAAGACCGATAAAGTCTGCTTAAGGTGGGCGAGAGGGTTGGATGTATGAAAGTGAAACAAAATTACCCTTTCATAACGGTGAATAGTCACCTTCTGCCCTGCTTGTGGGTGCAGTTTGCCCCTTTTGAAGCATTAGAATGAAACAACTGACAACAGCTGTTTTGTCCATCCTGTACAGACAACATCTATTGCTTGTCTGTCCATCCAGGGAGAGGGATCCCTCCTCTGTTGCTCTTCTTGTGGTATCTTTCCATTTCCTCGTTAAAGGTGTTTTCTTTATCCAAAATCAACGGGCTAATGAATGAGGGTGTTGTATGTTGGACAGATTGTAAAGACACCTGAGGCAAATTTGTGATTTGTGTTATTGGGCTATACATTATGGTGCTTGAGAAAAGTCAGAGGCTCACATTTTCTGGGATCCATGAACATCTGGATAAAGTGTTGTGCCAATCCATCCAGTAGATGTCAATCTATTTCATACGTGAATTCATCCTCTAAACACTTTGAATATCTGCAGCATTTTTCACAATAATCCATCCAATAATTGTCAGGGTATTTCACTTTGAATCCCAATTGTCAACCTTGTGGTGGTGCTAGGGGAAAGTCAGGGGATCACCAAAGCCAGTAGGATTCATCCTGTGGGGACTATGATGAAGTAATGAGGCAGCTAGATATTGTTAACACCACAGGAAGTATGAAATTAGACAAAATAAACTATTTTCATCCTCTGCTTCAGCCAGCGAGCAGAGCGAAGACATGACAGTGAATGGGTGTGTAAAATAAGAGAAGATTCAAGGAGAAAAGGACTGATTATGTAATGGAGGGACTTGTTTACGTGTCCCCTCTGAGTTCATGTTAGCTGAAGGAAGACACCCTGCCTTTGCGGCTCTTCTTGGGCTCTGCCACATTGCATTAATGTCTTTATTCATAGTGACTGGTAATTGGCCTACTTTGAGGCGAGCGTTTGTGTCTCATGTAGAATTGTACAGTAAGGAAAAGGGATGGAAACCGCTGTCTGAATATTCCATTTTACTGGCAGTGCAAACACAAATATAGGAATGAAAAATGTCAGAGAAAAACAAGTTTTGCACCTGTGGAGAACCATAGCTGCTCCTGTTCATACTGCGTTCATCATTTGTCAAAGAATTGTATTAGTGTGCATGTATGTATATGATCTCGTTGTTCTTTGTTTTTAAAAAGAATAATATTTAGGCCATCTAGTTTGCTAAATTGCAACTATAGTGGTGTAATGTCTTTAACTTGTAATTTCAAAACAAAATGTAATTATATATTTTTTAAATATCCCCAGAAATCTCAGATCTTACTGTAAAGCCCCCTGATTGGCAGATGAGTACATTACACACATCAATATATTTTTTGTCTATAAGAAAAGGTTTTTTTAAATGACTTCTTATGATGCAGTGAAAGTTGATGTCTTTTGTTATGGTTATTAGGGTTAAAGACTCTCAACATGTAATACTAAATAAAGCTCCTTTTTAAAAAAACAGAGGAGCTGAAAAGAGAAGAGAACGTGACATCTTAGAAGGACAGCTTGTAATCTTTAAGCACATTTTGCCTTCCAGACAGACTTTTCTTTCAGTGTTCGCATCGTCCCCCCTTCACCTGGGTTGGCCAAACCCTAAACACGGCCAAACATCTCACCTTACCTAACTACTTTACTGTTTATTGATGATTGTTATGCTTGGGAGGAGGCACTACCTGTGAGGAGGCACTACCTGCAAAGAGAAAGGTCAAGAATGTCCATGGCAGAGTCAGTCAAAAGGCGTTTCATCATGTTTGGTTAAGGCTTTAGCGACTATGGAAAGGCAACAAGAAAGAAATCCCTGTAGCTCTGCAGGAGAAGGAAGATTAATATCACATCCAGATAATGGCATACCTCTGGCACGTCAAGGTCAACACTCCGAAATTCAGAGCACACCATTGAAGTTTTCACTGTTTTGGCACCAGAGTTACTACCTTTATTTTTGCCACAGTAGTTCAATGTGTGCACAGGAGCTGAAGTGCACCCTCCCTCATCACGATTATTCTCAAGCATTTCGAGATTGCATTTTTCAAGGTACACGCACCTTGCAGAAAACACAGTTAAGCTGACTGTGACATGTGTGAAATTCAATTACAGACCTGCTGTGGATGCACTCTGTGTAACCCAGGGAGATTGGAGGAAGCGGCAGCCAGGTGGCGACCCTGTAGGCAGCGGCAAGCACAAATCACAATGGCCTGGGCCGCTGCCAAGAGCTGGGATTCTGCCATCACACAGCCCACCAACACTCCAAGAGCAGCTCATGGTCACTCATCACAGACACTCTCCACACGTCTCTCTCTCTCAGTGCACTCAGGTCAGTAGAAAGGGAATGCAATACATATTGTTGGCCACTTCGCTCTATAATTCATGTCCTGCTCCTAAAATAGAGTACTCGAACAGTATGCACTGTTTCATCGGTGGCTGCAAAAAATAGAATCATACACATGGAGTAAAAAGCTGCATGTTTTCAGATAAAAGGGGATTATATTTATGTTCTATGTATCATTCTGTCACATGGATTTTCTATATTGTAATTGTATTATGTTGGTGTGTTCTGTACACACGACATCTACTGCACGTCTGACAGTCCTGGGTTGATCTTCATTAGAGTTCTTCCTATTTTTCCCCTTGTTAAAGGATTTTGTTTGGGGAGTTTTTCCTTATTGAAAGTGAGGGTTGAAAAGGGACAGAAGGTGTCATGCTGTACAGATTGTAAAGTCCCCTGTCGAAAATTTGTGATATTAGGCTATATAAATATTTGACTTGACTATATTAACACGTCAGAGATGCCCCTGGTTTATAGTGTTTAGGATATGATGTACGCGTGACATGTGCTTCAATTTCACAGTAAAGGTTTAGTAAACAGTCTGGTGGCTCTGTGTGGTGATCTCGGTACACAATCAGACGTCAAATCAAAGTAGTATTTGTGGATGTGAGGGTAAACTATAAATAAAAGCAAAATCTTTCTGAAGGCTCACCCAGGCAGACATGAAATCTGCGGGTGCGCAAGATCAGACTTCCTTCATGTGACCAAGACTCAGTGGCCCCTGGGGATCCTGGAACATCTCTGTGAACGGTCGAAGAAGCGAACAACAAATGGCCACAGCCAGCTTCGAGTATTTATCCTGAAAATGTGACTTGCTAAACACATGTGATTTGAAAGTTAGATATTGTGTGCCATGGCCAGAAGTATCACTGTACTGCCTGCACATAATGCAGCCAGTGTCTGGTGGGTCCAGTTTCTCCCACTCCCCCACTCATGAGCTGTGAGTGGCAGGCCGTCTAACCGCTCTTGACACAGGAGAATCAGCCTGCGTTGAGAGGGAGCAGCCGTGGGAGCAATGCTTGCCTGCCACATTGGAGACCGTCAGCGAGACATGTCAGCCTCCATTCACGTTAACGTCCCCAAACCGTGTTGTACTGTACTTCAACCCAGCTAGGCCTGTAAAACATATGAAACTAACTAAATTCATACATTTCTTAAGTATGTTAATTTGATGGCAGAAAACACATGCAGGATGTTTGAACAGCCTCTAATTCAACCACAGGTGTTCTCTCCTCCAACATTTATACATTCAATCATTCATTCAGCGGGCCACTCAAGGGGTGCTTGAGCTGCCCAAGTGCTCCCAAAAGTGCCCTCTGGTTAGTTCAAGTGCCACTTTGATGCGACCTGAGGGTAAAAATGAACCATAACGCGTTACTACTTTCAAACAAGTCCCTCTTTGGATACATTGCAGCTTTATTAATGTTAATAACTGATACACTAATGCTTTAATTTATTATCATTTCTAAATGCAGAATTGATAACTTATATGGAAGTTAGACCCATCAACCTAAATTAACAAAAAGGAAAATCAACAGCAAAAGTCATTTTTTATTTTCAACAAAAGTTGTTCTTACTAATGGCCTGTAACTGATCTATTAAATATTGGTAGAGAATGTGTTAATAATCAGTTAACACTTGTAAACTCTTATTAGAAAGTAGTGCCCCTAACCCTGTGCATGAATCTTTACCCCTGCTGCTCAGAGAGTATGTGCATGCCACTAGCTGGAGGTTTTCCCATCATGCACAGGGCAGGAGGTATTGAGACAGTTCTCATATCACATATCTGGGATTCATATTGGGAAGATCTTTTTCCTCGCGCTTTATCATTCACATGGATCTATCTGTCGAACAATAGCACACACGTCATTAGCATACAGCGTGAATATGGCTCCATTTATTATTACAACCCAGGGAACTGTGCAGTTAAGGCTGCTAAGACATCACTCGGAAGACAATTTTGGTTGCCCCCTTTGAAGAAGTTGTGTGGGCTCTGCTTTATGTCCCAACATTACTGCATTGCAGATTGCCCCCCTATCCCCCACCCACCCATCTCTCTCGTTTTATTTAATTCCTGTCTACATTTAATCCAGATTGTTTAACACAACATCATGCTTTAAAGGGATTTCAGATGTCTGTTTGTATGTTTGCTTACTCACTTTCAATCAAATAGGCTGTGACTGCCTCAACAGCCAACTTGTTTGTTCCTACATGACAATGAGCATGATGGAGCCTGGATAAAGTCCAGAAAGCTGTTTCTAAAAAAGGAAGGAGTAATTAGTAAATGTCATTTGAGAGGAGTATGGCGAATTAGAAGCCTGGTGGATCATGTAATTAGGACTGGAGCCTTTTCACAGTCGGCTCAGGGAAGGACGAGGACACCATGGCAGCATCCTCTGCTGAACACTGACAGCACTATGAGCTGTTACAGAAAACACCATTTGACACACACACACACACACACACACACACACACACACATATTCACACACTTCCACACTAACAGAACTACGTTACTGCACACATACACACACTCCGGCGCAGATCACAATGTCAACCAAGACTGACAGTGATGCATGACTTTCTTCTTCTCTTGTTTCACTGACCAGATGTCGAAGAAAAACATGTGTATACATAACATGTGGATACATAACATGTTTGAGCTTTTAAAGAAGATTTCGGTTTATGTGAAATCAATTTCAAATCAAAATAAATGTATATACAGTGACATTTTGTGTTATGTAACTCTTTAAAATGGCATTTCTGTTTGTAAGTGCGCGTTGAGGGGTTTTACTATTTTCATGGTTTCTTTTAATACGAGAAACCTAGTGCTGAAACGATTAATCAATTAGATGATCGACAGAAGTTTTATTTTGACAATCGAATAACCTTTTACGTCATTTATCAAGCAACACATGGCAAATATTTGATGGTCCCTGCTCTTCCAATTTGCTAATTTTTTGGCTGTTTTATATTATAATCATAATGAGCATGTTTCAAAATTGTCAACCATTTTATTGATTAGATGATTAGTCAATTTATTGAAAACATTATCGACAGATTACTTGATGATGAAAATAATTAATAATTCTAGTAATGAGAACACAAAAAAAGATTTAAATTGTTTACATTAATACACTGTCTTCAATAAAACAATCGGTTTTCTATTTGAAAACAATCTTCAAGTTGGAGAAATGCACAGCACAGATGTCAGCTCTTCTCATTTAAACAGAAATACAGTTATAAGTCATTACCAACACTCATAAACAACACACACTCTCCCTCCTCAGTGAATGTTTGATTCAGATCACTTTAAACACATACAAACGTATTTAAGTATCTAGCAAGCGTTACTTTCAGACCCTTCATTTTTCATTTGCTGCTCTCTTAAGATCAAGTGAACCACAGAGAAGGATGGACTGAAAATCCCCGAATTTAACACAACAGCCCTGTTGTGTTGCACCTTGGCTCACACAGTGCAGACCAAAAATACCCACAGTGTTATCAGCCTCTCACATGTGTGTCTATGCAAATCTATTCAAAACTTGGCAGCAATAATTGCTTAGTAGCTAACGTTCCGTCAGCTTATTACAAAACAAATCATTCTCAGCCAGGGTTTCACTGACCACCTGTATTATTATTATTTATATTTGGTTCATATCTAACTAGTGAGTGACTAATTGAAGAAAAAAAGGGCTTGTTGAGGAAGATGCTGCAGAGTCTGCAGGGGTTTATGGCAGAATAGATCAGAGAGAGCGCAGATAACAATGGAGATGGAGTAATAAATAAATCTCCTCTCTGAGAAGTAGCCGGAGGACTGACAGCAGCAGATTAGAGCCGGTGCCTTTTAAACAAATTGGGTGCTCAAAGAGGCATATTGGCTGTGTGCTCGAGCATGTTTTATGGTGCAGCTCTGTAACCACTGACACATACAAGTCTGTCAGTTCAAACATGACATCATCATGCAGTTCAAACACGCTCACGTTGCTAAGTCATGTTTCGCAATTACTCTTTTTAACTAATTGACCTATAAACGGCTGTCTCACCTTGCATTACAGAAGCAGGATACAGAGTTCAGAGCCGAGGTTGACAAGGCATTGACGGAATGAGATGAAAATTAAGGGGACCAATGCAAATTAGTTTCTATAATCTGAAAGTGTGTTTCTGTTTAGGTAATAATTTCATCTGGGAATAAAACCAGGTGAAAAATAAATATGGAAAAAAAAACACAGAAAACTCTAAAGTGTAAACGTTCTAAACTATAGTTTCATACCTTAATATCCCAGGTAGTAAAAGTCCTAGAAAAAAAGACGGACATTTTTGAAGGAGTTATGTTTCATGACAAAGCCATGTGTGGTGCAAAAGGTTAAACCATACATGTTTAAGGAACAAACTAACTTGTAGAATATACATTTCTATACAATAGGCTAATATATGGTGTTTATTCACATCATACAGATGAAGTCTTTATTATTTGTTTCTGTACTGTATAATTTCTGTCAAAAGTTGTATATTGATCCATTGATACAACCATCTGATAGTAAAATGAATATGATGAGATACCACAGAGTCAATATGGGGCGGCAGTTTACCTTCTACTATCTACTTCCTGCCATTGACTGCCTTCTTTAAAATGCAGCAGCAATAACTGATCTTAAACAGTCAGACCAAGTGTTAAAGGACCATGCTAGTGTTTGTTGCATCATATACAGAACTTAACACTGCAGCTAATCTTGTTTTCTAGTGTTTTATTGTTTGTTATTTTCTCAAACTGTTCATGCAACTACCTATGCCTTTTTCATAGAAGATATATTTAAATGTGACATGAGGAAAAGCACATGTGTAACTGATGAAATAAATGATGGCTGAATTCCATTTAGCTGTGTTGTGCATGCTGGCTCACTGGGACATTTGAGTACAACAGAGCCATCGTTAATGTTATGAGTAACACCTGTGTCAAAATGTCTGCAGTGAAAATGGCCCACTTGTTCATTTACATGAATACACAGTATGAAGAAAAACACGTTATTGGTAATCCATTTCATTACTGTCTATTTTCATCGGAGTTATTGATGAATGGTAATGCTGCATAATAGTGATAACTCATGACATGAACTGAATTCAACACAAACCTAAAATATAATGGCATAAAGTATAATATATAATGTATGTGTGTAGTAAATGCTGCAGTCCTTTATGTTTAGTAAATAATTAGATTTTTTTTCTTTATGATTTTTATCATCGGAGGTTCATTCTTGACCTGGAGATGTGTGACACTATGATTACAAATCAATGTCAATGTACCTACTCACAGGTGGATGAAGACCATGAGATGCAGTTGAAAGCTTTGAAAGAGCCAGAAAGTGATTGTAGCATTTAAACTGATAATGATTTAAGTTTTGTATTCAAATTTTAAGTTATAATATTGTCTTCCAGAGCCTGAATTGCACCAAAGAAAATGACTCCTCTAGGTCTGAGTAACTTTGTGTTTTATGTAACCACCTCAAAAACCTCAAATATCTACATTGATTGCTTACTTATTAATGTGTTGAATGGTAAATGACAATCAGTGAAAAAGAAAATAAGGTGAAAAAAACATTTATCCAGCATCCTGTTAAATGCGCTGATTTCAATGAAAGTGTATTTTTTTTCTCTTAAACGTCTGTCAATGTCCATTTTTGTCTCTTCTATCCTCAGTACTTAAGAGGAAACTCAACTTCCGCGGCATCTTGTTGAAACGTCCCTGTCCAAGGTCCTGAAATCTGCTTTCCCAAGCATGCGTCATGTGACTTCACCCAGCACTGCCTAGCTCAGCACCAAGCGTACTGGTTTCAAGAGATTTCATGTGAGAAAAGGACGAACCCCGAACCCCTTTCCCTCTCATCTTGCGTTGTTTAGACTGTTTTTTTCGCCCCCCTCCCCCCTTCCGTCTTTTTTTTTATCGGATAATGTGGACCTTCAAAGCGCTCGGAGTATGACAAAAGATTTTAGAATGCTGGACTTGTGCTGCTCGTTTCGTTCCTCTCTTTTTACTTAAATGCCAACACGGTGAATGCGTCGGACAGAGTGGACAAGCCTGCTAGTGGTCCGCATTCAGAAAGTCAACATCTTGTCTTTCTTGATTTTATTTTTCTCTGGAGCGACTTCAGAAGGATGTAACGACCGATCCACCTTGCGTAGCTGAAGTCTTCTCGTTAAAATGCAGAAGGGAATACGACTTAATGATGGTCATGTCACCTACCTGGGGCTTTTGGCAAAAAAGGATGGTACAAGACGAGGGTGCTTGAGCAAAAAGAGCTCAGACAACACGAAATGGCACACAAAGTGGTTTGCTTTGTTACAAAATATGCTCTTTTATTTTGAGAACGAGTCCAGCTCTCGACCCTCGGGATTATACCTGTTGGAGGGATGCATATGCGACAGGGCGCCTTCACCGAAACCTTCACAATCAGCCAAGGAGTGTTTGGAAAAGCAGGTATGGAATGCGTGCGCACACGCACACACACACACACACACACACACACACATGCACGCATACACAGGCTCTCTCTCTCTCTCTCTCTCTCTCTCTCTCTCTCTCTCTCTCGCTATCACACACTCTCTCTCTAAAGCACTGCTTTATTGTTTTTCAGGCTTCGTGTTAAAATATTGACAAGGTGCAACACTGAGTGTAAAATTTGCTCCTGCGCTGCAAACGCCTTTGAACTATTTTAGTCGCGAACAAAGCGCTTTTCTTTTCTTATGCGCATATTGTTCTTCTATCCAATCGCATGATGACCTCAAATCCAGCGCAGCAGAATAGCACGAGGTTCCAGATTGCTGTATCGCACGTTATGTAATCCATGCATGGCATTAATGATGAGGTAACAATATTACGAGCTAATTATATTACAGCAGCCCTGGCACTGGGCTATGCGGTGTTTTGCTCTAGGTTGCAGAAAAACCGAGCTTTATCCCTTTTTTTTTCTTCTTTTTTATTATTATTGGTGGGATAGTTTTCAGTGATGCATGGAATGTAAATGGCTTTATGTTCTTATCAGGGTGATGCATTTGCATCCTGGTCGGTCACATATCTTGCTTTTGACTTTCAGTCATCATCCTTTTGACGTTTAAGGGCGGAGAGTGATATACCTAATGCTCCTTCCAATAAAACATGCACAAAAAAAAGAAGAATAAAAAAAGGTGTTGCCTCGGGGTTTCCATCTTGTGGTGAAATTATGAAAATACAGCTGAAACTGAAGAAACAGCAGGGTGCCAGTGATAAATCAGCTCTGATCTAGATGACCTGAATTAAATGATTATCTCTAGTACTGGAATTTTGAATTTGCATTGTACATGGTACTTGTTTTATCAGTTCTCATGAGTGGTATCTTTAATTAAGACTCAATCACACATTGTTACAGCGATTTACAGACTGCATGTAGCAGGATTAAATTAAATCGTATTTACAAATGTAGTATCCACTCAATCTTAAAAGAGCTCCTCTGGCTGCTTCTTAACTCAGCAAAACGTTAAAGTGAACAGAAAGGTTGCCAGGTCTGTTGACATTGTTATTGTGAATAAACAGTTGAGGAACATAATGCTTCACTGACACTGGCCCTCCTCTCCTCTCTCCAGGCTCTGTGCCTGACTCTGTCAGTAGGGCTGCAATCCAAAGTAAGTCCAGGCTCTTCCTGTGAACAGCTGCCTTTGTGCTGACGAAGCAGAATGCAACACACTGGCTAATGTTGTGCTCTCACAGTTGCTTTAAAGGCACCAAAAAACCTCCCAGGAAGGATTTGGATTCTTTTCTTTTTTTGTCAACAATGCTGTTACCTCTGCATTGTGCTTTTTTTAAATGCATAAATGTGAATGTGAACATTCGGAGAAAAGCCTGATCCATAGACGGACTGAATTCATGATCGACTTGAGAGAAGATGCTTGATTGGCTTTGTTCTGTGAATCCTGTTTACAGAGAGCGAAAGCACTGGGAGGTGCACAAATAATGAATGACTAATGTGACTGATATGACGGGCTGCTGAAGAGTTACCTCTCATTGTAAACAAACAAAGATCCCTAACAAGGACGTATAAGAGTAAGAAAACACCACCTCTATCTCCTATCCCCACCTGGAGTTATGATTTTGTGCGAACGTTTTAGCAATCCACCATAATCCCTACATTATATTTATCCTCAAATGCATTTAGTGTGAAAATGATAATGCATTTGAGCCCAAGGTTTCTATGGCAACCGTTATTTGCATCCTAAAGAATGATGCAGTTGGAAGAGGCGGGGTAGTAGAGAGGATAGAAGTAGTGTATCGCATCTCTCCTATTAATGCGAGCGCTATCTGGGCTAAATTTGTTCCTTGCAGTACCTTGGAGGGGTCAGTGTCCATTTATAGAAAACGCAGCTCGCTCACTCTGGGAAACAGCAGCACTTTGACCAATAACACAAGAAGCTACGGGGACAAGAGATGGTTGATTTGGTACAAACTGTACAGTGGATCCAAAGATCTGACTAATATGTACCAGTAAAGTATGATATTCTGGTGATGTTGGTATGGTAGAGTGATTACCAACATTTAGTTCTCCAGGGAAAATACAACCGCATAGAGCTCATAATATGATTACGACAGTATTGCTGTCAGTAACAATTAAAAAGGACACAATTATTATTATACTCATTTCTAATTAATTGTTTACCTCCCACTCATTCCCACATGTGACACAAGTGAGTGTTGACACCATAACTAAATATTAAAGATTTAGGAGCAAATGACCCTCATGGATCTATATTATAAGTTTTATTAATCCTGTATCAATTTCATATATCTCACCTAAGATCAGTAATGATGTTTAAAGGTGCATGACTCAGCCATAAATATAAAGCAGGAAGCAGACAGTGTGCTTAACATTGCCTCACACCAGACACTCACCGCGCTCTAAGAGAGATCATGAGGGAAAACTACAACAACATGCATGCCTCTCTGCCAGAAATAGATTTTCTTTGACGGTAGGGTGAATACCTAATGAATGTGAAGATGGAAGAGCAGTCAGCCATGAATAATGATCAGTTGCAGGTTGATAGGCGCCTGTTGAACAACTGCAGGCCAACGATTAGAGTCTGGTCTCCCTCAGCACGACTGGAACAGTCCACAGGAAAGGTGACATTTCACTTATGGGAGGTGTGGTATCGTTTTAGCTCACTTTCTGAGATCTTCATCATGTTTAAATAAGCAATATAAAGAATGCTTTATGTAGCTCTCATCAAAAAGGCCTTGGACACTTTCTTGTGGGGTAAAACATACTTGATTTAACCAGCAATATAAGGAGTGTTAAATCCTAGAAAAACTCAAATGCATTTCAGCAAAAGAACTTAAGTATTATCATCAAAATGTTATTTAGTTTCAAAAGTGAAAGTACTCATTATGCAGAATGGTTTCTTACACATGAGGAAATTCCAAATAGAAAACCCAAAATGTGGCTGCGTCAATGACCCATGCTTAATCATCAAAACCTTAGTAAATGACTTTATTAATAGATTAATAAAAAATGCTTAAAATAATAATAATAATAATAGATTATTTTCAGTTGAGCTTCAGTTGCTAGGAAACAGGTATCGCACAGTTATGTAATTGGCCGTGGCTCCATCCTCCATGTCTTATGGCATTTCCTCCTGGGAACCAGAGACATCCCAGGAACTGAGCTGGGGGAGGCTTCCCTCAGTGAGCTCCATCAATTGCACTGGTGGGCGAGGAAGATGTGGCTTCCCCAGGCCCTGTGTGGTTTTAAATCACCCGCTTGATGTTGGCAGCAGCGAGGCAGTGAAACAAACACAGAGACAAAAGCAATGGAGAAGCTTCAGTTAAGCCACTATATAATAGATTTTTCTAGAAGATGTGCAATAATGAATACTCCTTTCTGTGCAGAACATATAACATGTCAGGTTAATGATAGTCCTGTTGTTTGTAACAAGAACTCCTCCCCCTCCCCCCCCCCCTTGTTTGTTTCAGTACTATTTCACCGTCAGCTTCACCCATGAAAACCAAAAGGCGCTCGAGTTACGCACAGAAGATGTAAAGGACTGCGATGAATGGGTGGCTGCAATATCACACGCCAGGTAAAGGCTCACATCAGTGGAATGTGCAGACATGGCAATTAGAAGTTGAATTAGTCAGAAGAGAGTACTGTAAGTAATATTTGACTGCTCAGTCTGTAGGGGATGTTGCCATGCTTTCATAAGTGGGGTTAAAATATGAGTAATGACAGAAAATGCTTTGTTCACAAGGAAAACCTGCTTTGATGTGAGATGAAACTACATACACTGATGTGAAATTCACTATTCTACTCGTTACAATGTGTGTGTGTGTGTGTGTGTGTGTGTGTGCGTGTGTGTGTGTGTGTGTGTGTGTGTGTGTGTGTGTGTGTGTGTGTGTTACAGTTACAGAAACTTGGCCAACGAGCATGAGACTCTCATGCAGAAGTATCTTCATCTGCTTCAGATTGTGGAGACGGAGAAAACAGTTGCTAAGCAACTTCGACAACAGATAGAAGATGGAGAAATAGAGATTGAAAGGCTTAAGTCAGAGGTAATACTCACTGTGATGCCTTTACGCTGAGGAGTAGGGATTTAAACCAATATGAATTCATTATTTGGATTTGAACAGATACTAACAGCATACACATTTGTCCTCCTGTCCCTCGACGATTGACATAATTTCCCCCACAAAGTCACACCTCTTCTTCTCAGAGTCATACCTCAATCAGATCTAAACACACCTTGCTGCAATAGGCTGAATTCACTTTTTACAGCAGAGTCAGGATCCCACATGTCCATTGAGGATTAATGTCCATACATCTGTTTAGAAAACACAGGAAAGTGGCGCTCCTTATAACTTCAGATCTTGGCTCATTATCATAAATGTCTGTTCATTAGAAAGGTGATTGTTGTCTGTACAGTTTAACAGGTAAACAAACAAGCATGCTTTTCCTGTTGATGATTTACCAGGATGTAAACAAAGAGGCACAGATTATTGAGGTTCATCCTCAATTGCTTTTCTCCAGTCCTCACCAGATGCGTAGTGCAGTTCAGCTTGACTGGTCTTCCACAGGTTTCAGTTTTACCTCATGATCAGATATTGAAGCCTGGCAGCTTGAGCGACTTCTCAAAAGTAATAAGCCACTGAAGCCCTTCAGATTTTTGTTAATAGCACTCTCATGTTTTATCAACTTTATTATCCTCCCATTATATTGAAATATATAAAGAAAAATCATGATCATGATGACCCATTGACCATTTTCCCACTGTTAAAACCTCTATTTCTATTTCCACAAGGATTCATTCAGCTTTACATTTTTCAGTGGGTAAAATATTATGTTATTTTGTATATTTAAACTTGTACATTTGCATATGAAAAGTAAAAGGCAGTGGAAAACAATTTAACACAGATAAATATATATAGAAAGTAGCTCTCCATTACATCCCTCCTTAAGGAGTATCTGTCTGCCTTCTGATGACGGACGTTTTACTGTTAAAATAGCCAAGATATTGTCCTCTCTGAACGAACCATAATAATCCGGCACAATCTATAGACAAATCACTCAGTCCTGCTGTAAATCGACTTCCTGAACGGATACTATATTACCACTTTTTCTTACACTCATTGCCTTTTTACGAAATTTGAAATCTGCGTCCCGTCCTCTCTCCTCATCCGGCAGGCACAACAAATAACAGCTGAACCAGTGGGGAATTGACGGATTATGCTGATTATTGTTATGTTGTTCTCATATGTGTATAAAGTAGTGTGAAAGGACAGAAATGGAAGCAGTGCTCCGTCACAAAGACAAACGTGTTCAGGCTATCCACACTCCACTTTGCATCTCTTCTCAGAAACAATGCCTCCAATAGGGCTGCGTTCCTCAGATCAAATAGTAATTTTACTTTAATGTGCAAATGCGA
Source organism: Cottoperca gobio (assembly GCF_900634415.1). Lineage (NCBI taxonomy): Eukaryota > Metazoa > Chordata > Actinopteri > Perciformes > Bovichtidae > Cottoperca > Cottoperca gobio. The sequence continues at coordinate 16,078,028 of NC_041360.1, forward strand.
TGCTTGAAATCAAATTATGTGCTGAATATGCATGAACACGGCTTTATATTGCATCTCTTCTATGAAATGCAATAACAATTAACTCTCTCGCCGTCTACAAAGTAAATGGAAACACTTAGCTTCAGTTCAAGGCCGCTCCAGTCTGTCATTTTTGTTGTTGTTGTCAGCAGGCTGTTAACCTCTTGTCAACATGCAGGACAGTTTGGTACATATTGCATTTAAATGACCATTGTAAATAAATATTGATGCAGAGGTACCAGCCAAGTGAACACAGCTAGTTTAGTCAGGCTAATGTCTCAGTGTTTACAGTGCTCACAGGTCCTGTCCTGTTGACTCTGTCACTTTGTTTACATGCTGGAACAGTAAGTGAGAAGAAGACCAGTGCGTGATTGGGAATGATTGGTCTTTCTTGTGGTTACCAGATCTCTGGGCATCTCAAAGACAACGAGAAGATTCACGCCAGCCCTGCAGCCACCCCAACAGATGACGACTCAGAAATCAAGAAAATCAAAAAAGTAAAGCACATGATTTACACCCGTTGCTACATTTTTAGAGACTCTTAAGCTGCTGGGAAACTAACTACAGTCTTTAAAATGCAGGTCCAGAGCTTCCTGCGAGGCTGGATCTGCAGGAGGAAGTGGAAGACAATAATCCAGGATTACATCCGCTCACCACATGCAGAGAGCATGAGGAAGAGGAACCAGGTGGTGTTCAGCATGTTGGACTCAGAGGCCGAGTACGTCCAGCAGCTTCACATCCTGGTGAACAACTTCCTGAGGCCGCTTCGCATGGCAGCCAGCTCCAAGAAACCGCCCATCACCCACGATGATGTCAGCAGCATATTCCTCAACAGGTTGGATCTTTTTGTCCAACAGAGCACTTCCATTCATTCAAAGATACCCTGGGGAGTTTTTACCCACTAGTAGCGCTATGGAGCAAAGTTATTGCGAGTGGAAGCTCGATTTGTTTATATATTGCGCACATCTGCTATTTCACAGACTGGCCTGTTGGTGAAACGTCAAGAAACGTAACAATGTACCAACAATGTGATGGAATGTAAATACTTGATGATCAGGAATGAAGACATATAATGTCTCACCATGTAAACTGAAATGACACAAGATGTCAGCAAAATGTAAGTTTGAGGTTCCAGATCAAGTTTTGTGTTCCTTCAGACAAATTGTTGCCGGACACAAAGACACTACAATGAAGACAGTAATCCACCCACACACTCATGCAAGAACGTTCATTCTCAAAACCGGCTCACCCATGCTCTCGTATACATCGCCTACTGTAAGGGCTTTCCATTACCACAACTTCACCAGATGTTGGCAGAATTATGAACACAAACTCAGCATTTGTTTGAGAAGATAATCATTTTGTCTTTCTTTTTTTCAGTGAAACCATCATGTTTCTACATCAGATATTTTACCAGGGTCTTAAAGCCAGAATAGCGAGCTGGCCAACATTAGTGCTGGGTAAGAAAAGTTTTATTTGCATGACTTTTTTCATAAAGTGACCACCGAGTGTGATTGTAACAATATCTTGGTATTGATCTCTCTATAGCCGACCTATTCGACATCCTGCTGCCCATGCTGAACATCTACCAGGAGTTTGTGAGGAACCACCAGTACAGCCTGCAGATCCTCGCTCACTGCAAGCAGAACAGAGACTTTGACAAGCTGCTGAAGCAGTACGAGGCCAAGCCTGACTGTGAGGAGAGGACTCTGGAGACCTTCCTCACCTACCCAATGTTCCAGGTGAGCTCATTTGTCTCACTGATATACACAAGAAATAAAGGCAGTCCCATTTGTTTGCTGCAGAGCTGCAGCCCGGAGACAGAGTTTGTCGTTAATTCTGAGCTCTCGCAGCCATTCTGAGCCAAGTTGTTCTCTCCATATAGAAATGTTACCTATGGGCCTGTATAAATCATCAACTTAGTACTAGTTGGTTATAGCTATGCCAATGAAACCTAGTTGTAGCGGTCTGTAAAGCAGTTGGCCGCTTTGTTTTAAGGATTTTCAAAGCTGGATGTTTTTTAAAGACACTGTCTGTGATCCAAATGTAAATGAAAGGGAAGGCCTGTCCACCAGCATAAAAACGTATAACTGGAATCTGCTGTCACTCCCAAAATGAATAGGATAGGTCTTTATTGTGAAGTCCATAGACATTTATCCTGCTCTCTTCTATTGTATGTTAAAATTGTCACTATTGACTTAATTTATTTTAGTGTACGTTAGTGTACGTTAATAATAATTCCACTGCTATTAGTGTACGTTAATAATAATTCCACTGCTATTAGTGTACGTTAATAGTAATTTCACTGCTATTAGTGTACGTTAATAGTAATTCCACTGCTTTAGTGTACGTTAATAGTAATTCCACTGCTATTAGTGTACGTTAATAGTAATTCCACTGCTATTAGTGTACGTTAATAGTAATTCCACTGCTTTTAGTGTACGTTAATAGTAATTCCACTGCTATTAGTGTACGTTAATAATAATTCCACTGCTATTAGTGTACGTTAATAGTAATTCCACTGCTTTTAGTGTACGGTAATAGTAATTTGCAGGTTTTATGTATTGCCTTTAAAGCATATCATATACTTTTTTCCCTAATTGCAATTAACCTTTAGTACATAATATTCAGAAGCACTGTTTTAGTCGTTCTGGTATTGAAAGCTAAGTTGAGGATGAAAGATGAGCCACCAGGCTCTGGAGAAACCTGCCGCCCAAGTCAGACCTTTTTTGTTCCAGGCACATCTGTAGTTCCACAGTGGAGGTCATTTGCAATCTTCATGATGCATGGTAGTGCTAGTGAGTTGTATTGTACTACCCACATAGGATTAAATAATAATTGTAATCAAATTTGACTAATTTCCACTTTAACCAAAGCAATATTTTCAGTCATGTGGTCCGGCCTCTATTCTGGCCACCTTGGCACAGCCAGGACTTGGCTTCAAAGACCCGCCTCCTTCTTGAGCGCTCATTGGCTCGCTGAGTGATGTCCCATATTGTAGCATCATTGATCAAAAAGAGAAACAGCAGGCATTTGTCTGCTTTTGCTCAGAATATCCCTGTAATGTTTTTCATGTCTATAAAAAGTGGTTGTTTTTTGGAGATCAGGCTTTAATAACAGCTCCTTTCTGGCAAGGCACGCAGTTTCCCGGCAGTCCACTCTGCTGGGGCCTACTGCAGGCTGTGCTGTGTTGATAATAAATGTTGCTGATGAGTGTAAATTGTGCTCTCCACTGATCTACTTCTCATTAGTGTCCGTGCACGTTGGCACGTGTATATTCCCGTGTGTGCATCTTGTTGTTATTGTTCGGTTTTTGCATGCATGTAAGCTCTTATATATGAGTGTGACTCCCCTGTTGTCTTGATATTCTGTCTCTGTAGATTCCCCGCTACATTCTTACGCTCCACGAACTTCTGGCCCACACACCCCATGAACATGTCGAGAGAAACAGTCTGGACTACGCCAAATCTAAGCTGGAGGAGCTTTCCAGGTAGAAGTCGAGACTTGGTATCTCAACTCAGCGACATTACTTTACACGTCATAAACGGCATAAATGTTGGGTTTCCGATGGGGGTACGAAAAACAGTGAATGTTATGTCCCGCATTTAGCCTATATACATTTACATACATCTTGCAAATAATTAAACAATCTACTAGTATTGTTAGTATAACAAAAAGTATAAACTATGTTTAGGAGAATATTAAACATGCAAGTAGTGTCGGCAACCCAGATTAGTTTATTAACTTTATTATATATCATTTATATCATTCAAAATTCGAAATATGAAAGCAAATCATGATAAAGTCTTTAAATGAAAATGTATTGTAATATGTTCTGTGTTTCCTTTCATACTGGATCCCACACAGTCCTATAATGGATTAAACGAGGAATTATTAAATGTTCCTTTTCCCTAGAATCATGCACGACGAAGTGAGCGAAACTGAGAACATCAGGAAGAACCTGGCAATAGAGCGCATGATCGTAGAGGGATGTGAGATTCTCCTTGACACCAGCCAGACGTTTGTAAGACAAGGTAACGCCTGCCTTCAAGTGCTGTAATTCAAATCCCATCGATTCCCTGTGAAGAAAAGCAGAATCACGGCAGAAGGGGATTTCCTGTCCCTCCTTACCTGTCTGACAGCCTGATCTCACATCTTCAGACCTGTATCGAAGGGGAAATAATTAGTTTTAAAAACAAAAGGCAACACGGTGTACTCCTCGTGAGTCTTTAATTTCCACGTGTAATTAGACTGTTCAGAGGCAAACTGATGATGAATCTGAAACTGTAAATTTCACACGCTCCCAACAGGCCTTAATGGATTAAGAGAGGGAAAACAGAAATGGTAGATTATTTAATCCTTAGTGTCTCATTTGACTCTAGATGTATTCATATGTAAAGGACAACAAGCTGTTTGATATTGATTCTTTCTTTTAACCAGTTCCTCCACTTCCCCCCCCCCCCTTTCTTGTTATTGCCTCTTTACCACTAATATATGTGGTATATCTTTCTCCCCCTCTCTTCCTCCTGCCTCCTTCTATTTACACACACTCCTTTATTCCCACATACAGGGTCTCTCATCCAGGTGCCGATGAGCGAGAAGGGCAAGATCACCCGTGGGCGACTGGGCTCTCTGTCTCTGAAGAAGGAGGGGGAGAGGCAGTGCTTTCTCTTCTCCAAGCATTTAATCATCTGCACCAGGGGTTCTGGGGGAAAGCTTCATCTAACCAAGGTGAGCCTGCTCTGCTGAGCTAGCAGTGGAACTGCTCCTTATTTCAAACAACAAAATCTTACGGCACTGCAGAAAAAATCTCTGAGCTAAATTGAACGGATTAACTCACAGGAGATGAAAGCTACAGGGTTAGTGATGTCGTGGCTTTTATCAGTGGCAATGACCGCTGGAGCTGCACACGCTCATACAAGCCTGCACACACACACACAAACACACACACACACAGGCTCATTGTACACGTTTGAAAGCAGCTGCTTGATGTCACTTTGATGTGTGTAATGGAGTGGTGGCGTATGATTACTCCACATTACTGAACATTACAAAGGGGGATTGATGTTTGGGGTTTAAGATGAGACCAAAAAGCTTTCAACTTAAGGCCTAACTTAAAGTTACAGTACAACTATAGTCTTCTTATGAGATGTTTTAAACATTCAAACCTGCAATAACTTTTTGTTTTGGGCCACTCAGAGGCAGTGAAAACAAGTTGTGAACACAACAGTTGACATATCATAATTATTTTAAGTTGATATGATGAAGTGTTCATGAAAAACAGCTGCTTATATTTAGCTTTGTTTTTGGTCCCTACCAACTCTTGAGGGTAATATCTGGTTCTTTAGCTGCGCTTATATGCGCCACTATGTTCACCAGCTACTCAGTCACTAATTGTGTCTGGCTGCCATTTGGTGTGGACCAGGTCGTGTAGTGTTCAGTGGGTTTTTAGGGCGTTTTTACAAAAAAACAGATGAGAGTGTTGAACCAAAACAGTAAAGTTGTGGACCGGACAGCAAAACAATGAACTGAAACTTGCTTTAAAGCTCCGTAAAGCCGAGGCGAGGTACAAATTCAGGTGATAATTCTCTGCATGTTCAACACTATGAGAGACCCTTTCCACTTTGTCCTTGGATACATTGTCATTATAAAATATTGATCATAACTGCTTTAGAATTATAATCCTTAATATTTATAATCCATTATTATCGTGTTGTATTTTTTTATTTGGATGATATTTCAAAACCATCATTTTTTATTTGTTATTTGAAGTATAGCAGTCAAATGATGAACCTTAAACTGTGTAGCGTAAATGTATTGTCGCTGGAGTGATGATACTAAAAACATATATTGTATGTTGTTTCCAGAATGGAGTAGTCTCGCTTATAGACTGCACTCTTATGGAGGACCCTGAGGGGACAGATGATGAGTGTGAGTGTTTTATTCATACAGCAGCTTACAGAGATATGCATCCTACACAGTAACACATGTGTGCTAATGTATATAATGTATGATTACTATTGTGTGCCAAAATATATAGACTCTAAATAAATAAATGTCAAATGATGACTGATTATCCTATTTTTAGCCAAACGTTGACCTTTATTTAGTATTTTGTTAATGTAGATACAGTATTAACACTTGAAATGAATGCCCATTTTTATATCTTTACTGTTAATTTAATTTACAGAGAAAATTACATCTAGTCATGTCTTTGTGTTCAAAGCCAAATCAGACAAGAGCGGCCAGGACATGGAGCACCTGGACTTCAAGATTGTCGTGGAGCCAAAGGACAGCCAGTCATTCACAGTCATCCTGGTGGCCTCCTCGA